>NC_085140.1:301277462-301877462 GCF_024139115.2 Armigeres subalbatus | reverse complement strand
ACTGTTCCGTTTTCCATCTCACTGAACATATACCGAGATTGCTTCTTTTTGTTAATATAAGTGCTCACTGCTGAAAAAAAAACACAAATATAAAAAATAAATCAAATTCCTTTTCATTGCTTTGTTTTCAATGGGATGGAAATGGGAGCTATGAGATGAAGTGCCGAACCGTTTTCTCAAAATCAATATTGTTTTCTATAAAAAAAACTTTCTCCAGAAAATGAAAAACAGTAAAAACTTGATAAAAAACCAAAAAATCAATGCGATTTAGTAAATTTCCACCTATCCATGCATTTGACTTTTGTTATATGCATTTCGCACACGAAAAAAAGGTGCCATCACCGCTGAACGAATTAATCAAGTTTATAAATTTAATTGTAACATGTATAGGACTAGTTATTCAATTCAGGGAACATAAGAAAAATAGTAGAGGGTCAAACACTGCCAAAAAAGACCAAATCACCTACCAATTAGTCCATTCAAGAGATGGGTAATACCTGTCTTAACCGGCTGAATTATCGAACAGGGTCACGCGGAGCATGTTCATTTTGGCTGGAGTATCTGTGGCACTGGCCCGACCATGCAGACGTATCGTGCCCAATTGATGCTAATACTTATTGATTGTTTCTCCATTGAATTAATTTAGCCAACAAGAAAGCGTTTACAGAGTTGGTCGATTGGTCGTTATTGGAGGAGTGTGCTCGTCGCCGCCGACTCGAGAACGCGCGACGCTTTGTCGCGACGGTTCTATTAAAATATAACAGCAGTAAGCATTTATACACATGCTACAGCATGTGCGGATGATAAATTCACAATTGATGTGTGTAGATGCATTGATATTAGTTTTTTATTTGTACTTAAATGGGAGCATGTGAAGTTACTGTTATTTTTTTTTAATCTACACACTTGATTTGCCCCAGATGTCTCGTCAAACATCACTATGCTAGGTGTGGCGGGTTGTGATACCCAAGCAATAAGATTGCGAATGATCAAAGGAAAAAATAAATTGAAATCCATATTTAAATGTTGAATCGTTATGAAAATTTAACAGCATTTGGTATACCGATTTTTTCTTTCTTACTTTGTGGCTTTTTATTTTTTAAATTACTTCATCACCCACCGAAAATCAATGAAAAAAGTTTACTCAGCCTCATAAATGAAGGTGCAATATTAACTGTGGTAGTGCTCATGAAACACGTACTAAGCTGAGATCTGGCAATGAGAGAAGCAATGAAGAAGGTTGCCAAACCACTGAACAGTTGTTGTATAAATTTATAATAATTTATGAAGAGCTAGGTGCATCATCGTCAAATCGTGTCGGAATCTTGCATTGTTCCCATCAACAGTGGACACGATTGATTAATTCTTATTTTACACCATCCGAGTTCGATATAAACGATGAAAGGAAACTGTCCGCCGTTCCATTCAATCGATTCGAACTAATATTATTAAGCGGAAAACGAATAAAATCCCCAAGTGTTATTGTTAGGGGATAAAGTCATCAATTAAACTGACAATTAGCTATGATGCCTTTGATTAGTTGTTACTCGCTGAATGACATTGACTGTGTTTCTCGTAGGCAGCAGACAGTAAAATGCATGGGCACATATTTACTGCAGATTCGTCGTTAAAATATTCTATGAAAATAGATAATGCTCACGACCCTATGTGGACACGCTTCCAATATAATGGGTTTAGCTGAGATATCATAGACGTGAATCCCCCAGACGATGCATATGAAACAGTCAGATAACTAGCAACTTTGTAATTCCAAAACCATCAGGGGGATTTTTGAAGTGCCCTTGTGCTTGAAATATTTGACTAATTAAATCCGCTGTATGCAGCTGACTGTAACCAACACTGCGGATTAGCATTATTCTTAATTTGTTCCACTGATATGGCACAATTCATCAAACTTTGCTTTCATCCTCCCACCATCAACACCAATTCTAGCATCATCGGCGTCAAAATAGATAAATAAGCGCAATCATTACATGACGATAACGAATAGAGGTTGCCCCAAACACACGCGGCGGGACGCTTGGCGATTGCGATTCTGTCGCCGTTGGTATGAAAGCGTAAATGGAACATTGCCTGTAGCGACCCAACGATAGAATCACGGCGATTAGCTGGCTAGCAGTCCAAAGTCATCATTGGGGGAAGAAGCCCCAAAACGTCATTTTAATGGCATTTTTTCAAACTTAGATGTAATTTTTGTGTTTGAATTAGAAACAAAGTTATAGATTAGATAGTTCTATACGGCAGGTCCGAAGATTGTTTTACAGAATAAAATTTTCTTTTTACCAACGCCAAAAATTTTCCTCCGTTGCCTCACCAAGTTTTCCGCAATATAATGGTCAATATCGAAAGACCCTATCCATCATCCGAGGCGTAGCTTCTAATCGCCTGTGATAGGCCATGTAGCCCATCTAAAATAACCCGAAACAAAACATCGTTGGTGAATATGCACGTGATGGATATTGCAGCTGGTTTTTGTATGAGCTTCTCATCATAGAAAGAGTTTCACTTAATTTCTACTAATTAAAAATACCAAAACGTGGAACAATCATAAATGTAAGTGGTGATCGATAGATTTGCAACATGGAAAATATGAAAAAAAAATATTTGAAGAACTAGACCATCAACAACTCATCAACACATTAACAAAATATATCCACAAAGAACGCTCCAACAGTTTATTTTAATTTGGGAGTCTGATGATAGACGTCAGAAACGTGATTTAAATAGAATTACTACGCCTAACAGTCGTGGCAAGGAAAGAAACACGAAAAATAAGGAAATGTGTTTTCATCCGTGACCCCTGCGGCACTAACCTACGCAATACCACGCGTCTCCACATGTTTCCCCTCTTGAGCTATAGGACAAAAAAAAGCAAATGCAGACGTTTTTCCTTGAGTTTCTCGTAAACAGAATATCCCCCACTATTTTGAAATGTAAATTTTTCGAATATTATTGATCTTTACTGCAACTTCATGGTGGCATGAGCAAGCTTTATTAATTAACTGTTGTATTGGATGAAAAATAATAGCATGTGCTTAGCTGAACAGAATATATAACTTCCCTATCTCCTACAATGTTTCACCATTAAAAATATCATCATATATCACAATCTGTCATAGTTCCAGTTGCAACACCGAGTAGGATGGTGATTAAAGCAATAACCAACGGCTGGGTGATGATCGATGCTTTTTATACGCGTTTTTGTGAGACTAACTAGGCAAGTCGGTCATCAATCCATGACCAAAATCTATACAGAAAGAACACTCAAACAGTTTATTTTTATTTGGTAGTCACGTCACGAATGTATTTTAAACAAAACAACTACGCCTCATTGCCACGGCGAAAACACTTTCGAAAAGTGGTGAAATGCGTGATCATGGTACTGCGATTTTTCCCCGATGGCGATCATCGTTTACGTCATTGATTACGATTTGGAGTTTGCAATGCAAGATAAAAATATCCTCCTGTTGGCGTCCCATTGACGTCAGATATCTCACAGTCACTGCGTTCCCCCTCGAAGCAGTACCACCCGTCTGAAAATAGAACGGCGCGTGACCGGTACCGAGAATGCATGCGGGCTGTTTTTGGTCCGTTTGTTGTGGTTCCCTCGTTTCACACATGTTTTCCATTGATTTCAAACAGCTGTTCATACACAGTTCAGACAGTGGTGAAATGTTGTAGTAAGTTAAGCATGAAGAATGATTAATGGCCATAGATAAGATGATCACGTGAGGAGAGAAAATAGAATACGGATCACCGGGAATAATGTTCATTTTTTTATTCCTTTCTTTATTTGTTAGGGGCCCACACACGTTCCGTTGTACAACTTTGACCTCACCCTCAGGAAATTTGGCTCGGTCGAAGTAAGGTCGGACCGTCTGTGGGCAAGTTGTACGACTGTTGAACAGTACAACTTGCCCACACATGGTCCGACTTTACTCCGACCGAACCAAATTCCCTAGGGGCGGAGTCAAAGTTGTACAACATGTCGAAACGTGTATGGGGCCCCTTAGGCACTCCGTGTTACTTAACCGATACTGTGCCGAGATCTACTGTGATATTCTGCTGTACAGAATCCACACAGAAACTATTTTTAGATTTCCAGCATCATTCGTTGTTGTCCTTGCCAGTCCATCTCATCGTGAGTCAATTGTGTCCGTTTGCCCATGTCGTGCATCTAATAATCGTTGCATTGTTCGATTGCCATTTATCCGGGTTACGTTGTAGGAATGCCTCCGAGAAGAACAAGTTGTCAGTCGTTATCTGGCAGCCGTGACGACAAGACGCGTCCCCCAATACGCTACCGCATGGGCTGCGCATCCGGCGACCGACTAGGGTTTGTTGGAGGGGCTGAGAATCGAACCCATGACCATCCGCTTGTGAAGCGAACGTGTAGCCAACTACGCTACGGACCCCCCTTGAATAATGGTCATGTTACACCTAAAAAAAATTAGAATATCTAACAGCAGCTGAAAATTAGCTTTAAATCAATATCATGTGTGTTTTCCGTGTTTACTTTATATGTACGTTCTGTCGTTGATGTGCATATAATATTGAAAAAAGTACCTGCATTGTAAATTGTATAGTACTGGGACGGGACTTGCAAAGAGGAAAAAATGTAACTTCATCTGCAACCAGCAAGCGCTGTCACGAATTGTCAGATGCAACCAGCACCTTTTTGTGTAAAAGTATTGGTATCCCTCAAAAAGTATTCCGAATGATTTTGTTTTACTAGTACTTTTTCACTTTGAAAAGTATTCTAGAAAAGCCGGACAGCTTAATATTGAACTGTTATGAATACGTGTTTTATTTCCGATAGGAAAATCTTTATAAAAATAAGTTTACAAATCCGTAAATCACAAACACTTTTATTGAGCTCAGAAGATTCTACCCGGGATTTAGGTGAAGCACTCAAGGAAACAGTTGAGAATCGATGATCAACTGTGATGAAAAGAAGAACAAGTGTCAAAACAAGGAAAAAGAAGCCGTCTTTGCAGGTCTCGTCTCAGATATAGTATTGGAATAGTACTTGCAATTTGCTATAAAGCAAATATTTAATATTTTCGAAACCAGCAACATGCTTTGTTCTAAATAGTACTTCATGTGTCAGATGTAGATGGCCATGTTTTTCATCACAGTAGCCCAATTTTCATACTTAAGGCTCAAGACTCCATCACAATGTTTTGAAAATTAATGACTGTATCGCTTGTTTGTAATAGTGATGCAATTGGTATGGAAAAGTGCAGCAGCGGTAAATAAATTTTGTTTACAACTGGGGTGGGTGGAAATGGGGTGTTAAAAATATGCCAGCTGATGCATAATGTTGCCAGACTTGACGAAATGTTTATTTTATATCATAACACATGTTCACGGAGTTTCAAATATATGGATATTTATCGGTTTAAAATTGTTTATACACCACTTGGAATGTAACAGAAGCTTACATAACATATTTAAATATTTATTTCTGATTTATTTGTTCAATCCGACAAACAGAAATGATTTTTTCCAATAAATAAATCTGGCAACGGTGAAGAGATGATTATTTTATTGTGTATGCACACCTTTGTTTTCGTGTTGGCTGGCGTATACGTTGTATTGTTCGGATTGAATGAAGTTGCATCGCGTAGATTTTGTAGTCACCATTTCACTTATTGCGCTAGTGAATTTGAGTCTTCCGCATTTTATTGCATTCACAATACGGTCGTCAAATTTGTCTCTCGCTTCGATTTTTGGAAAGCAGTTTTCAACAGTTTTTGGACGTGAAGTGAATTAATTGGTAGTCAAGGTTGAAGAAAAATGTGAAACTCAGTTAGTGAATATGTTTTAGGAGAGATAAAATCAAGGAAATAGTGGGAAAAGATCAAGTGAAAAATCAAGTGCGTGTGTATGTGTTTGCTCCGAACGTTCGGAGTTAGTATGCGTTCGATCCACTAAAAACGAAGTTAACGCGGTAGTTGCTGTAACTCGACTAATGAATAAGAACTAAATTTCAATCATCTAGTCTAAGTTACTGCAACTATTTAACGCTATAACCTCGTTATAAATGGCATTCAACCAACAAACTTTTAGGTAAAGTTGTAGCAATAGCTTCGCACAAGAAGTCCACCATGAAAAACATTTTAGAATTAAGCTAAAGAAATTACTTATTGAGAAACTGCTAAATGATTGAACTACTGCTAATCTCATACAACAGTCAAGGCTTATAACACCTACGAATTTATGTGAATCGCTTAATGCTAATGTTAATACCAGAACTTCTGCTCAAATTGGCCTTTTGCTATTTGTCCTACGTACGACTTGGAACGTGGATGCGCCTCTGTACCGAACGAACCCTTTAGGTATGCAAAACCCAGTTTACTGTGGTTGAATCATGTTGATCACAAATGCTGTATGGGATAACAGCGCCTCTAGTGTTCTAATACTTATCAAAGATGGCTTGAAGCAACAAGATACCCGACTTCTATGATTTTACGGAGACACGATAAGCGCGACAAGTGAACAAAAACCGAACTAGTACACTGTTAATTTTAATCGATCATCTTTTGAAGAAATGTCATTAAAATAAAACAATAACAGCTGAGCCATTGCACCATGCAAACAACTCATACAGGGTGATGGCCAAAAACAGTTTCTTTAAAACTGAACTGACAAGCTGTTTACCCATCTTATTTTGATTTTGTTGAAGTGCGTATATTAAATTATGTTTAGGGATATGAGACTCTGGATCGAGTTTTGACAAACCCGGGTATCAATAAGAACAGTCAAATCTGCTCAAATATTTCGCCAACTCTTCTTTTACAAATCATAGAAATAAATCTCAATGATATGTTTATAAGAACAATGATAACAAATTCCAGCTATTAAATCCATTCTAGCGCAGCTCCATCGCTTTTCCCGGCTAATTCATCAGCAATAATATCAACTCCGATGGAAATAGATGTTTCATCGATCGAAGAAGAAACTCCATTGGATTTATGTGAGGTTTCTAAGCTAAGTTACCATTTTTGCATTTGTATATCATGATACTAACACGATGATACTGGGAATAAACCCAGGGAAGTCGAGCAAATTTCCAAGACCGGCCGGGAATCGACCTTCAGCACGGTCTTGCTTTGTAGCCGCGAATCTTACCGCATGAGTGAGAGGGCTTCGATATCGATATTATTGGGATTTCCGTGCAAGAGGCTTTTGTATATCAGCAAATCAAAAGCAAAACAAAACATATTTCAGCTGTGAATACGGCTTATTATGGATTTCGCAAACAGCTTAAGTCCCGTAGTCTGCGAATGAAGACGAAATTCGCTCTGTATACTACTTTGATTCTTCTGGTGGCTTTATAGGGCCATGAATCATGGACGTTAACGAAGACTGAGTCCAGTGGAGAAGGAAGCTCCATTTGCTGTAGGCTCATCGAAGAGAAGTTTTGGCCCATCATGTATCAATTAAGTAAGTACAGTGATCAACTTTTTCCAAATAGTAAAATACAACGGTTTCTAGTCTGCGTAACGAGTTCATTCAGTTGAGGGTTTCACTTAATGGTTATAGATAATTGGGATCACCTGTGAGGCAAATGATTGATATTGAAGGAAAACATATCAGCTGGCCTTCCTTTTATCTTTGGGGGCTCAAATTTAAAATTTTTTATTTTGTTTGTTTATAAAATAAGTTACGCCCAAATCGCAGATCGGTCCCGATATGTGCCCGTTTGAAAAGCAATGACGGAGTACTACTTACAGTTTATGCACTAGAAGTGACACAGGGTGTTGAGTTTTGCCAAAAACTATTGATCTGTATCGGTGCCAATTTGTTCAAAAACAGTTTTTTTTTAATTAATGATTATTTGCGAGCGTCTTAGGGGATATGTTACAAGATTTTAAAAAAAATTGTCTTCCTTTTACTTCCACTAATTCGTTATTTGGCGCTGAGGGCTTGGTTTCCGAGTTAGTGGAAGTAAAAGGAAGATAAGTTTTTTTTGTTTGTCGAAATTGTAATGCAGTTTTTCAAACAAATGATTCAGTTAAGGATGTAAGACGAATTTAAAGAATTTGCCACATTTTTGGACTTCCTGAGGAGATTCCAGATTCACATTACCATGACAGAGCCTAACTGCAAAAGCCACTCCGGCCTTAGACTGGATAAATGTATAAATAAAATAATTATAAAGTACAGTTCACTTCTAGATGGCTTCGGTACCAAGAAATGTAATGACTCTATTCTTAAATAATAAATTGTGAATTAAATTTAGAAGCTGCAACGAAACTCAAAACAATCCGTTGTGTAATTGAACTGAATTATCTTTATTTACGAGATTTTCGGTCCTAGGCCGGTTTATCTCGTAAACCGTTGTGTATAAAAAATCCGTCGTGTATAAAACAATTCTGTAATTAGCGGAGGACATGCCTCCCTTTAAAAAAAATGGATCCAGACTAAAGCTAAAGAACGGCGTATATCCAAAATGTAATTATTCCAGTTCTTTGTCCTTATGTATCGAAATCTATGTGGACAAAAAGCTGGTATGATTTTGGGAGGAAGGGTAATTCGGCCGAAAGCCATTTGGCCAAATGCCACTAGGCCAACCAGACCATTATGCCGAAACCCACTGGCCGAAAGGGTCGTTTGGCCGAAAGGGTTGTTTGGCCGAAAGGGTCATATGACCGAAAGGGTCATTTTGCCGAAAGGATCATTTGGTCGAAACGGTCGTTGAGCCGAAAAGGTCATTAGGTCGAAGGCGTCATTTGGCCGAATAGGTCATTTGGCCGAATAGTTCATTTGAAAAGTGAGAAATTAAGAATGAGAACAAAGACGTCTCACTTCTCACTCCTCATTTTACTCTTCTCACTGTAAAAGTGAAAAGCGCGAAATGAATAGTGAGACGTCTCACTACCACTCGCATTACTCACTTTTCACAATGAGAAGTGAGACGTCTCACTACTTACTTTGCGCTTCTCACTTTTGACAGCGAGAAGAGAGAAACGAAGATTGAAAAGTTAGACGTCTCTCTTTTCATTCCTAATTTCTCACTTTTCAAATGAACTTTTCGGCTAAATCTCATTTCTAATCTCGTCTCTTCTCATTTCTAATTTCTCACTTTTCAAATGAACTATTCGGCCAAATGTCCCTTTCGGCCAAATGACACTTTCGACCTAACGACCTTTCGTCCAAATGACTCTTTCGACCAAATGACCCTTTCGGTCAAACGACCCTTCCAGCTAAACGACCCTTTCAGCCAAATAACCTTTTCGACCAAACGACCCTTTCGGCCAAATGAGCCTTTAGGCCAAACGACCCTTTCGGCTAAATTACCCTTTCGGCCAAACGACCCTTTCGACCAAATCACCCATTCGGCCAAATGACTTTGGCCTAATGACCCTTTCGGCTACACGGCCAAATTGTATATTCGGCCAAACAACTTTCAGCTTAGTGGCATTCGGCCAAATGGCTTTCGGCCGAATGGGTTTCGGCCAAATGACTCTTCCCCTGATTTTGGCTGTTTCGCCCTTTACAAATGTTGTTTAGGGATGTCCTCCCTTAGCGCTAATATTTCCTCCTTTTTCAATATTTCAATATTTTGAGAAACAATTGCACGTCGAAACAATAACCGTCGAACTTTGTCTCGTTCAAAAATCAATTAGTTAGTGTAAACATGTTTTCGAATTCATAATTTAAATTTTGACGTTTGTTTTGCGATTCGATTTTTTTACCAATAAGGGACCTCTTTCTCTAGAGACACGATAAAGTATTCTGAAGAGGCAAATTAAATCCCTAAGTAGCAAATGTTAAAACTTCTTTCTCTTCTGCAGATGTCAAAGTTCATCAGAGATTCTGTTTCATTTGTATGGAAGCCCCCCTCTCTCCAGAGGAAGCAGAAGTCTCAAACCACCATAAGGGGCCCCATACACGCTCCGACATGTTGTACAACTTTGACTCCTCCCCCATGAAATTTGGTTCGGTCAGAGTAAAGTCAGACCGTTTATGTTGTACAACAAGCAAGTTGTACTGTCCAATAGATGTACAATTTGCCCACAGACGATCCGACTTTGCTCCGACCGAACCAAATTTCCTGGGAGCGAAGTCAAAGTTGTACAACATATCGGAGCGTATCTGGGGCCCCTAAGAAACTTCTCCGGGCAAAACAAAATCCCTGCATACAAATTTTCACGCCTCAGTAGTTTCCGAGTCTGTAACGGTCGGATGGACAGAAAGAAATTCATGTTTATGTACATATATAAAAGAGAAGATATTACTTAGAGAAGAGAAGATCCGATCGTAAATAAAGTACAGTTGCACATGTTTGTGTGTTTTTTTTCTAATTTGGAATATTTTTCGTCATTTTTTTAAGTTATCAATGTATGTATGCCATCTTTGGTACTTTTCAGAAGAATCCTAGTCGGAAAACGCATTATAAGTGAAAAAAAAATTGCGCTTTTGTTCCCAAGGACCCTTGGGATAAAAAACACAATTTCGTCAAAAATCCAAAAACCAAATATATAGAAAGGCAAAGCTTTTTTCACGCTAATCACGTAATAATCTAACACAGGAGATTCAAAATAATTAATACCAACGCGAAAAAATATATCTTTGTCCTTTTTTTTTAAAGAATTATAACTGAAAATCCTTCTTCCACTCGAAACTTACGATCTATTCGTAAAAAAACTGTTCTCAAATTGACATTTGAATTTTTTTATGGTTCAAATTCATCTGTGGTGTTACTAGGAAGCAAATAAAGCCACTACCTACTAATAAATAGAAAAACATATAATTTGTTGGTGGCAATATAGTTGCCACTGCCTTATAAAGGGTTAAACCCTTTAAAAACAGTGGCCATACAATTAACGGTGTCATGTTGTATTTGCCTCGACCTTCAATTTTATTTTTCAGATGACTGTAGTATGCCTAATTTAAACAAATAATAAGTTCTGAAAAGTGTGACTACAATTTTTTTACACATACACAGTGTGTCGAACTGAGGCGATCGGTATACAACACTATGGGTCTCCGGGCCTTCTATCAAAAGTTGTTTTTTGGAGTAATCCTATAGCCTTTCGGTTTGTTGTACGAGAAAGGCAAAAACAAAAATAAGTTGTTCTTGTGATTTGAGGTTTACAAATAGCTGCTAGCTTTCGAAAGATGATTTTTTTTTCATTTCCACAATCTATTTCAAAGCCCTGATTCAATCACAGAAGTCACAATTTACTTTAAAAACCCAGATTAATCAACCTAGCGGTGATGGCGCCTTTCTCGCGTAAAAGGTAATAAATGTAGCCTTTACGCTTACACCTCGATGATGTACAAGAAAGGCAAAACAGTTACACCGTCTAATGTTATGATAGAAAATTTACACTAGTAGACGACAGATGGCGCTGCCAAAAGTTTCTCGAATTTCCTATGTTCGAATTTCGACTTTCGGACAATTTCATAGTACTATGAAACTGAACGAAGAGCATACTTACGCCTAAATGCGTGCAACACGAGCATCTTTATAGTACGATGAAACTCTTAATGGGAAGCCACGGATAAAATATTCATAGATGCACGGCATTTTTCGTAACACATTATTGTTCTTTGTGACTATGTCTCATCACTATTTTAATATTATCTATTTTTTGTAATTTGCAATTATTATGAAATTCAATAGTGATCAACAGCGTTTTAGTCTCTGTCGGATGCAACTTGTTGCAAGAAAATCAGTTAAGAGTTTCTATGTGAAAATTTGGCTAATGTTTTTATGGCATCTTTTGCACACACACGCACACACACACACACACACACCCACACGCACACACGGACAGACAGACATTTGTTCCGCTCATCGAGCTGCGTCGAATGGTATATAACACTATGGGTCTCCGGGACTTCTATCAAAAGTTCAAATTTGAGTGAAATGATAGCCTTTCGGTACAACTTTGTTGTACGAGAAAGGCAAAACATGAGATGGGTAGATTTCAGTGCTGTATGAATTCTGTTTCCACACGGCACAAGGTGTGGTGATTGTTGAGTTTTCCGTACTGCACCTTACATAACCGACCACTAATAATGTCATCAAAGATGAAAAACAAAGCCATTTGCCGCCCCCTTCCATCAGCAGTTCAAGCACCACCCGCTGCTACAGTTGCCATAACGGAGGACACAATACAGTCTGATATCACGTTTCCCGGTTGTACAGGAGACTTGGCCATTCTTACTCTACCAGGATCTTTCCGTGAAAGGTACAGAAGAATTACGCCATCGAATGACAATGAATAATTTGTTGACGTCCTCGAAATCCCTTTCTTCGCCCCCCTCAGAACCCGCCCCATCCATTACCGGTACACAAAAACTCCATCCACAGTCCCGGCAAGTCGCGATATGGGGTGGTGCTTATTCGGTGGAGTGTTCGCCGTCTCATGTAAGCCCATTTATGATGTGAAATCAGAAACCTTGACTAAAAGGACACGAAAGCCATCAATTTCCGCTCGCTCCGCGCCATCAACGGTGTTCTATTTTCCGCTTCCCTGTACGATGCTGAAGGGAAATAGGTTTTTTTTCCTGGCGATCAGCATGCAGAAACGAGAGCGATATGAGGCGGCTGTGGGTGGGCAACAAGCATTGTAAAATATGCTTCCACTCTTCGACAACGGCGCACAAGCACTTTTTGTTCTGTTTGTTATTCCAACTCGGCAGAGAGCGGGTCTGAATCGCATTAACGCTCAGGTTGTGTGTTGTGAGGCTTCCACCGCCCCAACCCCCGCTAGGTGAGGCTTTGGAAGCCTGATAGTTTTCCAGATCGGTTCGGGTTGCGCCGTACACCATCTATCATTTTTCGATTTTCCCTGAATTGGCACCTGTGTAACATTTTCTACCTATACGGCTGGATGTTGAGCATTAATTGATGGTTGCACTGGAGGTGACCCATAGGTTCTATTGCTCTCACTTCCCAATAGGTCAATCGATTCTTACGAGGATCAGAACACTATGAATAAAGACTAATTAATATTTGCCCTGAATGCAAAAAAGTTCTATTTACTATTCTACCAATAAATCTAAAAAACCTACTCATTTATTTTAGGATTATTTTTGAGGGTTATTTTTTCTCTAAAACAACGAAGTAGGTAACAACGACAAAGTTATTCTGAAGTTATTGCGTTACGAACACCACGGGGTCAAACCATCTATTGGGAATTCGCTCGTGGTTGGGATAGGACAAAACAAGGCTAAGGTTGGGTAAAAAAATATTAAAATAATAGACGGAAATGTGTAAAGTTCATAAGTTCATAAGCAAGTGGCAGTCTGCGGGAAAATCTTTTACCTATGATGCTAGCTTTGATGGTTCAGCGCCACTTTCTGTATACCGTGGTACAGTAAATGTGACTGACAACCAAATGTCCCGACTACAATGATTATGATTAATTCGACTGTCAGTATCATGCCTACTTCGATGGTTTCAAATCCATTGAAAATTTTGTTTATATATAAAACGGCAAGTATTATTTCCCTGCCACAGATAATGTACAAAAAAACAGAGATTTTCCACATTACCCTAAAACATCTAACGCTATTGTAAAACAAAGGGTCTTTGCGGAACACGAACCAACGATACATGTACCACGCGTCTCCATAAGTGGTGACTAATGCAAAAAAGAGAAAAGCGGATGTGGGCGGTTTTCCACCATAAGTTTTCCGGTAAAGAGCAATAAGTATACAATTCACATAAGGGATTGGGGCGTCAGCAAAGAGCCCCAGATTCCCACCACTTTTTTGTGAATAATTTCAATATTATTTGGACCTAGTTTTGGTTGAAAGTCACAATAGGTAAAAATACCCATGAAATATCGATAATGAACACCAAATTTATATTCTATATTATTTAATTCTTATATAGTACGTTATTCGAATAGCTATTTTGGATTTCTGAATAAAATAAGCATTGCATAAGCAAAATCTATTTACTTCATTTCATTTCATTTATTTAGTTAACATCTAAACAGATAACACTGAATCAACAATTTGACGCCACAATGCACGGATCTATTTACTTTTCCCCATTAAATTGAATGAGATCAAGTTAGCTCATGGAATTGTATGTGATCCAATGGTGCGACCAAAGTGATAAAAATAATCCTCTTTTTTGCCACCGAGATCTGCCCTCGGGATGACCGTAATACAATCAGTGTGATAATTTTTGCGATGAGCAATCCAGCATGAATGTGGAACTTTCCAAAGACGCTTCCCTATGTATGTATGTCACTCGCACATTCCCATTCATCCTTTTTGATCGGCTCAACGGAGCCATCCTTTTCTGCCAGCAGGACTGAAACGATAAAAGGTAGAATGTTTACTAAAGTGAATTTAATGAATCTCCGCCATCACCGCACCGTAGCGCTTAGTACAATAGCCCAAGGGAACACAGCCACCGAGTGCGCAGTGAATGGTAAACGAGCCACTTTAGACACATGGTAGTGGTCTTTGGAACGGTCGTCGTTTATGAATTCAGTCAGTTCTTAGAAATAGCAGGGAGGAAAAGTCTATGGCTTTTTTCCTCGAATGTGTTTGACATAGAGGAAACCCGTTAGCTTCGGATTGGGTCTATTTTATGGCCTGAACTACTTGCAGGAACCGCCAATCGATTTTTCGATGGTTTACAATTTAAGCAATTGCAAAACATAGTACCTAACTATTTTCAAATTTCAATCTCTGCATACAAAGTACAGTTCAAAATTGGCTTCCTATTTTTCGACGTTTCGGTGTATATTTCACCTTCTACACCGAAACGTCGGAAAATAGATGCAATAACGTTTTAGCTGCTTTATAAGACTGAAAGAGCCGATAATAGTCAAACAAAATTGAGCACAACAGTCGAAAGTATCCTTTCACATCTGAATATATTTTAAACCTTTGGCTAACTTATCTTGCCGTACCCTCAGTTGGCCTTCCAAAACAAGGTTTTCTGGCATTTCTCAACCTTTCTTCCATACGCTTCTTTGTGTCTAATTCTTAAACCACTTCCGCCTAATGGTGCTTCGTTGCCTTCGAGGTCGGGTAGACATTAATCAGACGGAAATATCTGCCCACTTCACGCATCGTGAATTGATTTTTTATCAGATCACTCTAGGAGGTCGACTGTCTTCAGTTTCTAATGCTGACTGCCCACAACTAGGTCGTATGATTCTCCTTCAGCCAAAGGTTCATCTGCTTTTAATGCTGATACAATGCTGATACGCAAAGTTATCGGCGTAGATATGTATCAATTTTTTCGAATACAGTCTACAGATCCAACGGGATTGGTATTTCACCCCAAGCAGTATAAATTTACTCTACATTGCTACAAAACAGCTAATCGACCCAATCCAGTTCTGCCTGTCATAACACATTGTGGACGAAAACGCAACTTTGTAGTGAACAGGATTCAATTTCTCGGAATTGCAATTTCTTCCACGGTTTACGATTTCTGCTCACTGCCACCATAGATGTGTATTTCGCCGCCCTAAAATAAAGTTATTTTTGAGAAATTACGACGCCATATTCTCTCGCTCCACTTCTGCTGTAATCATGATCAAGTGCACGGGTGGAATTTTTACGACGTTTTCATTGCGATGCCACCAAACGCCGAACCAAATTGAGCGTTGAAAAATACATTTACAAGAAACTTATTTCTATTTTATGGTTCCAAAATAAGATGGCTGTGTCTCTATTTTAATTTAATTTAAAAATCCTTTAGAATATGATCGAATACTAATGATTGAATATTAATGTTTTTTACCTCTTATTTTTCATTTCCAGCGAAAATCCTATTCTTCTACCTGGTATTCTACGCAGCGTTGATTGGGTTTTTCGCAGCGATGCTAGCAGTGTTCTGGCAGACGTTAGATATGAAAATGCCGAAATATCAACTAGCTGAATCATTGATAGGGTCCAATCCAGGTAAGTGATTTTCTGTCCGCTTGTTTTTAAAGTAAAGCTTCACAGCTGTAGTAATTCTCAGAAACCAAGTAAACTTCTGTTCCTGACAACATGCATCGATGAACATTTTTATTAACTCTATGACATCACCCCGGACGATTTACCACCCCGAATTTCTTGCTTCCTAATTGACCCTGAACGTCAGCACCACAAATGAATCATTACCTTAAGTCAATTGAGAATCTGAAAATTTAAATTTACTACGAGAAAAAATGGGGCCAGTTTGCTCGAATGTCGCGGGGAAGAATCGCTGTCCGAAAGTAATTCAGCCAAAACCCATTTGACCGAATGCTACTTGACCAAATAACACGTTAGGCCGATGGCCATCTAGCCGAATTCCATTTGGTCAAAGCGGTAGAATAACATTTGGTCGACAGCGACGTGCGGTCGAAAGGGACATATGGCCGAACAGGTCATGCCATTTGGTCGAAATGGTCGTTTGGCAGAAATTTAGCCGAACGGTCAATTTGGCCAAAAATTTCGGTTGGAATTGATTTGGGCGAAAAAGTAATTTAGCCGAATAGGCCATTTAGACGAACATGTCGTTTGGCAAAAAGGCCATTTGACCGAAAAAGTAATTAACCGGAACGGGTCATATGGCCGAAAACATCGTTTGTCCGAACAGGTCATAAGAAAGTGACAATTATGAAGTGAGAAATGAAAACTCACTTTTAATCCCACATTTATCACTTCTTATTTCTATCGTCTCACTTTTCATTTGTCATTTCTTATTCCCCACTTCTCACGTTTCACAGTGAGAAGTGTGAAAATATGCGTGAGAAGCGAGTCATCTTACTTGTCACTTTCTATTTCTCATTTCTCACTTTACGCTTATCATCTTTCCCAGTGAATAGTGAGAAGTGAGTCACACTTCTCACTCTTCATTTCAAGAGAACACTTCTCACATTCACTGTTAAAATATGAAAGTGAAAAGAAGAATCTAAGTCAGAAATGAGAAGAATTCTTCACTTCTTATTTCTCATATCATTTCATTTTTCAATTCTCATTTCCCATTTCTCGCTTTTCATTTCTTACTTCTCCATTTTTTTTCCTAACGATATTTTCCTTCAAGGTCAAATTGTCCTTACTATTTTTTCTTTTTTTTTTGTGTCTTTATTATCGAGACTTTCAGCAGGTGTCCTTACTACCAAACGACCATTTTGGTCAAATGGCATATTCGGCCAAATGAAATGATCGGACAAACGCTGTTTAGGTCAAATGGACTTTTCTGCCAAACGGTATTTTCGATCAGATGACGTATTTGACCAAACCATATTTTCGGCTGTGTGACCTTTTGGCCAAACAGCTCTTTCTTGAAACAATTTCAGCCAAACGACTTTTTCAGTTAAATGACCAGTTCAGCCGAACGACATTTTCGGTCGTGTGTACACAAATTCCGGTATAGTGGCTCTCCGCCAAGTGACTTTCGGATAAACAACATTGAAAATAGGACGTCTCACTTTTCATTTTTCATACCTCACTTTTTACTTCACACTTCCAGATTCTCATAGTAAGAAATGAGAAAAAATATATTAGAGAAGCCTCACTTTTAATTTCTAATATTTTTTTCTCTACTGAGACGATTCACTACTCGCTTTCAGTATAGTGAAAAATGAGCAGTAAGACTTTTCAATTCACACTTCTCACTTTTTTGCGCTTCTAACCTCGCACAACAAGTAGAAAACATTTTGAACGGCTTAATAGAATTTTATCAAACTGCATTCAGCCAAATGATTTTAAAATCTACAAAGATAATGACCAAAATAATAATCTTGACTGAAGGAAAAATAATTAGAATTCCGCTGGAAGTGAAATTTTGCATCCAGTGCAATATTAACGGTTTATGGAATATACCAAATCACGGACTACTCGCAAATGCAATGGTAATTCACCTTGAGTCATTAGCCTTCAGGCGGTTGACCCGCGTATTCACAGCCTCTATGGACCGCTCTCTCAGAGGATTATACAAACGGTCCTGCAAAATCAAAGCCAACTTCCGGCTCTCGGTGGCGATTGGAGCTTTGCGAGACGCCATGGATATCAGTGAGGACCTGTCAGTAACAGGAGTCCGACTCCGCCATAGCATGCCGGTTATCGTCATCAACACTTTACCTCCCAAGTGGTTCCACTCTAGAGGCTTAGAACACTCTCTTTCTCCTTTTCCATGGAGACATGAACGCCCAACATCCTGCCTGGGTGATTCAAAGGATGATTCCCATGGTATTGTCCTCCTCGAGGTTTCCAAGGAGTTCAGATTAAGGCTCCCTCAATGATGGTTCGGCCTCTTTCTTAAATGGTCACTCCGCTACTTCCATTGATATTACAGGGAACTCTCCCTAACTCGATGTTCTGTAGCTCGACATTTTCCCTAACTCGATGAAATTCAAAGTTCCTTGAATCTAGCATACTGCGTTCCCTCCGTACTCGATATTCTCAAAGTGGAAGTAATTTTCCAATGCATTTCCCCCTCGATAAATCGATGTTGTCAGCAACAGTTGCATGTACGATATAGTTAGAAGTTAGAAGGGAAAAGTGATCAGAGAGAAGTGAGTAATGAGAAGTGAAAAGTGAGAAATACAAAATAAGAAAAGAGAGTAAAAAATTAAAAGCGAGAAGTTAAAAATTTTAAGTGAGAAGTGAAAAGTGAAAAATGAAAAATGAGATGTACGATGTAAGAACCCAAGCAGCACAAATTGTTTCACTACTGAACATTTCACTGTGTTGCAACTATTCGGGAAGAAATAATCTTTGCGTTTGTGCCATCAAATATAACTCTCTTGCAATCTAAAAAGCGCAAGAGGTGGAGCCTACGGAAACATCCTTCGATTGCAGTAAAATTACAATAATGTTGCAAAATACTACAGCGGAAAAAAATTAAATAAAAATATAAAACTGGATTCGATTTATGGATCTTGTGATTGATAGTCCTTCACTCTACCACAGCACCATTCAACACTTCGAAGGGAGTGGATGTTGACTCACAATAAAAACCATACGATTATGAAGTTTTGTACTCGAGTTTCCTGTTACTTGATTGCACCATCACATGAAAAAAATGTGAGTTGTCGAAACGTTGAACGATGCAAAATTAAACATGAAGACACATTCAACTTTTCTGCAACCTTATTTAAACAAACAATTAAAATTTGAAAGACGCATTGAAGTAACATGGTAAAAAATATGCAACTTAATGATTTTGTTTCGTGTTTGCAACATGAAGTGCAGTATTCTTTGTTTGTTTGTTTTCAAATGTCAAACACGTACTGCATTGCAATTTTAATGAAACATTGATCACAATTCGAACGTTTTTGACATCTTGATGCAACTTTTTCGTGCTTTGATGTTTTTCCAATGCCTTTAATGAAACTGAATAGAAACAACGTGCTTTTAGGAAGATGTTGCGTGTGCTACTTGGGAAGTGAAAAGTGAGTAGTGGGAAGTGAGAAATGAAAAGCGAAAAATTTGAAGTGCAAAGAAAAGCCAAGTGAGAAATGAGAAATCAGAAGTGAGCTATAAGAAGTTATAAGTGAGACGTAAAAAGTGAAAAATGAGAAGTGATAAATGAATGAAGCGAAGTGACTAGTGAGAAGTGAGAAGTGTGAGCTAAAAAGTGAGGAGTGAGAAGAAGGAAGTGAGAAATGAGAAGAAATACCTCCATAACTCGTTAGATACCTCCATAACCTCCTTAACTCGTTAGTCCCTTCAATATCGAGTAAGGGAGAGTTCACTGTACCGGCACACTGGGATCTTTTTTGGAGTAATCACAACTACTTCCGAATATCTGCTTACGCTTCTTCTCCCACTTTCATCATGGCGACGCAGTCTGAGTGACCTACCATCATATTCTGCGAAACTTAGTGGAAACACACACACACACTTATTTTTTTACCGGGATCTCAGCAATTTGTTCAACTTTTACCGAGATTCGCACAACCGAGCCCCAGCAAACATGTTTTTCGCTGAGATATCTGTCAAAGTTGCTGAAAATCAGCAAATAATTTGCCGAAACCCAGCTAACAAACCTCATTTTTGACGGAATATCCAATTTTTTATTTTGCTTAGCACACGGCTGTGTGGATTTTGCCAAGGTGCAGAAATAAAAACTGCGTGTGCACGTCCTGGCCTCTTTCTCCGAAGTTCATCCGACCCATCCTACTTAGGTGCTACCCACACTTTCATTCCACAAACCCCCTACCTTCCCGGGTCTTTTGGGGAGACTCGAAGAGCTGTGCTAATGAAGCTTCCTCCCAATCATCTCTTCAAAGTGTGGGCCCTGAAGGTTTATAGGGAGAAACACCAACAATGTCAGATCATCATAAGAGACGCCATAAGCAAGCAGTTGAAGGAATCCCTCCATTCGGTGAATCCTTCGTAAACAACCTCTAAACTGCGGCGAAAGTTGGTTCGTTCAACGGGAAGAGAAGGTCGGAATTCCAGGATACACGGTCGCTGATCTATTATGCTAGGACAGGACTCCGAGTAGCACACTTGTTGTGAATTAGTTACCAGAAGTTGCACAAGAAGTAGTAATTGATGAAGAGAAATCGATCAAAGCAGCTACGTCCTCAGGCTACTAAGCGCAAGAGATTGTAGTTAGTAGGCCACCAATGAAAAGCGTGTTCGCAATTCACCTCAGAACGCCTGGTTTTAATCCCCGTCAACGCCATTGATAGAAGAATAAAGTAATGAGGCAGGATTATGTGTAGAAATAAATACTCGCGGCCCAACAAACACATACTTTTGAAATTCCAATGAAAACTCTCATTAACTCATATAGACTTGGTTAAGATTTTGCTTGAAACTCTTTGAAAGCACTTTTATATCGATACCATTTTACATCAAAAAACTGCATTAGACAAAAATGTTTTCACATGTATCTAGACTTCGATCATTCCGCATATCATACCTTACAAATCTCCTCAATTAAATTCGAACAGGTCTTGGCTTCCGGCCGATGCCCAAAGAAGACAACGTAGAGAGTACGTTAATTTGGTACAAGGCGTCCGACAATGGAAACGTTGAAGCGTGGACATCACAAATCGATGAATTTTTGGATGGTAAGTTGCTGCTGCTGCATTAGTAACCACCAGTGAACCAAAAGTATATTGAATTCCCCTAATTCACCCACAGTATACCACCAAGAGGAAGAAAATCGTGTCGATTGCTCGTTCGACACCCCTCCACCGGAGGGTAAGGTCTGCCGAGTTCCCATGAACGAATGGGGCCCCTGCACCAAGGCGAATCGATACAACTTCAAGAAAAAGAGCCCATGCATATTCCTCAAGTTGAATAAGGTAATTCAGTGGAAATTCAGTCACTCATAATAGCTAATAACATTCTTTCAATATAGATCTTCAACTGGGTTCCACATCTGTACAATACTTCCGACAACTTGCCCGAAACCATGCCGGACGATCTCCGGGAGCACATCAGCTCCGAACTCAGCCGAGGTGATAAGAACGTGAGTCTCTCCCACTATGTGGCGCAAAACCCTAAATCTAAACTCGGAAAATGTTTCATTCCCCACCCCCACAGGCCAACATTGTTTGGGTTTCGTGCGCCGGTGAGAATCCAGCCGATAACGAACATATCGGCCCAATCAACTACATCCCCCGCCGAGGATTCCCAGGATACTTTTTCCCGTTCAAGAACATCGAAGGATACCTGCCACCGATCGTTGCGGTTCACTTCGAGAGCCCTAAGCGTAAGTATCGATATTCTGCCTTTCACTACGGAAAGTAGCTGCCTTTCGGCGCAGCTGTCTTTTAAAGGGGAGGTGGTTCGGTTGTGGGAACCCCCACGTATCTTTTGACAGAAGGCAGATGCTGGCATTCTGACAACTGTCATTTGTTTGCTACAATAACACCAAAACTTGATATACTACAGCTCTACTATAAACAAATATTTGTTTACATGAAAATAAAAACCGAAAGTTTTTTTACAGCTTTCAAAGTGTCATAAAGTGGAGTAATTTAATTGAAAAAGTTAGTTCTAATGCGTATTTATATAGTAAATTTGATATTAAAAAATCCATTTAATAATTTAACCACATTTTGAAATATTCATTTCTACCTAATCTTTGATCCAAACGTCATACCTTTTTCAGCTTAAGTATTATTCGGCGGATTTCGTTGGGTTTTAAGACAGGAATAGACGCCAGCTCAAAAAGTGGAGAAAACTCAACTAATGCTACGTTTTGACAAGGCAAGTGAGTTGAACAACTCATTTGAATTCAATTACTTGCCAAAAGTTGAACATGTTCAACTTTCTTTTCGTTCAAGTGAATTGAATTAAGGTGTTCACACGTTCAGTTTGCGTTCGATTCAAGCGACTTGCTCAATTCACTTGCCTTGTCTAAACGTAGCATAAAGGTTTTTCAGGGTTCATTTTGAGCTAAGAGCGGCCAGCAAGTTCGCTTGACCTGAACCCTATGAATTTCACTGTCTGGAGTATGTTCGAGGCCGGATCTACTCTAAAAACATCATGTTTTTTGTGTCCTGAAACCAGGCATTGCAATTTATCCCATCATTCGATCTTCTGAGCAAAGATACTGATGATATGCTGGGATATCGATCTTAGTTATCTATCTGCTCAGTAAACAAAATGCAATGTTCGCCATGGAGAAAAGTTTTTCCATTGATTTTGTTGTAGCAACGCCCTCGCAACGTGAACAATCTTCAAACCGCGCTGGCTATCAGGATCATCATCAAATGCTCAAATGATAATATCTTTCCAGAGTGCTCTTTGATTAGGGATAATATCTTTGCACAAGCAAAGATGATATCCAGTGCTCAGATGATATTGCAATGCCTGCCTGAAACAACATCTGGTGGCATCTGCAGAAATACCACAAGAGCATTCTGATCAAAGCTAACACGAGCCAACGTCTATGCGATCATGAGTGTTGAATGTTGATGCAAGTGATACCTATCACATAGCTGGCACAGCGTCAATACACTGATCCCTGACGTATTGTAGAGCAACACAATTATCGTAAGTCTCACTTATTCTCACGAGCAGAGAATGCTCACTCACGTTGATTTTCGCTGATAAATCGTTTTGCGAAAAACAAAAAAAAAGGTCTGATGAAAGACAACCGTTTGTCCTTTGGACTTGCTCGTTTTCTCACTTCTTTCATACTTTTCGTGCCGTCATTGCAGAAAGAGTAGCCTTCATGGAACAAACAACCTAGCTGCTCCATGCAGTAAATACTCCATTGCACGGTGACATCATCACATCATCTATCTCTTTTCCAGCTGTTGAAATTTAGAAAACAACAGGACAAGTACTAATCAAATTTGACAGCTAGTGGCCCTGTTGTTTTCTCATTTTTATCAATGGAAAAGAGATAGCAAAGATTCGTGCACTGATCTATGTGATGGTATGGGGAAAAGGGTGGCCATGAATACAGGTAATCTTCGATATAACGTACACCCGATATAACGTACACTCGATATAACGTCACTCGATATAGCGTAGGAAGTGAGTGCTAGTAATGGACCCCTTAACGAGGGAAACTTACTTCAATCGCTTCGCTAGAGTAAGACTCATGACAATTTGCCATTCTGCAGTACTAGATGACAAGCAACAGGTATCAGCATCGCGTACCGTACATAACACATGGTAAAATATTTATTTTTACTACCAAAATATGTATTTTAAAATTATGTAGCCAGGTTGCCTATTATGGCCACCCCCGGGTCCATAATACGCAAGATCGAGTTTGTTTACATACGTATTATGGTCCTCCCTCTCATTCGATTTACATGTTCCATTTCCACATGTTCCTGTTGCTTATTATGGACCCCCCCTTCTGTGCTAGTAATGGACCCTCTAACGCGTTTACATTCATAAATTAGTTAATTTAACTAAATTTCAGTCTCCCAGTGCAAAACAATTGTATCCAACTACTACCCTGATAAGTGAAGCAACTTTATCCTATGGAAGTTTGCAGGAAATTGTAGATTCAAGCGTAAACTCTTGGTTTTTGTTCAGGGGGTCCATTATACGCACGGGATCCATTACTAGCACTCACTCCCTACATTTTTCCCCGTTATAACGTACACTTTCAAAAATAATTTCAATTTGGGTAGTTATTACAAAAAAAAGATACTAAATTGTTATGATTTACTAAATTGTAGGGATGACATTCTTGCAGCAATTGCAATTTAATCAGCTAGAGGCATTCATTACTCTTGAAGGACTGATACTTCTAGTGAAGACACAAACACGTTATTAATAAAATCTCCACAAGTTCGTTTGTTACTCAACGTGTTTGTGTCTTCACTAGAAGTATCAGTCCCTCAAGAGGTTATGGGCGACCAACGCAAAGAAGCTGCGATAAACGGAATTCAGCAATTCGCTGGGAAAGGCTATGACGTCTGGCAGTTCCGTGTTCAAACCTACTTGGAGTCTGTGAACGTGTGGGATGCCATCGTAGAGGACGCTCCTGAGGCAGCTGCCGAAGCGGCCAAATTCAAAGAAATGGATAGGAAGGCCAAAGCGTTATTGGTGGGTTTCGTGTCTGACGAGTATCTTGGATGTGTCCGGGATAAGGCCACTTCAAAAGCAATGTGGAAGAGTCTCGAAGATACGTTTGCGAAGAAATCAGCTGGAAGGCAGACCCTGATCCGGAAGCAAATTGCAAGATTGCATCTAAAGGACGGCAGCTCAATTCGAACTCATTTGCTGGAATTTGAAGACCTAATTCGTCAGTTGCGAATGGCGGGATCAAAGCTAGAAGAAAGTGATATTTGTTCATCTCTGGCGTTGACACTTCCGGAATCATACGACGCACTGGTAACTGCTCTAGAAAACTTACCTGAAAACGAGCTAACGTACGAAGTAATGAAGACTCGTCTGATAGATGAAGAGTCGAAGCGAAACGAACGAAACTACACCCTGGAGGACAAGCCGGCGGCGTTTGTTGGTGACAAACAAAGGAAAGAAGCAAGGTTCAACGGTAAATGTCATGCATGTGGAAGAAGAGGCCATATGAAAAAGGATTGCAGGAAAGGTAAAGCAAATGCAAATGTGGCGAATTCTTCCAAAGCAGTGGCATTCATGATGGATCGAGGGAATTTCAAGCGAGAAAGCGTTGGGAAGATCGTTTTTAAATTAGACTCTGGATCGAGTGACCATCTCGTTAATACGAAAGCCTACTTCACATCCCTGAAACCTGTGCCGGAAGGAAGAACACATCAATAATGGCCCTTAAGAAGCAGCTGAAGTCAATTTTCGATATGACAGATTGTGGAGAAGCCAATCATTTTCTAGGAGTCAAACTATGTTCCAATAAGGAAGGAAGCAGTATGCGTTTATCTCAAGAAACGAATATCGACAAGCTGTTGGTCTGGTTTGGGATGAATGAATGCAATCCGGTCCAAACACCTATGGAAAAAGGTTCAATGTTGCCTGGTATTGGTGATTCTACTAGCGAACCTTATCGTGAACTTCTGGGAACCATAATGTATATCATGCTATGCACCAGACCGGATGTATGTTTTCCTGTAAGCTTCCTTGGACGATTTCAACAGAATCCATCATCTTCCCATTGGCAATGTTTGAAGAGATTAGTTCGTTATTTGAAGGGAACTAAATCAAAATGTCTTGAATTCAAGCGGCACATTGAAGCAGAACCGTTGGTTGGGTTCGCGGATGCCGACTGGGCATCAGATACCATAGACAGGAAATCAGTTAGTGGTTACATATTCAAGGTTTTCGGGAACTTGGTGTCATGGTCAAGCAAAAAACAAACAACAGTTGCCACTTCCTCTAGCGAAGCCGAATATGTGGCCCTTAGTTCTGCGACATCTGAAGGAATATGGATCGCTGGAATTCTTGAAGATTTAAAAATAAAACAAGTACAAGAAGCCTTCGTCATATTTGAAGATAACCAGGGTTGCATAGGAATGTCCCGCAATTTGGAATCGAAGCGATCAAAACACATTGACATAAAACATCATTTTCTACGTGATCATATTGCAAGTGGGCGTTTGAAAATCGAGCATATAGCAACTCAACACCAACTGGCAGATATGTTTACGAAGCCTATGGATCGGAAGCGTCTAGAAGATCTGTGCTACCAACTTGGAATGGCCGATTGAGAGGGGGTATTAACACAGTAGCAATCGCCCAACTCTCGCACTGGTTGCTAACGCAGTTACCGATACTTGTTATTTTTTCCTAACATTCATTCCGTTACACAATCCCAACCTGTTAACACGTTATTAATAAAATCTCCACAAGTTCGTTTGTTACTCAACGTGTTTGTGTCTTCACTAGAAGTATCAGTCCCTCAAGAATTACTGTTTTCCCCAGTTTGCACTATCCTCAGAATCCTCCCGAGGTATTGGATGATATTGAGTTAATGAGGTTTTAGACATTTTCTATGGACAAATGTCTAGTTGATATTAGTCAAAGTCAGAATTGATGACGGATTGTTTTCAGGTCTAAGTCAGCCAATATCGAGTAAAATATTGGTATTGTAGATCCAGGCTTGAAATGTGTACCAGAATATTTTTTAATTATTCCTAGAGGAAATTCCTATAGGAGCTCCCAAAACAATTTCTGGTGCATTTTGTGGAGGAATTCCTGTAGGAAATTATAAAAGAGCTCCAAAAAGACTTTACAAATTAATTCTTTAAAAAAAAAATCCAATTCAATTCATGAAGGAAATAAAAAAAACTGAGGAAATTTTTGAAACCAATTCGTAAAGGAATTCCTAAAAGAATTTCCGAAGGAGTTTCCTGAATGCATTTTTAAGCAATTCCTAAAGGAATTTAGGAAGGAACTACAAATAGAATTTGCGAAGAAATTACTACATTTCGACAGAAATTCCTTCGGAAATTCCTTCAGGAGCTCCTTCCAGAATTCCTTCTGGAATTGTTCCATCTGGAATTTCTCCTGGATTTCCTTCGAAAATAGCCACAGGTAGTTGTTCTTTCGGAAAATGCTCCAGGAATTGCTGCAGAAATTTTTTCGGCTGTTCCCGGAGGGATTTCTTCAAAACATCTTCCAGAAATGAATTTAGTAATTAATTCAAAAATTCTTTTAGGAATTCCTTCGGAACTTATTTTAGAGATTATGTCAGTACTTCCACATCGAATTCTTTCTATAATTTTTTTCAAGAAAATCCTAAAACCACCGCACCGGAAATTCTTGCCAGAATCCCTTCGGAAACTCTTTGAGCAATTCTTTTAGAAATTAGGAATTTCTCAAAAAATCTAGAATAAAATTCAAAGAAACTCCTGGGTAATTTCTAAACGAATTTATAAGTGCTGGTTATGTTATGTGATGAGTATTGCCAAGAACTTATTGAAAATGTAGTCTAATGCGTGAATTGTTTGTGAATGGCAGGTAAAACTCGTCTTTATGTACAGGTTTTCCCAGTACTTTAGCAACTGCAGTAGAGCAGGGAATGATTAGCCTCCACTACCCTATATGACCGCATCCAACCACTCATCATAGTCCTCCAACCCAACACCAGAGGGACAGAAGCACTTTCATTAATAAGTCATTAAGGGGTAGCGTAATTGGCTCGATACTATGAGACGAGGTGACTGACCTGGAAAAGGAGGTCATGACCCTGGGATCCGGTCACTATTCCAAAGTATTTTGAAGCAAACGGATGTTACAAAGTTACCAAAGTTGGAAGTTGAAGAGTTGAGAAGAAAGTGTGTGGAACAAGAGAAGGCGTTGAGGACAACCCCACTGTTTTTGGGTTGAAAACCCCAAAAAAGCGACGTCATTCCCTAGTTCCGAATTCGGCCTAGTCAATCGGTCTTCTTATTGGTCGAGTTGCAATGAAGCAAGGAGCGAGGAAGATCCCCAAGCCACCCCGGCGATACCACTGGTAAGCCCGCAGCGAACAGAATTGCTCGCTTCCGGGTTGTCGGCCACAGAAAGAAGGATGGAAGAAGAGGAAGGAAAGAAATGGAGTGGTGCAGTGCTGCCAGGAAGAGGGGCTCTAAAGACAGGCCAACTAGCTTTAAGAGAGAGTGAAGACAGAAGTGAATAAAGTGTCGAAAGTGAAGCTCTGTGGGTTTTCCTGCATTTGATTGCGAGTGTTTCCTGCTCGCGAGTTGAGGGGAGCGTGCCGACCCTGAAGCCATTGGTTCAGGGAGTCTCAGCATAGCGCTGGGCATACTTACCCGATAATTACAAATTCCTGAAGGATTTTTAAATTGAGCTCCTGAAGGAACTTCCGATATTCTTAGATTTCTCCAAGAATTTCTTTGGGCATTGCTTCAAGATTTCCTTCAGAAATTCCCCAGGGAATCCCTTCGGAAATAAATCTAAAAATCATTTTTTAATTCCTCCTCAACATTTCTTCGAAAATTGAAAGAATGAATTTTAAGAATTACTTTAGAATCTACCTCAGGAGTTCCTTCGGACTTCAGAACTTTCCCTGGAATTCTTTCGGAAATTATTCGAATCATTTATTTTGAAATATATCCCCGAATTCATTTTAAACATTCTCCGGAAATACCTTCCGAAACTCCTTTTGAAATATCTACGGAAAATATTTTGGTAATTCTTTCAGATATTCTTTCGAAAATTCCTACCAATACCATTCGGAAAATCTTTCGTTTTTTTAGGAATTCCTTAGGGAATAGTTTGGAAATACCATTTGGAATTTGTTGGAAATCACTTTAGGAAATCTCTGAGTATTTCGTTGAAAATTCCATCAAAAATTCCTTCAAACATTCTGTCCTTCAAGAAAGTATTAAAAATTTTGGATAGTACATTCAACAAAATATTGGATAGAATTCAGGTATTTTGTATGGTTTTATTGAAGAAAAAAATGAAATCTCTGAATAAATATTAAAGGAATTTCCGATGAAAAAATCCTACATTTCCCCAGACTTTTATTCAGGAGCTGCTCTAGAAATTCCATCGGAAATAATAATAAATTTATAAAAATATGCGTGATATCAGAAAAATATTGGCGTGTATAATTAAATTTCAGTAAAAATATTCAATTTGGCGAGTCACGTGCCCTATCGTGCCCTAGTTTAAATCCACTAAATGAATTAATATTCAATCAAGCGGTGCAACGAGAAGCAAGCCTTGTGTTTCCAATGCCTCTTAGCCTCTTATTTCCTGTGTTTTATATAGAGATATAAAATGAAGAATTCAATTCTTCGGGTCATTTTCCTTAGTAACGAACAAGTTTGTAGGAATTGTTCACAAGAAAAGATGTTTCAGACTGCTAGCTGAGCCTTATATAAAAAAAATATTCGCTCATAAAGTACATGATACTACAACATTTAAATAGTGTAAAATAAGGATGATTACTCATGCTTCGATATAACGAACAATTCGATATAACGTACAAATTTGAAATCGATATGTACGTTATATCGAAGTTTACCTGTTACCTGTAGTGACTGCACTCCAACGCCATTTTTCTTGATGTTCTATATTCGAATCCCATGACGGTTCACACATTTTTGTAGTTACCGTGGGGGACCCAAATCTGTACAGCACCGAAATCCGTTCACTTCAGGAAATATGTAAATTATAGAGGATTTAAAGTAATTAGTTTACAAATAATTTATCTTATCCTGTTCACATACTTGACAGTAAGGTTTTAGGCCATTGAGATGGAAAGTAGGCTTTGAAATTAAAACAACCTAAATCAAAAACAAATCGTCACCAAACGCATAGTTTATGGCGCCATTATTAAGCGTGTAGTACATAATTTCATCAAAACTAAGTGCGGTTTTATTGCAAATTACGATTAATAAAGTAAGATAAGCGAAATACAAATCAAAGACATCGTTTATCAAGGTTCGTATTTAACTATTTACAGTGGTAGTTTAGTCAATTAGTATCCTACAGTTTATATATTTAGTTAAAAATAGTCATACGGATTTTGATCCTTTGGTTCGAAATCCTTCCACGGTGGATTTCGGTTCAAGAGGTGTTGCTTTAATTAATTATTTTATCATATTGTTTGTAATTTCTAATGTGTAAATGCGCAACACTTTGGAAGCAGAGGCCTTCGTGCTCCTGCATCAACGATAAACGGGTACCAGAGGTGAACCAGCCAAGAGCTGAAAGCCTCTTTAATAAAGAAAAAACGATAAACGTTTCATTCGCATTCATTTTCAAATTTCCAGACCCTTTTTCACATATCGAGGTGCTTGAGTGTACGGATTTCTATGCTCCACGGCACCTACCGTACTTACCGTTCGCCGGCCTTTATCTCTGTTGAATATTGTTTTCTCTATGCTTTCTCACGACATCCGCTCTAAGGGACCAGCCCACTATTTGCCGTATTTTATACGATACACAATATTTTCATCTTGTACACTTGGTACAGCTCGTGATTCATGCGCCTGCGCAATACACCATTTTCTAGTTTCTCACCAAGTACTGTACGTAGGACTTTTCGTTCATGTCCGCTTCATGTCCCTCCAAACGTTTTATATAGAGCACATTTCGTTTTCGACGGCATGCAGCGGGACCTAAATCGGATACATAATCCGCCGAAGGCTCTTTTCGCAACAGCACAGCAATACGTCTTTTCGCTTCACGGGAAACATCATAGTCACATGGCACATGTGTTCCAAAGTGTTGAAAACAATTTCATTGAACAATTTCAAACACACTACTTCGGCATCAATACCACTAGGTATACAGACCCAATTCTATTTTGACAACCTATTTTTTATTTGTAATTTTTTTTTCAAGATAAACGCCTAAATATCAAACCGACGAAAAAAAATGTAAAAAAAAAACATAAATGTTCCGAACGTGTTGCCAAAATTGAATGGGGTCTGTACCTCTATCTCTACCCGCAACCAAGTACATTGTCTTGGTAGAAATAATGGTAAAGCCCTTTGCCCTTTCCATCCTTAGTGGGACAAAGGCCTACACTACTGCCCTGCCATTGATTATGATGAGCAGGGATGGGAAAAATCAAATTTTCAAAAAATCGAGGGTGATGAACACTAACACGCGATCACACATTTAAATTACCAATTGATAAAAACTCGCCAGCGAATGCGAATAGTTTCAAAATCGTATCTTGATTTGAAGCATTTACCGTTACTTTTCGAACGCATTTTTCTTTCTACCACGAAACTACAACACCAAACAGAAGATACAACGAGACTGTGGACATTTAGCCAGTATTACATAGTAAGGTTTATATTTGAATGATAATTCTGTATTTATTATCGTTTGACACCATCATTTGAGAAGTTTTTTTGTGGTTAAAATTCAGTTTTATTTTGTCTTTTTATGTACAGTTATTTACAAATTGTTAGTTTATCGTTATCAAATCAATTTAAATCTAATTGGAACATTAAAGGTTCCCCCAAACACACGCGATGCGACAGTCGCGACGCGATTCTATCGTTTGGCGACAGCGATTCTGTCGCCGTTGGTATGGAAGCGTAAATAGAACATTGCTTGCAGCGACCCAACGATAGAATCGCGGCGACTAGTTGTCGCCGTCGCGGCGATGAAATCGCTTAGGTCTGGGGAGGCCTTAAAGCGTTTACATCAATTCTATCGTTACACTCGTTAACAAAGCCGATGTATTTCACAAACAAGCGGAGAATTTCCACTCGCGCAGCTCTTCCAATTCCTGGCAAAGCAGGTCTCGTGAGGTCCTCGAACGACAGTCGCCTCTAACCATTTGTGTAGCCGGCTAGCCTCTGCTGTAGGACCGTCCAGGCCGGGCCAACACGAGTGCAGCTACAAAACTTGTGAAGGAGCGTTTCAGGTTCCTGTATGTCACAGTGTTGACAGTACCCGTCCGCCACCCGTTGCATCACGTGAAGAAGCTTCCGATGTTCGATTTTCCCATTCATCAGCAGGCAAATTTTGGATCACTGCGATGAGGAAAGCTCTTTCATCCCAATATTTCACCACGCAGTCAGGATGCCAGATACATTTTTTATAAGTCTGTATCAATCTCAGCTAAATGTCTGTATTTGTCTGTATAGAGTTTAGAACACACAGGAATTAGACAATTATTATTGAAAAACAGTGCACTTTTGAAAACGTAGAATATCGACGTTACAATAATCAAAAAGTCATTGTAATACGTAGTCGAGTCAAGTACGACATACTAAAGACAAGTAAGCTTTGTGCTTTCTAACAAAATACTTTTGGCATCCTAACGGAATCTTTTAAGACTTCGGAGTCCCAAAAGGATATCGCTTATAAAGGTTCCACTCGGTATTCCAATAATATTCCTTTTGAAAGTCTAGAAGGAATCCGTTCGAAAGTAAAGTCCAAAATAATTTCATTCAGCAGCTCAACAAGGTTCCTTTAGAAAACCCAAAAGAACTCTGTTTTGGAAGCCTATAAGAATTTCGTTCAGAAATATAGAAGAATTCCTTTCAGAATTCCAAATAATTTCGTTTGGAAACCCATATTAATTTGGATTTACGAACCGATTTTTTTTCTGGTTTTCTGAACGGAGCTTATTTTTGTAGTTTTTCGTAGTTTCGTAATGATTTCAGTACAAAGTTCATCACTTAAAAAAGAACTGAACGGAGCTCTTCTTGGCTTTCGGAAAGAACTCTTCTGGGTTTTCTAAGCGATTCATTTTGCAGTTCCGAGCAAAATCCTTTCAAGGCTTCGATAGGAAATCGCCCAAGTATTCTAATGGGAATCCCTTGTTCAAAAGCAGAAAAAGATTCCGTTCAGAAGCCCAGAACGCTCCAATTGAAAGTCTAGACGTATTTCTTTGGAAATTCCAGAAGGATTTCGTTCGGAAGACCAAAAGTATTCCATTTTTTATTCAAGAAAGATTATGTTCAGAATCCCATCGGAATTCCGTTGGAAGATTACTTTCTAGCCCAAAAGAATTTCGTTCGAAAACTCAAAGGGATTTTTTTTTGTGTCTTTATTAAGAAGACTTTCAGTCCGAGGCTGGCTCGTCTCCGATGAACTCGAAGGGATTCCGTTAGTAAACCCAGGAGGATTACGTTCGAAAGTTCGCATAATTCTGTACAGAAATCCGTACGAACAGATGTCTTTTGGGCACCGTAATGGAATTCTTTTTGGGCTTTCGAAAGGGATCATTTTGGACTTTTGAATGGAATATTTTTAGGTTTCACAAAGGAATTAAAGAATCTATCCGTTTGAAATTCCAAAAGGATTATTTTTGAAACCCAAAAGGAATCCCGTTCAGAAGCCTAAAAGGCTCCGCTCGGAATTACAAAATGTTACCGTTTGGAAACTTTATAAAAATCCTTACGAAATCCCATAACAATTTTGTTTGGAAACCCAAAATGGCTTAATTGGATAGCCCAACAGGATTCTGTTTGGCCGCCCAAATTTTTCTAAAACTGAATGTCTGTAAAAGTCTGTAACTTTAATCAAAAGTATGATGTATGTATGCAAGACCAAATGTCTGTATCATGTCTGTATGTCTGGCATCCCTCTGGACTGTTCCGTTCCACCTTTGGCAGTTCGGTTTGCTGGACAAAGTGTCGGTGGATCTGATCGACGGAAGGGTTGTGTTGGATATGGTGGGAAATTGGGGATAAATTTGATAGGATTGATTTTAGGCCAGGATTGTCTATAGAAATTGCGGGGCAAGGAATTGCATGGAATAGATGGAATTTACAATAAGGAATGGAGTCGATCTATTTCAAGTGTCTATTTGGTGGCCAGACTACGCCAAAACATGCAAATTTAAGCCGCCGTGCTTCTTCTTGCGTATCAGCTGCAATTTTTTCACGTGAAAACTGCAATCATTATCGTTTGAGAATGATTCAGCACAACACTAACGATGAGGTCGATATCGTCCGCAAAGCCCAGGAGTATACACCCGATTCTGTTTTTACACGGACCTTTTAGGTCAAACTTCTTTTCCAGTGAAAATATCAGTTCGGCCGTGTATCTCTTTCGACAGTTTGTTCTATTCTGCCGTATGTCCATTTTGGTCGTAGGGGAACTGTTCCGTTTTCCATCTAACTGAACATATGTTCATCTCATCGCAAAACAAAGAAATACAGCACCAATTTCGTTGCTTTTTTATGCTAACATACGTGCTCACTGCTGAAAAAATCACAAAAATAAAAAATAAATCAAACTCCTTTTCATTGCTGTGTTTTTGATGGAAATGGGAACTATGAGATGAAGTGCCGAACCGTTCCTCTATGTCGGTTTCAGTCAAATGACATTTGCAGCCAAACCATATTCGACCTAATAACCGTTTTGGCCAAACTTTCAATTCGCCAACATGAGATTCGGCTAGATATGTGTTTCAATCAAGAGGTCGCACAGTGGCGAAAATCGTTTTTCAGCGCGTTTATGTAATAATAAATTTATTATACGATTTAGCCTAATGGTGTTTTCCAGATATTCCATCAGTAAGTTAGGAGGTATTCAGCTTAATGATCGATCCCCCTAAAAGTGAGATGAAAAAAATAATATAAGCATACAGGCATATGGAGACGCATGGTGCCTAGTTTCATAAACTCCTTGGAATTAAACTTTTTGTGCAAAAAACGGAATCCAGGTTTCAAAGTGAAAAAAATGAAATTACGACCTTGGCGTCTTCGACAAAGTTTTTCACGGGAAGCTTTACAACAAGTTTTGTGAAGACACGAAGCTTGTATGTTAAAAAATGGGTAATGATCATTAAGCTAAATACCTCTAAAGAAGCTCATCAACTTACTAATAAAATGCCTAGAAGACATTATTACGCTAAATCACATAATAAAGTAACTAGTATTAATTAAACGCGGTTTAGTCACTGTGGGTCGGGGTTCTGCAAAACCGCTCCAAGTGTCGTTTTGACTGACTTGTGCTCACTTGTCATAAGAGGAGTTCGTACTATGCCATTTAATTCTACTACATGACTTCAAGTGGTAAAATTAAATGTGATAGTATGAACTCGTCTTATAACAAGTGAATACATCGCACTGAAAGTAATCAAAATAATTAAAATAATAAGGCTAAATAATTTTCTTATCAAAATAACATCTACAAAAGGAAGACGGAACATATTTAATATTGTTGGATATCCTCATTTATGAGGTTGACGGATGTTTGATACGATTTGTGATGGATTGAGTCTGTTACACGAAAACTAGATTTGAAGATAAAAAATGGGCTAATTTTTCTATTGGCGCTAGGTGTGATTTGGCAGAATCCCGGCCAAGTGGTATTCGAACGGCTGTTTGTCGATTGACTTGATGTTATTTGGCCGAACAAGCCATTAGGTCGAAACCCACTTGGCCGAAAATGTAATTTGGCCGATATGGACATAAGGTCGAAAATCGTTCAGCCGAACTGGTCATTGGGCCGAAAAACCCGTTTTGACTAGAATTTGGATATGGAAATATGAAATACACATCCGGCCCAAAATATCATTCGGCCGAACTGGTCCTTTGTCCGAAAAAGTTGTTTGGCCAAATAGGTCTTTTGAACTCTCGAAATGTGCACATTGAGGATGACAAGCTAGTCCCGGCTTCATCTGTTGGTTCTCTGTGCAATTTTGCTTGTTCTGATCAATCACGGAGTAGCAACTACGAATTGTACGGTCATCATGCTCATGCTCATGCTCAAAAGTTGTTTGGCCAAATAGGTAATTTAACCGAAATGATTGTTTGACAGAAAGATTCATTCGGCCAAACGGGTCGACATTTTTGGAAGTATATTCGGCTAAATGGAAATTTATTATGGACAATACAAATCATTTCCCGTAGAAAGAACCTCTAAAGAACTTCCTTCAAAATTCCGTCAAAGATTGCGAAGAATACTCATTGGAAGTTTCGAATAGCTTTCCGTGGAAATTCTAAACCATTTCCTGTGAAAATTTTCCATGGAAATTCCAATACACTTCTAAACATTTTCTTGTAAATTCCAAAGAATTTCCCGTGAGAGCTTTAAAGTATTTCTCTTGGAAAATCCGAAAATTTCCAAATAAATGTTTTTGGAAAACTTGGAAGAATTGTTTGGAGAAGTGCATTAGATTTTTCCGGTGATCATTTTTCCCGTTAATCGCTAGAAAATATCCCAAAAAATCCAGATAAAAATAAAAAAAAAACTAACGCAATAAAAAAAAGCCACGCTGATTCACGATTTTTGGACTGGCGCACGCCTTTAATATGAGGATGCTAGACAATTCTTCATCCTCTAATCTGTATAATGTGATGGATCAGTTCTCGTGCTTAGAATGATAGGGGCGTAACTGCATTGATCGATTTTCGTCGATGTATTCTTTTTATAATTGTGGTGAATTGTGACAGTTTTCCGAAGATTTTATTGTTTGGAGTGATAAAGGTTGATTGCATCTTGTTCCAGAATCAACAATCACGCTTGTATCTGGTGAAAAAATTGAGTTATTAACAAAATATAAAATCAATTAGGAGAAATCGATCAATACAGTTACGTATCAAAGATTCTAAGAGTTGTATCATGGTCTGTAAGCAATTTCTTTTCTTGTCTTTGCGCATGGCGAGTACTGGAGCAATCTTATCCCACGCGTCATTGACAGTCGCGTAAAACCTCCGCATATTATTTCTATCCATGTGCTCCTGCACTTCAGCTATCACTGCTTCAGACATACAATACTATAAACATTTACGGAGTACAAAATATCGCTTTCCTCTATTCAATCACTTTTCTTACTTGATACCCAATGACAGACGGTGTGCTGGTAAACATCGAGTGCAAAGCCTGGGCACGTAACATCCATCACGACCGAGCTGACCGAAGAGGGTCCGTCCACTTCGAGCTGATGGTTGACTAAGAAACGCGGCCATCGTCCCTAGTAGCAGCTGGCAAGAGCAAAGCAGGCCGAAGAAGATGAGTCTAAGTGCAGGCGAGAGAACAACTACCAGAAAGAACAAACAAGATGAATACCGAACAAGATCAACAATAACAAGAATACTGCGATCAACAACAGCAGCGAACAAACGAGGCGAAATTAAAATAAAAAGAAAACATAAAAAGTGAAAAAAAAATCAGTATGTTAAAACAATTAATGTTCAATAAGCAAAGCTTGAGAAAATAAAAGATACGAGAGAAAATGGGCATTCTCTGAAGATGGATAAACATCGGAATGATAAGAAATGCGAACTATAAAAAAACAACAAATTTAGGTGCGATCTTTAATTAATTTAAAATATAATTAACAAATACAACAAACTAGAAGTTAATTATATAAAATTATATGCGCGAAACATCATCTCGTCTAGGAACAAAACAATGAAAAACCCAACAAAAACCATGTACAGCTCTTAATGGTATACTCATACAAATATCGCGAACCGAAGCCGAACATACAACAAGCATTACAAAAGAACAAATTCCGAAAGGCAGTGAACAAGTTAGCCAAGTTCGATGCGATACGGGGAAGAGCGATTTGGAAGGGCGATGTCTGTTACTTAGATACTTGACTGATATGCAAGAGAGACAAAAAATCAGAGGGGCGGGATCGAAGAAGCTGAGCGACGAATATTCTTCTAGATAAGGTTAAGAAAAGAGTAAGTGGCACATTTGAAGGGGGTGTGATCATATTTTAAATGTAACTTGAAAACACTGAATCAGTTCGTTTTCGAATGTCGAACTGTGTGTACAAAGAGAACATTAAATGGGAAATAGAACAAATGAAAACAAATGTAATTTTTGAAGCGCAGCGGGAAGTTATTTTTTTGAGTGTAAATCGATACTACCTAAACAAACACAATGTGAAGCTTTTTATAGAGGTTTAACAAAATTACACATACACAGACTTAGAAGAGTATCGATATATTTGTGGGTTTGATTAAATTCAAAAGCCAATCTTGTTCCGTTTAATCGATTTTAAAGTTTAATGCGTTGACATAAGTGGTTTATTAAGAATTGAAAGCTATGCAGTATGAGAAGAATAAGAAAATCACAAACACAACTGCGCGTAATATCAATAAAAAACGAATAGGAAACGGCAATAAAATAAAAACTCTATTGGCTTTTTTTTCAAAATGGTAAAATTGATTTTGACCCAAAATTGTGTAAGTGATTTCTTGCTCTAATCAAACCATTCGAATCCTCACAAGTGACCATCTAATATAATGCAGTCTAATATATTTAAAATCACATTAGCCGAACGAAATAGTTTACGCAGCGAGAAATCACCTACTCAAAATTCAAGGTCAAAATTAATATCACCCTTTTGAAAAAAAAAAAAAATCATAGAAATATTATGCCATGGAATCAGAAGGAAATAGTTGGAGTGAAATCATCTGGACGAAAAACAAGTTTACGGGCCTCTTTCTATTCTTACACTCACTGCCCAACAAAGAAATAATAAAATAATAAAAATCATGAATTGCCCAAAGTAAAAACAAGTTTACTACTATACCACGAAGCGTTGCAGATGATATAGCCCACAGTAACGACATCAATAAAATAATTAAAGAAGAAACATAAGGAAATCCGAACAAAGAAAGTATAATTTGATGTAATTAATAGCTGACTAAAGAAACAAAAAAAAACAACCCGCAACATAAGTCGTAAACAATTAAATTTGATAATGTAATTAGGGATTTCGCCACTTAACACTAAACAAATAATTAAACTTGATAACTCGTTTGCCTGTCAAAGTTGTGCCCTCGCGAGGGCACAGTCGATCAAAGTGACTGCGCAAATGGCGCCAGAGTCCGCCATCTTTGACAGACGAACGTCATGCTTCTGTTTCCAGTTCCACACCGGGATTAACGACGGCACTAAATTTATACACACCATTATATGGTGACCCGAATAGCCGAAACGAATGCATAAAATAACCAAAAAAGTAACAACCAACCAGTGGAAACAAGAGTACTTCAATTGCAAATAAAAAAAAAAACACTGAGAAACAAACAAAAAACGGAAAACGTTGTTGAAAGTATTATTAATGATTATTATTGGGGAAAAATTGATAGAAAACTGATGAAATCAAACTTTAAAAATTGAGTCTCTTATAAATGAAAAAGTCACCTAACAAAAAAAATTAGCTGAACTAAATGCGTCGAGATGAAACCAAAAGCGACAAACTGCAGAGTAACGGCTGATTCTTGAATGTTACTGATAGTGCGCTTTAGAAAAAAATTTCAATGTGCTAACCTCTTTTCGGTTCGAATTTTATTAGTATAAAAGATGTGTTTCCTTAATTTCTGTTATCGTCCCCCATATCAAGATCTGCATCGTTATTTATTTTTTAGTGATAAATTATTTATTTAGTTTTCGCAACAAACGAGTATTTTAGACGAGTTGAGTTTATGATTTGAACCTGTTCATTTATCGATTGCGCACTGTGTTCATGTAATGAAAAATCAAGGTGGAAACCAAGTTATTGAAGTTGATAAATACTGTTTTAGTGAAGATAGATTATTTGTAACAGATGAATAAGTAGTCTAATAAGTAAAATAGAAAACACACACATACGGCAGATGGTGAATTAAAGCGAGGGAATGCTATGCTAAACAGAAGCATTCATGCCTTTTCGAGCTTTGAAGTTTGTAGATTTTAATAAATTTAGTTGACATTTTTAGAATGACCCAAATAAATTATCGAAATAAGTGACAGCTTTATTTAAGCCATGTTTAGTTGTTTGAACTTCTACGTTTAGGAAGCCATTTTAGTAGGAAACCGCTACGATTACTACAGGAGCTATGTAAAATTGATTGTGAATAGGATTTTAGATTTCTTTCCCGATATTTCGATAATTACCATCTAAAGTGAGACGATCGAGTTGAAATAGCTGTAAGCCGTAATTCAAAAAGCGTATACAAAAATACCAACATCAACTCGAGTGCAGTAACACACTAATTGTTAGATTTAAAAAAAAAACTATCGCAGGCAAAGATACACCTACAATTAAAGCTCCCGTGAAGAATAGATAAAAAAGCTACAGCTGTTACAACTTACTAGAAACTAATACAAATAAGTCGCAAATGGATCAGAGATAGAGCTGAAACCATCTTTCTAGTTTAACTGTCAAATCGCAGCGTAGCGTCGCTTTTGAGCAAATCACGACATGCGAGAGAAAAAATGGCATTTAAATGAGTTCTCAACACGAGCAAAACAATAGATTCATTCACTTACAACAACATCCAAAAGCTCTATTCAAAACACCCACCACTAACACATACCAAAACACACACACACGATTACAGCTAAACGTAAAATTAATAATGGAAGTTATGAATAAAAAGTAATAAAATGAACAAAAATAAACAACAATGTAAATCTACTATATCTTTTTAATGAATGATTATTGAAATAAAAACTGAGAATCTGTAGAGACGAACCCCGTTGGTTTGACTAACACATTTTCACGTTGTCCTAGTTTTCAAAAGCCTCCCTGTTTTTGAACCCGTTCACCGGCTTACTGATTAGAGTCATAAAAAAAATAATTCGTCAACATCAGTTTGATCTAAAGAAAATTGTTAAGCACTTTTATCAGAATGACCCTTCAGTCTTCGCTTATCAGTCGTCCCGGTCGTGTGTATGGGTCGGGTGCTGGGGTCTTCCACGCTGTGCTACCAGGCATGTACAAACAGCTTAAGAATGTTATCTGCTCTGATGATGACTTACCTAACAGCCTACGATTATCAATTGGCCCCCACGATCAATCCTTCTGCACTGACGTTCCTTCTGTCCTACAGCCCTGGTCTCCACCTCACTCACGTTTGAGCAAAATCCAGTATCTCGATCTCTTCACTTCTGCGGCGCACAACACTTAGCAATATGGGAGTTCCGAAGCCCCCCATCACAGTCCAGACCATCCAGCCAGCGCTCATCAATCGTCCCAGTCCTGTGTAAGGGTCAGGCGTTGGGGACTTCCAGCCTGTGTTGTCAGGCAAGTACAATCAAACAGCGAACTCTATTTGCTCTGATGACTTACTTGCTCGTAGCCCAGACAAATCTACTGTGGTCCCGCTCCCAAATACAGCTGTTCATCAAATCCTAGTTTATTATCAAAATGTGAAAGGATTACGGACGAAGATTGATCAGTTTTTCGTCGCAGTAATAAATCAGGAAAGATCGCAAAGATCGTGGTCCAAGTATTTCAGGTAAAACTCGTGGAGGCTGTGTACTGTACTGTAAAAGAAAAACTTAGATCGTCTCAATGCATCAATGTCGTCGACTCTGATGTCGAACATATGTGCGTTGATGTTGACTGTAGAGTAGAGTGGGGCAAGAGTACGCACTTAGTTTTCAATCGATCATGTGGTCCTTATGAAGCAAGCTTCTGCATGTCAAATCAATGTCGATGATTCATACAAGGATGTTATCGATCTTTTAGTTATTTGCGTTCGATCATTTAGTAGTTTGTCAATAACTCATTCCAGAATATGAATTTCAAAATGTGTTGTATGGTGGACTTCTAGTGCGAAGGTTTATCTACAATTCTGCCTAATGATTCGTTGTTAGAATTCAACTCGAAGTTATAGCGCTAGTAACAGTAACTTAAACTAAATGATTGGAATGTTGTTATCATTTAGTCTAAGTTACTGAAACTATAGCTATAACTCCGTTATTAGTTGAACTATAGACAACTATAAATGGCCTGCATATAGACAACATCACGTTCTCCCAAAACACCTCGAACTTTGTAACGTTTTCACTTGGTGGACCACAAATTAGGGACAACAAAATATCCAACGACACGAATCTAGATTGATTCCGTTGCCAAAAGTTTTGCTTTAGCGCCAATCAGGCCGAAACCTGATGCAAAACCTCACTTTCTCAAATGGTTGCCCGGTTTTAGCTCTGCGGCTAGTCGTGGAATCGCACAGCAATTAATAGGAAATCAATCAAAATTCAAAAACAAATAACACAATCTCACTCATTTTAAAACTATTTACTAAAAAAATACCAATCAAATCCATTTTGATACACTACACTAAGTCTTCAAAAAACGGCCGTATCGGGAATTTTGACTTACCCTAAAGTTCTTCTTAACTTACTCACGCGCAATTACAAAAAATAGCATCATTACTGAAGTGTGCACACTTATTACTCTTCGGCCAAAGCCACACCAATTCCCACGTAGCTGCTGGGTCACTGGTTGGAAACGCCTGTTGGTTGGAGGCAGCACGAAGCTCCGACAAACCGTTGGTGCTGTTGTAAAAAGGAGCGATCACTCAATGATAACAACTATTATCAATTCACTGCTTACGTCGGTTGTACTGATAATTACAAACACTAATTACAACTAATTACTGTGTTGTAACAATGAAATTTGTTGGACTTATTCACATGCAGAGGAGACCTATCAAAAGACAGGAGGGGAAAATTAACTCTTTCTGAAAATTATTCTAATTGCATTCAGAAATCGTTTTTGATTATTCCGCGCAATAATAATTGCGATTGGTTTACCGCAGAACCACTGGAGCTGCCAAAGCTTACTGTGATGACAACCCGCGCACCTTTGAACAAAGGCCGGGACAGATACGGTCCAGCCGGACCGGCTGTCGAGAATCGATTGGAATAGCGTAATGCGGCCGCGTACTCTTGAGCGTGACTACCGGCAACCAGGTACCTCGTGCGTCATGCAGTCGTGGGTACGATTGTCTGGCACGACAGGACTTCCTCGTTGGGGCTTTGCTCCTCGGTTCGCTGGTTGTAGTTGGGATAGGATTGGGAATCTCTCTCTGCTTTTTGGTTTTTTGATTTTACTGTCCAACGAATATAGCGATACTGATGCTTTTGCACGTGTTGGGTCCCTACTTTTATACTTTAAGTCGAGTCAAGTACAAGACACTGAAGACGACCACACAGTTGTGGTCGAAATACGTATCTGCAAAGATATCGAAAATAATTTGTGGAATTAAATGGAGAGTACTTAATTCGTCTTAGACAGTTGAATACATTCCACTAAAAGGGCTACAGTTTAATTTTGCCGGTGATGTTACTGATTCGCTGTTGATGACGATATAATTTTGAATCTTGATTGGATGGATTTATTCGAGCTACTATTGGCTCGTTACAACTTCCCTGAAGGGTTGTTTACCTCGGGCCACAAGGGTATCCAATAATTGCTCTCTGGAGGCGTCATTTTCCGAGCAGGACCAAACTACGTGATCGATGTCATCATAACCGGCTCCGCACCTACATAAGTTGCTATCGACAAGGTTTATTCTGTGCAGATGTGCGTTTAGTGAATAGTGATTAGACATAAGTCTCGACATCACGCGAATGAAGCCTCGACTTAAGTCCTCACTTCTGAACCACGCTCGCCCAGAAACTTTTGGAACTACGGAAAATAGCCACCGTCCAAGTTCGTTGTGTGTCCAATTTCTTTGCCAACTTTGAAGAGTACTCTGACGGACTAATGGGAAAAACTTGTTGCTCGAGTATTGTCTATCATAAACTTCACCTTCCTGTGCGCCCACCTTTGCCAGCGAGTCTGCCTTCTCATTGCCGTAGATTGAGCAGTGAGATGGGACCCAAACAAAGGTAATCTTGAATGATCTTTCGACCAAAACACGCATCTGCTCTCTTATGTTTGTAAGAAAGTAAGATGCGTGCTTAACAGGTTTCATCGACCGGAGTGCCTCGATAGAACTAAGACTATCCGAGAAGATGAAATAATGGTCTACGGTCTGATTGGAAATTATCCCCAAAGCGAAGTTAATTGCTGCCAGCTCAGCAACATAAACCGAACACGGTTCCTGAAGTTTTCGGAAGGTGGTTGAAGTTACATTGAAAACACCGAAGCCAGTGGATCCGTTGATGCGAGAACCATCAGTGAAATATCTGTTATTGCAATTGACATGTTCATATTTTTCTGAAAAAATGGAGGGAATAGATATTTGTCGAAGATGATCTGATATACCTTGAATAGCGTGTTTCATGGACAGATCGTATTCAATTGAGGAACTGTCGTTGGTGAAGTGAACTCGAGGTGGATTATAACACCGAAGACAAAGATCTGAAGAAATATAGTTGAGATAGACTCTAAGGAATCTTGAACGACAAGTCAGTTCAAGCATATTATCGAAGTTATCTAGAACAAGTGTGTTACTTGTTCCACATTTGATGAGTATTCTAAGTGAGAGCTCCCAGTAACGGTGCTTTAAAGGAGTGGCTCCAGCAAGCACCTCCAGGCTCATGTTATGCGTTGAATGCATACAGCCAAGGGCAATACGCAAACAACGATACTGAATTCGTTCCAATTTGATCAGGTAGCAATCAGCTGCTGAGCAGACATCATGCACGCGTACAAAAAAGGATGAGATTGAGCAACGACTGCTACGCGCACATAAAATTTAGCGCACGCGAGTCTCACGAAGCTTGTGTACCTCACATTAAGGTCACTCCTGACCTGACAGAATCCAAGTTTAAGGTCACTGTTAAGGTCACTCCTGACGGAATCCAAGTTTCAAAGTGCTCACGTTTTGGGGGGCACACCACTCGATACGGAGGCGGTGCACAACTGTCATTTTTGTTGATTTAGCTTTGCTGCGTCGCAGCATGCGTGAAAAAATAAAAATGACAGTTGTGTGTTGCTTCCGTATCGAGTGGTGTGCCCCCGAAAACGCGAGCACTTTGAAACTTGGATTCCGTCAGGAGTGACCTTAACATTGGTGAGTCGCATTGAGACATCTCAATGTGATCAGCTCATGCGCTGTTTGCCATGGCAAACCTTTGCAAACAACAGCGGAGGTGCGTAAAACAGCTTGGGCGGGAAATTTTCATTCAATAATATCGTCGCCTAAGTAACGCCAACTATGCTTTCCTAGCGCATGAGATGAGTCTCATGAGACGTACTTTGAGACACGCTCACTCAGTTATTTTATGCACGCGCTAGCTTCTCTCGTCGCACAGAATCGGTGCTACGTGAGCTTTTGTAGCTCATGGCACACTGTCTCATCCATGTATACACGAGAATTAAGAGACTCTGCTGCTGAGAGGAAGCAGAAGGAGCCATACTCTAAAACAGAGAGAATAGTCGTTCTATAGAGTTTGATGAGGTCTTCCGGGTGAGCACCCCACCATGTTCCGGAGATAGAACGTCAAAAATGGATCCTTTTCCGGCATTTTTGTATCAAATACTCAAAATGGAGTTTTCAGGTACATTTAGAATCAAACATGACGCCAAGAAGATAAAGATTGGTTGATGTTATCATTCAACAGTTTTAGTTTCAGTTGAGCTGGGTACCGCTTCCTAGTAAACACAACCAACTGAGTTTTTTGCGGTGAAAACTCGATCCCTAAATGTCTGGCCCAAACAGTCAGATTATCCAGGGTACTTTGCAATGGTCCTTGCAAGACATCTACACATGGACCTCTTAAAGAGACCACGGCATCATCTGCAAGTTGTCTGAGCGTGCATTGTCCTTCCAAACAATTGTCAATATCTTTAACATAGAAATTATAAAGCAAGGGACTTAAACACAAACCTTGGGGAAGGCCCATGTAGCTATTTTTGGAAGTTGTCAGAGTGCCGAGTGTGAAGTTCATTTGTTTTTCTGACAACAAATTGTACAAGAAATTATTCAAAATAACGGGTAATCCACTACTGTGCAGATTGCCTGACAGTACTTCTATGGAAACTGAATCAAAAGCGCCCTTGATGTCCAAGAATACTGAAGCCAATTGCTCCTTGTGCGCAAAGGCCAGTTGTATATCTGAAGAAAGCAACGCTAGACAATCGTTTGTTCCTTTCCTTTTTCTAAATCCAAACTGAGTATTTGAAAGCAATGCATTTTCTTCGACCCAATGATCGACTCTTGAAAGGTTCATCTTCTCCAATAATTTTCTCATGCATGATAGCATGGCAATTGGTCGATATGAATTATGATTAGACGCTGGTTTCCCAGGCTTTTGAATAGCTATTACTATACCTGTCGCCATTCGGGTGGCACAATGTTGTACTCCATGAAACAGTTGTACAGGTAAAGTAATCGTCTTTTTGCGATATCTGGGAGGTTTTTAAGAAGATTGGATTTTATGTTATCGCATCCCGGAGCAGAGTTATTCGATGAAAGAAGATACATAGAAAGTTCCAGCATTGAGAATGGTCCACCCAAAGAACCGGGATCAGTGACTGATTCTCGAAATAGCGGTTCTGCTGGTACGGAATCTGGACAGACCTTTTTTGCGAAGTTGATGTTATCGATCATTTAGTAATTTGGGTTCGATCATTTAGTAGTTCGTCAATAGCTCATTCCAGAAGCTGAATTTCAATATTTATTGTATGGTGGACTTCTAGTGCGAAGGTTTTTCTACAACTCTGCCAAATGGTTCGTTGTTCGAATTCCACTAGTAACGGAGTTAAAGCTTTAGTTTCTGTAACTTAGATTAAATGATAACAAAATTACAATCATTTAGTTAAAGCTACTGCAACTAGCGCTAGAACTCCGTTATTAGTTGAATTCTAACAGCAAACCATTAAGCAAAGCTGTAGATAAACCCGAGGATAAACCTTCGCACTAGAAGTCAGCCATACATACATTTTGAAATTCAGCTTCTGGAATGAGTTATTGACAAACTACTAAATGATCTAACGCAAATTACTAAATGATCGATAACATCCTTGATTGGAGTATTCTTCACTCTCATTGGTGGAAATGCGGTTCCGCATGTTGCGGGCCATTTTCCAAAGTGTTGTCATTGAGGTTACTCGCGATAGTCCCTCGACAAAACGTCGCCAGTAGCTACGTTTTTTAGCCTTGAGAAGATTTTTGAGCTTTCTTTCAAGCCTCAAATACTCTTCGAAAAGCTCAGACCTTCCGTATTTACGGAAAGCCTTGATTTCTCAGAATACAACTTAGTACATTCATCATCCCATCCAGGAGTGGCTGGTTTTCTTATGACAGATGTACTTGGAACGCGTCGTTTCTGAGCTTCTAGTGCGCTTTTTTGAATCAACTCATTAAGGAATCGATATTCTGTTGAGAATAACAATCCCTGCTATCTGTACATCCACATCGACGTAACGCCTCGTTACCTTTTTGACAATCTGTCATTCTACTACTACTACTCTGTATATCTTTGCTGAATAAAACAAGTGTTAAAACGTATTTTTTTTTGATCGCTAGTGTTCAATTAATTATTATCGCGTTTCTACTCGAGTCTCCGAAATTCCTCTGGCTGTATCACATCCAAAGGTGGAAGAGTATCAGTTGAGTCAATACCAATTTTTACCGCTGATGCAAATTTTTGCCAGTCAATGTTTTTCGTGAGGTCGAAAGGAACATTAACTGGTTCAGATTGATAAGAAAATTATTTTGAGCTTTTTAGTGGAATGTTTTCACCTGTCGTAAGACGAGTTTATACAATCCCATTGAATTCCACCACTTAATTGTATCTTGACAGATACGTATTTCGACCTCAACAGTAAGGCCGTCTTCAGTGTCTCGTACTTGACTCGACTTAAGTGGAGTCAAGTACGAGACACTGAAGACGGCCTTACTGTTGAGGTCGAAATACGTATCTGTCAAGATACAATTAAGTGGTGGAATTCAATGGGATTGTATAAACTCGTCTTATGACAGGTGGTTCAGATTGTTGATAGCCATTTTTAATTGTGGTGACTTTCTTGTTCGAAGAATCAACCCTAAATACCGTCCACTAATTTATCAGAAACCCTCACCGTGATTAATAAGGTAGTGATACTTGTAGGATTTTTATAGGATAACACACAACTGTTTCTGAGCTCTGTCTGAAATCGAGTGAGCTATTAACGTATATTTTTTCCTTTATAGAGATCGCCAAGCACATATACATCCGTATTGGAACTTCCGATCGGAATGAATTATAATATATTCATGAGTTCACAGTATAGCTACATTTACTTTCTAAAGTGAAATTCCGCTAATGCGGATACAACAGCTCTTCCTTCTATAATTGAGTTCGAAATGAACTTTGTTAATTTTACTAATGTTTTCAACAAGCTCATATTTAAAAATTCAGAATTCAGAATTACTGATATGGTACAATTCGTTTGATATCTACATATAGTCTAACTCAGATATTGTAGATTACATAATTCATCGCTACCATTTATCATACACATAATCACTGTTTCTATTCATCATTTTAACTCGCTTCGACCTACGTAGATCGTCATTTACAGGCTCCTTTATCCGTGTATCTCGCTTACGCTTCCTTCTCATTCGAACGGCCTTCTCAGGGAGTTCCCTGCCTCCATCCCCGGATCGCGACTCGTTACCATCCTGATTGATTCGAATGGGAATATCAGGGATTAGCCTGCCCCCATCGCTCGAGTGTAATTCGTCCTGTCCTCTATCAACCCGAACAAGTACCACCGGAAGTCCATTATTGTCCAGGCGCGATTCACCCCTGGGTGACTTTCCAACTTCCTTCATCGAAATGGAGATCTTGGGCCGAAGCGAATATGATGAGCTTTTACTGACTCTTAGCTGGTTGCGATGAGCCATGACCGGGACGTTTCCAATGGTAATCTGAAAAGTATTCAACGAATATTTTTTTAAAAACGTCGCCTTTATCCATCGTTTAGGTATGTTAGGGTAGTGGTTTTTATACCACACCTCATCTCCCTCAGTGAGTTCGTCTAAGGCGTCAGTTGACCTGTATTTAGTCACATTATACCTTGACTTATCTTCATCAATCTCAGGAGGTGCTCCAAGAAACTCTTTATAGCTTTTTTTGGGGTTAATAAGATCGATTAGGGTTTTCGGGGTGTACGAAAATATTTTTTCCGATGGGAACTTCCCCTCTTGTGATGCAGTATTGCGGTAATTGAATAAAAATAAACTTATTTGGTCCTCCAACCTTAACTCCATCATCTCAGGGTCTAATAAAAACTTTTTAAGCACTTCTTTTACTGTTTTCACCAATCTTTCCGCTTGGCCATTGCTAGACGGATGATATGGTGGACTTTTCAAAACAATAATCCCTTGTTTTTCTAAGAAATGTTTAAAATGATGCGAATTAAATGGAGGACCTCCATCTGACACCAAAACATCGGGCAGACTAAACCTGGAGAACATTTCCACCAATTTTAATAGCACCTGATTGCATTCTGTTCCTTTTTTCATCCATTCTACCTCGAGCCATTTTGAATAACTGTCCACGATCAGAAGAAAAGTTTGATGGTTGAAATAGAAAAAGTCTATATGGATACGGCTGAACGGTCTCGTAGTAGGAATCCATTTGGATTCTACCTTTGGTTTCGGTAATATTGCCAAGGAGCTACATATATCACAACCAGCTACAAACCGTTCAATATCCGAATTTATCCCAAACCAGTATACGTATCGCCTTGCCTGCTGTTTCATCTTGACTATCCCTGAATGGTTGCCGTGCAATAGAGTTAAAATTTATATATGCATATTTTGCGGGATTACTACTCTTTCTTTGTATAATAAACACCCTTGTGTTACTTCTAGCTCATGTTGATTTGAACAAACATCTATAAACCGCTTATTTATTCGTTTAGGCCAACCATTCGCCAAAAAGCCGATGATCGATTGAAGAAATTCGTCACTCAATGTTTTACGCGCTATGGTCGTGAAGTTTAATGGAAATTCATCGCTAAAATTTATGCTACTTACGCAACCCATATCATATTCTTTTGGTACTTCATATTTTAATGGAAACCGGGAACAAAAATCGGCATTACCCATTTTGGCCGATGGTCTGTATTGGATATCAAAGTCGTAAATAGATAGCTCCAGGACAAACCGCTGAATTCTTGTAACAAAAATCGAGTTTTTGCCCGCTTTCCCAAAGATACCCACCAATGGTTTGTGATCTGTATACACTAAGAATTTTTTACCATATAGGTATTTGTGAAATTTCTTCACCGTACATACCAATGCCAAAGCTTCCAGATGTAGTATAGGGTAGGCTTTCTGGGCATCGTTTAGAGAAAATGAGGTAAACGAAATTGGCTTTTCGGCCCCATCAATCATATGCGCAATCACCCCTCCTAATCCATACCCTGAAGCATCCGATACCACCATTATATCTTTATTAGGATCATAAAATTCCTACAAGTCAGCCTTCAAAAGCGCCTTTTTACTATTTTCAAATGCATCGTTACAGTTTTTATCCCAGATGAATTTAACACCCTTTCTTAAAAGGTTATATAAATAATATAAATTTGATGATAAATGCGGAATAAATTTATTATAATAGTTCACCAAGCCTAAGAAAGATTTTAGTTCTGTAACATTCTCTGGTATTTTTGCCTTTTGTATTGTTTCAATTTTGTCTAAACATGGCCTTAAATCACCTTCACCGATAACATGACCCAAAAAATTTAACTCTTCCACAAAAAATTTACATTTTTCCCAGTTTACTTTAATGTTTGCTTCCTCCAGGCGCTTCAATACCAAATCGAGTTTTTTATGACATTCCTCCAAGTCTTTACCGGCAATCAATACGTCATCCAAGTAGACATAGACATACTCAATATCCTTCAGAACTTGTTCCATAACTTGTTGGAAAATGGATGCGCTAGATGAGGCCCCTTGGGGTAATCTATGGTACACATACAGTCCTTTGATTGTATTAATAACCATGAACTTCTTAGACTTTTTAGACAATTCCAGTTGAGTATATGCTCCCTCCAAATCCAGGGCACAAAAGATTTTCCTACCGGCCAAGCCCGCGAACACATCCTGCGCTGTAGGCAGTGGGTACGTATTTGGTATAATTTGCTTGTTGATCGACACCTTGCAGTCGATCACCAGTCTAATATCATTATTTTTCTTCATCACTACCACCACCGGGGAAGCCCATTCACTTGTTTTCACCGGGGTAATTACTTTTTGTTCTTCTAATTTTACTAAATAAGATGAAACCTTGTCTCGCAATCTATAGGGTACATCATAAGCCCTTCTGAAAATTGGTGAATCCTGTTATAAAACTAAATCTGCTTCATAGCCAATAATGGGTGAAGAAAAATCGTTTTTTTTTAACATTACCATACTTATGCTTAATATCACAAATTAGTTTGGCTTTTTGATGCTCCGTCACTTTATTTATCACAGATAATTTTGAAAAATATTCCCTCCAAGTTTGGAAAAAAATCCAACCAAGTGCGACCAAGCAGAGGAATAAAATTGTTGTCGCAACGCAATACTAATAACTTGAGGTTAGCTTCCCTTCCTTGGTAATTAGCACTTACTAAAACTTCACCCTCGATTTTCAGTTTAGCACCATTTACTACAATTAATTGTTTCGTGCACTTTTGCAAAGGTTTGTCAAACTGATTCAAATACTGTTCTCTGTTTATTACCGATACTGCAGACCCACAATCTACTTCCATTGTAACTAAATGCCCTTCGATGGCTAAATCAATCAAGCATGGCTCACTTATTCTGTTTATTGACGTCACTAACATGCACGAAAATTCACCTGACTCGTTGTTGTCGTCTTCATCGTCGCTTCCTAGATCGTTGGTCGTCATTCGGTTCATTAGCTCATTCAAATTTGTGTCGGTGCTGGGTCCTGGTTGTGGAGATTGCACCAGGTTGACTGCATTGCGTCTGAGGTTTATGTATCTAAAACATTTTCGCTTGATATGCCCCTTGGCACCACAGAAATCACAAGTGTAACCAGAATAATCAGGACGCCTTCTTTTCCAATCTGCTGACCTGAAGCCTTCGCCTAAATTTCTATCATTTGCCCCCTTTTTCGTTAGAAAATCCATTATTATGTGGCCTAACCCCCAGCCTATGTTTTACGGGTCCTCTGACAGAGGCAATCTGACCATTAATCTGGTTTGCAACAGCATAAGTGTTTAATAGTTTATTGAAGGATTGCCCTATAGTACCCGAAACACCCAAAGTTCTGGCATTTGCCCCAGCCATTTCCCATGTTGTAATGATTTTTTCTGCCGCTGGCACAGTCAAGTTTTCCTCGTTTAATAGTCGCTGCTGTAAGGCAGCTTCCCTTATGCCAGCCACTATTCGGTCCCTGATTGCCAGCTCTTTAAAGTTTCCGAAGGAACAAAACTCCGCTTGCAGCTTAACCGATAAAACAAAATCCTCTACCGATTCATCCGGTTGCTGCACTCGGTTATTAAATTTAAATCTTTGTATTAAATCTGATTCAGTTTTGTCAAGTCTGGATTTGAGTCTGGCAATCATGTCTGCATATGGCACTTCATTGATATTAGTGTTCGGATACAAAAGTTTCACTTCTTTATACACTACAGGTCCCCCAAAGTGATAAAATGCGGTCTACGCAGATTATCCTGGATATCGTTTGCTTCGAAAAGAATTCCAATCTCTCTATCCATTCGGTAAATGAAATGCCTCTGCGATATGGCTCGATAGTAGTAGCCATTGCCATTTGGGCCATTTTTTTTGTTGGAACAATGGGGGTGAAAGGTTCAATAGAAGCAAACGTGAGACTCACCGATACTGCTGTTCAAACTGCACCTAGCTGGCGCTTGACCTTTGCCAACTGTAACGAATCCGTTCTGCAATTTCGCACCCCGAATATGCCGTCGTCGTCGAAGTTGTCTCGTCCAATTTGTGCCGCACCTATTGTATGGCTCGCTGACAGAGTGTATAGGTACTAAACTGGGTAGGCACCCAGTTAATGTGGTGATAATTGGCACTGCGATGATAACCTTTCAAATAGAAAAGAATTACTTTTAGCGAATCACGTGTACTTAACCAATAAAGGAGCAATTAAAAATGTCTTCAGCCACTGGTCGTATTACAATAGACTATTCATACAGCACCGGTAGATCACTTTATAATGTATTCTCGACCTCAACAAAGAGTAATTTGGCGTCCTAATATGGCTCCTTGGTGGATTAAAAATCACGCGTTTTATTGATTACAATTTCGTCGACTGATTGCTACTTTTCTGGCTTTTACCACACTGTAGCCTGTATTGTGCTTTTCGGTTGAAACGGTTGAAACTTCGTTGAAAAATCTGCACGTGTTAATCACCACTTTGTCTAAACCCAAGTATCTAAAGCACGCGGTATGATTAACGTATTTGTCTCGTCGCCACTTTCTTGTTCGAAGAATCAACCCTAAATACCGTCCACTAATTTATCAGAAACCCTCACCGTGATTAATAAGGTAGTGATACTTGTAGGATTTTATAGGATAACACACAACTGTATCTGAGCTCTGTCTGAAATCGAGTGAGCTATTAACGTATATTTTTTCCTTTATAGAAATCGCCAAGCACATATACATCCGTATTGGAACTTCCGATCGGAATGAATTATAATATATTCATGAGTTCACAGTATAGCTACATTTACTTTCTAAAGTGAAATTCCGCTAATGCGGATACAACAGTGACTATCGGTCACTACCATGGGATCTTGAATTACCTTCCACGTGCAATCTAACGATAGTGAATTTGAACATAAAGACAGATCAATACGGCTTTGTTGACCATTTGGTCCTATTCGAGTTACTTCACCAGTGTTCAAAATATTCAAATTGAAATCGTCACACAAATCGTAGAAAATAGGCGCTCTATAATCGTATATTAACAATATTACCACTGGGGATGATAAAAGCACATAAAAGGGAGACTGCGCTCCAAAGATGTCGACGATTAAGAGACGCATTTGGAGGAATGTACACTGAAGCTATGCAAAGATCTTTATTCTTCACATTTACTTGGCATGCGAGGATTTCTAAGCTGAGAACAGTTGGAATGGGAATTCTGTAGAAGTAGGCTGACCAGATCGTTTCGGTGAAAAAACGGGACAAACACGCTTGCAAAACGGGACATGTCAAAAAACCTTGTGATTAAATTCAAGAGCTGTGGAAATTTAAAAATGTATGGGCTTAATTTTCATTTTCCTTGTAAGTAATTAGAAATATTTTAGAGCCATAACTTTCTATTGTATGAAGTTAGTTGTGGAGAAATACTAAACTATAAATATTTCACTCTTCAATGGGAAGCAGACAAAAACATGAAGGAATAGAAAATTACGCATCTTCCAATATAAAAAATTGGGGAATTTTGAAATTTTGTTTTAATCTACTCTAAGACAAGCATTCAGGTATTGTTATTGACCAATATCAAAAACTTTTCCAATTCCAATTCCAACATTTGAAAATAACAAACAATAGTCAAAACACCAATCTATTCAATTCCTTTTTGATCGAAATTGATTTTCGATGACGCTAAAAGTAGCCTCACACTTCGGGAATCTTGTCAATTGATTTTGTTCCCATATGATCCCAAAAAAAGCGGGACTCAAGCAATTTCGTCGCTGAAAGGAAAAAAAATCCAGACAATTTATAGCCTGGTTTATAGCTCGGATTCTCGGAGATTTCCGCCGGATTGTACATATTTTAAATCTAGCCAGTCGAATTTCTAATTTTTCATAACGGAATCTTATACATGGGAGCGAAATTTGCAGACAACTTCCTGATGTGTGAACTAGCGTTACAGTACGTGCGGACCTTAGATCTAGCCTTAAAGTCGACCAAATTTTCCCTTGGCTTAAAACTGCCTTAAACTCGATTTTGTTCAGTTGATTTATTATAAATTATTTTCTTCAAGCCGTCGTTTTTTACAGTGGATGATTTCGAAATAATTCGAATTATTCAGAAGGACTTCGAATGATTCGAGAAGAATCAAATGATTGAACAACAGTACCTACTTCGGAAGATTAAATACAGAATAATGTAAAATAAACTTAATCTGAAAATTTGAATGTCTGTACCTGCGCTTCATTTTATTGACGTTGAGGCGTGACCTGATTTAAATGAAATACTTGTTTACTAAGATACTAAGTTGTTGGTTAAATTTTAATGCCTCCGGAATAATCAGAAAAAAATATTGATTGTGTTAAAAATCTACCGGAAAAGCACCTGTTGGCATTAACTGTTGAAAAGTCGATCTATGGAAAATACAAAACGGCATAGATAGCATTTTTTCAAAAGCAACATTAATAACATAACATCTAACACTTTTTTTATGGGTTTCGTCCACTTTCTTTGTTGAGAGATGAGCCAGCCGAGGGCTATAAATCTCTCTAATAGGGACGAAAAAAAAACTAAGCGGGCTTGGTAGTCATATGGCTACTGCTTCTGCCTCATACGCAGGAGGTCGTGGGTTCAATCCCAGGTCCGTTCCATTCTCCTACTTTGTATCTTTCTCTATATTTATCATGTTCTAGCAATCGCTAGAACTGGAAATAGACTTCCATACCGTTTCCATTACTATTCCTATACCTTCAACTTGAGTATTCTAAAGCTGTGAACCATTCCACCGCTTCGTTTAACTTCTAGTTAAAATTTGACATTTCGATGGTTATTTCGCCGTGGTTAAAAATAACCCTGCTCCGGAGCATGGTTAGATTTGACAGTTCGATAGTTAAACTTTGTTCGCGAGAGAATTGGCGCCAAATCCATTTTGCTTCAAATAACCATCAATCTGTCAAAACACAAATGGGTCGGCTTCAGAGTAAAATTTTAAACACGATGAGAAAATAACCATCAAAATGACAAATTTTAACTAAAAGTTAAGCGAATCGGTGGAATGGTTCACAGCCTAACAGTAATCTGCTAGAATTGGAAATGAACTTATAGAGCTCGTTTCCTACATCCAATTAGAAATTCCATCTGTTTCCTTCTCCTATCTATCACATTGGCAGCTCGTTAACCAAGACGGACCTCTGCCTCTCGAACCTAACCCAGAAATTCCAAAAAATTTCGCATGAACTCGTGGCAAGTGCAGAGATATATTCGGCTTGCAGTGGGCGAGTGATTGCATCATCATTTCCTCCCCCTTCCCTACATTGACTTGAATTCTAACGTGGCAGGTGCCAGTATGACCTAACAAATGAGATCACCAGTACTTGTATATTGAAGATGTGTGCTAGTCCTAAGCAAATACCTGTTGGTTCCCTGTGCAAGAACAGCTGATCTGGTCATAATGGAGTAGCAACTACGAGCAGTCAATCAAGCTCAAGCTAATAGGGACGAAAAAAAAACTTTCTGTGTATGATCAACGTAGAATCAATGAAAAAATGGGACAAATTGAGGATTTTTCAGATTACGACGGGACATAACAAAAAGGTCTAAAAAACGGGACTGTACCGTTAAATACGGTACGTATGGTCAGTAGAGTGATTCAAATTTTGACTTTTTTGTCCCCCGATGTTTAAACGATTGCATTTGCCATTTTAATAATCCTCCTAAATTTTTAGCAATTTTGGATGTAATTTGACTGAGCACACGTCATTTGAAGTTTGTATGGAAATTACTGTGAAAACTGGCCCTTATGATCTTCCGAGAGGTGGCCCATGAACTATTTAAATATAATCAACACATTGCCTACACAGAATACTTCTCAAGCTGAAAGGCAGTTGTTGTTGTGAAGCGATTTCTCGTTTGGAAGCAAAGTTATGAAGAAAACAAAAATTCTCATTATTGATATTGATGTTATTCTTTTTCGTGTTAAATTGATTTTCCCACGTTTCAGTATTTCCTTAATAACTTTTCTTGCGAGCATCAAATCGTTTCGCAATAAAGACGGCCTGTTTCCTTGTAAAATTTCTTATGTTGCCGATGTACTCATATTGTTATTGTTGTTAGAGCTAAAAGGGAAGCGTTGGGGAACGGTATCCCATGAAAGTTACTGTTTTCATAGCAATTTTCATACAAACTTCAATCTGCGCGTGCTCACTCAATTTACATCCAAATTAGCTAAAAATTTAGGTGGGTTAATAAAATAGCATATGCAATCGTTTAAGCACCGGGGGGCAAAAAAGTCAAAATTTGAATCACTCTAATGGTCAGCCTATGTAGAAGGAGTAGAATTTTTTGATCCCCAAAAGAACGCCACCATAATGATCATCCCGATCTTGGCGAATAATGTTAAAATCGTGGAAGTTGATTTCATCTTCAGAAGAAAGCCATGTTTCACAGAGTGCAAATATATCGCAATCGGACAAATGACAGTTCCACTGCAGCACAGTGATTGTATCTTCGGTATTGGCCGTATTATCCATCGAAAGATACAATTTCTGCAAGAAGGGGCCATGAAACAGTCAATTGCTTCAGATAACTTTCAACTGTTGGAATAAAGAGGTCAATGATTGGCCTCAATGGATTCGGAATATTTAACAAGTTCAAAAAACGGTCCACTAGGTCCTTAAAAGAGATCAATCCTCGCTTGGACGGAATACTTTTTCTAGAAGTGCGAATTTGTTTTTTTTTCTTTCATTGATTCTCCTAGCCGGATGTTTCTTCGAAACATCGGATTTAGGCAATGGCGGGAATGTCTTACTGCAACTAGGATCAAAAAAAGCCTCGAAAAAAGCAGTAGGGACAGAATGCCTCGGGATTTTAAATAAACCCCCATTACCTTCAGATTTTGGCAAGCTTTTATGGATGACTTTTGTTCTCTTACGGCGCGATCCCGGGGAAGACGGTTGCTTCCTCTTTTCGGGCACGTGTACCTCCGCAGAATCATTCATATCGGCTGCGTCAGAGTCCAATTCGTCAATTGATATGGAATCATAATAATCACTTACAGTCGATGCAGTGGCTGTGGCGGATGTGTCTTGCGACTTAACCATTTCCGCATACGACTGCTTGGAGCGCTGTACCAACGAGCGCTTCACTTTTTGGGTGCGCTTTTTGTACACCGGGCATTCTTGCAAACCATGCGGAGGATTCAAACCACAATAAGCACATTTTGTTACTTGTTTCTGGCAGGACTCCTCCCGATGCCTTTCTGAACATTTGCCACAACGTGGTTTGTTGTCACAAAACTCGGCAGTGTGACTAAGTTGTTTGCAGTTGGTACAGTTAAATACCCTTGGCACAAAAAGACGCACCGGAAACAACATATTTTCTATATCGACATATTTTGGAAGCATCGAACCGGCGAATGTCACCCGAAGCGAGCCTGACTTGGAATAAACCTTTTTGCCATCTACCGTGGCTGCTGAATGCAATTCCTTGCAGTCCAGAATATCCACGGTAGATTGCGGGGAATTATGTGATGTGTGTACATATAAATAAATACCATAAATACAGACATGTCTGTATGTCTACTGGCATCCCTAAGCAGAATCGATATTTTTTCCACAAACGCCCATTTCTGAACTAGATAAGTCACGGTTGTCAAACTTTTTCAGATGTGTGTGAGCCCGATGTGATTTGCTACAGGTGTGGGACAAACCCTATAAAGTAGTATTTGTTCAAGAGAGAAACTCTCCTAGCTGTATACTCCATTGCACAGTGACGTCACGCACGACTTTTGACAGGTACTGGTCCTGTTGTTTACAGACGACTTTATTTTAATTTTGAGATTATTCTATGATTCTTTGGATTTTCTGATCGATAATTACCTAAACTTATCGATAGTTACCAATATTTGAATGCGGAATGTACAGAATGTCTTCAACATCGTGCAATATGCAGATTTAATTTGGATAAAAAAAATTCTAAGTCCGAAACGTAAACAACAGGACCAGCACCTGTCAAAATAGTGAGGTTAGGTTTGCCGCGCGCAATGACCTCGGCGACCGAATATGACGTCACGTCTGGCATATTAATTTCAATAATTATTTTCATATTTTTTTTATAACCTTAACGTTTCACTCTGCCCGCTATGCTGTGGGTGACAATGTTGCATTATTTTTCGAATAATACAGCCTTAGAGGACTTGAGCCCACACCTTACTAGCAAACCAGTGTGAATCGCACATATGCATCAAAATGTTTGCTAGTGTTAGTTCCACATTTTGAGCTAATCATCTTCAAAGCAAAAGAACACTCTTCGTTCGACCCTTCCCGCAGCAGCAGTACAGTGTGTTTTATTTATCAATCTGTGTCGCAAGTTTGCATAGTGAAACGCGTTGAATCTGCTTTCGGATCGACGATTATTTTCCTTCCATTATCTCTGTTGGTGCTGTGCGCTACGCGGAATCTGAACAGTGCTAAAAGTTCCTATCTGTAGTGACTGCTGTCTGGTGGCTTCCATATTCCAGATTAGAGATTGAAACCATCTGACCGCGGATACAAAATGAAGGCCCCGCTGAGTTTTGCACTGCTGCTGATGGCCGGATTGACGATCTGCTGGGGTAAGTACCGTTCGGATAGTTCTACGAATTTAATTGTGTAATCTACTTGGCCATGTCACGTATATGTAATCGCGTTGCTTCCTGATAGAAAGGAACAAGAGGACTTCATCTGGCTCTCCTTTTTACATTTTGAATCCGCTTGCTAATTCGCAAAGCAAGTTTTTGAGTGTTGAGATTGAGAACAAACTTTTCCATAAGGCCTTTATTTAAACATGGCTTCCGTTTATTCTCGGTATGTTCTTGGAACAAAACGATATCAGAGTAGAGAACAAAGAACAGCATTTCCCTGGCGGCTGATAGAAGCAATCAACGATTTACGCCTTAAATTTGTGTTTTTTTTTGCGCACCGTTGCGGGGCCAATCACTCCACTTCCAAAACAGCTGTTTTCGTCAAAGTGTTGGGGAAATTTTGGGGTGCCAAAAAGTAAAACGTCATTTTCAAAATTTAGTGGGTTCAGGCGTTAACTTGAGTAACAATATTATAAACAAAGACCCTCAAAAACATGAAATATAGGTTTATTTTGTACAAAGTCATGCTCCATGCCATTGAGAAAAAGGTTGATGATTCATTTTTTCTTCGTCGATGCGGTGTTTTTATTTTGTTACATTGATTGTAGTCAGCGTTGCCAGTAATGTTGGAAAAATAAGAAATTATTAACGAATTTATTATATGAAAAATATCCGTCAGACTAGTTGGCCTGGTGTGTATCACTTTCGGCTCTTTCGTATAGCTTAAAATTTCTACTGAAACTTGATTCAGTGTTCCTATATTTTACGAGTTACCAATGTAGGTCTCCAGTTAGCCTCCGGATATGACGAGTTCGATTCTCAGTCCGATCTATGATGTTTTCGGTTGGGAAACATTATCGTTTTCCTGGGCCTAGTGTATCCCTTATAACCTTCCGATACAGTAACCGTTCGCTTACTTTTATAAACACTTTTTTATAAACTTACTTTTGTAAACAAAGATTGAAACGTCGATTTGTCCAATCTGATAGCCCTCCCACGCAAACCATCACCACATACAGGCAGGGAAAGCCTTCGGCTACCTGTTGGTGGTGTTAGTTTGCGTGGGAGTGCCATCGGATTGGATAAATCGACGTTAAAATCTTTGTTTACAAAATCACATACGTCCTTTTGAATAAGTACCCGAGAAATCTCGGGTACTCATTCAAAAGGACGTATGTGATTTTGTAAACAAAGATTCAAACGTCGATTTGTCCAATCTGATAGCACTCCCACGCAAACCATCACCACAGACAGGTAGGGGAAGCCTTCGGCTACCCCTTGGTGGTGTTGGTTTGCGTGGGTGTGCCATCAGATTGGACAAATCGACGTTTGAATCTTTGTTTACAAAATCACATACGTCCTTTTGAATAAGTACCCGAGAAATATACATTTCCAGTTGTTTCAATCAGCGGATTGTTTTAAGCAAACATACATATTATGTATTGTTTTGGTTCGGCCGGTAATATTATTAACCTATCAATTCTACCAATATTCATATTCTGGTAGCATTAGACTACCGGATTTCACATATGCGCACGTTCATGCTTCATTTACTTACCTTTTTGAACCTAAAATCATCCTCACAGTGGCGTAGCCAGAAAATTGGTCTGAGGGGGGGGGCTTCTGATCATTTATCTAATTCGAGAAGGTTCAAAACCAAAATTTCTTCTAAAAATGTTGTCTCTGGGGGGGGCGTGTTATGTGCAAAACCACCCCCGTGGCTACGCCACTGCATCCTTATCAACAATTTTGAAGCATGGAAAAATATGCTTCCACTCCTTGTTTTCGGTGCAGCTTCCGAGTTTTTGTTTACATCTGTGAGAGCTAGCGAGGGGCTGCTCACTAGTGTATGCATAATACAAACAGGAATTTTATTTTGTTTTTAAATTAAATACCGTCGTCGGGGGTAACAATGGGTCATATGGGGGTGAGAATGGGTCACTGTTTCAACTACTTTGAATGCTTGTAGAATGGATTGAATGTATCGGAGGGCAAAAAGACTAAAATATAAGAGACCTTTTTGAACGATTTTGCTTTACGACCTCCAGGCTGCCGATGAGAGCGATGACCCATTCTCACCCCCCAGACCCATTGTCACCCCCGATGGCGGTATGTTTGATTTAAACATAGTTATCTGTTTGCAAACAATCCGTGTTGCTAAGTGCAACGTGAACTCATCCGGGCCGGATGTGTTGGGGTATCTCATAGTAAAACGGCCCCCTTCGGTCTCTGGGAAAATCGCATGTTCCCTGACTAGTAGAGGAAAAGTTTCTAGGTCGGGTGAGTCGGGATGCTACCAAGTACAGACCGATTTCACTCACCTCCTGTGCCTCAAAGACTGTGAAGTGTATGGACTCCGTGAGAAGCTGAAAGCCGATGGTAGACTCGGGTTAGGGACAAAAGATCGAAAGTCAAAACGTCGAAAGACAAAAGGTCGAAAGGACAATTGGTCGAAAAGGACAAAACGTCGAAAGAACAAAACGTCGAACGGGACAAAAGGATGAAAGGACAAAACACCGAACAGGACCAAAGGTCGAAAGGACAATAGGTCGAAAAGGACATAAGTTTGAAATTGACACGAAACTGAAACGGAGAGAATCAATATCGCACCAGAGTTGCCCTACACAGTTATCAAAAACTCTGCTCTTTTGTTTTTACAATTTTTAACAATTAAATGAAATTAATTCAATAAGTACCACTAATAGCATCATCAACGTGCACTGCCGACACGAAGGGAGATCCGACGACAAGAAAGAAGCGTTCTATGCGCAGCTGGAGCAGACATACGATGGATGCCCACTGCGGGACGTCAAAATCGTCATCGGTGACATGAACGCTCAGGTAGGAAGGGAGGAAATGTATAGACCGGTCATCGGACCGAATAGTCTGCATACCGTATCGAACGACAACGGCCAACGATGCATAAACTTTGCAGCCTCCCGCGGAATGGTAGTCCGAAGCACTTTCTTCCCCCGCAAGAATATCCACAAGGCCACATGGAAATCACCTAATCAAGTAACGGAAAACCAAATCGACCACGTTCCAATCGACGGTAAATTCTTCTCCGACATCACGAACGTACGCACTTACCGCAGTGCGAATATTGAATCCGATCACTACCTCGTTGCAGTATGTCTACGCTCAAAACTCTCGACGGTGATCAACGCGCGTCGGAGTCGTCCGCCGCGGCTAAACATTGGGTGGCTATAAGACGGTAGACTAGCCCAAGACTACGCGCAGCAGCTGGAAGTGGCACTCCCAACGGAAGAGCAGCTAGGCGCAGCATCTCTTGAAGATGGCTGAAGAGATATTCGATCCGCCATTGGAAGCACCGCAACCGCTGCACTAGGCACGGTGGCTCCGGATCAGATAAACGACTGGTATGACGGCGAATGTGAGCAGTTAGTTGAGGAGAAGAATGCAGCATGGGCGAGATTGCTGCAACACCGCACGAGGGCGAACGAGGCACGATACAAACGGGCGCGAAACAGACAAAACTCGATTTTCCGGAGGAAAAAGCGCCAGCAGGAAGATCGAGACCGTGAAGAGACGGAGGAACTGTACCGTGCTAATAACGCACGAAAGTTCTATGAGAAGTTGAACTGTTTATGTAAGGGCCACGTGCCACAGCCCGATATGTGTAAGGACATAAACGGGAACCTTCTTACAAACGAGCGTCAGGTGATCCAAAGGTGACGGCAGCACTACGAAGAGCACCTGAATGGCGATATGGCAGACAACGGTGGCGGTATGGTAATGAACCTAGGAGCACGCGCGCAGGACATGCGACTTCCGGCTCCGAATCTCCAAGAAATCCAGGAGGAGATCGGCCGGCTGAAAAACAACAAAGCCCCTGGAGTTGACCAGCTACCAGGAGAGCTATTTAAACACGGTGGTGAGGCACTGGCTAGAGCGCTGCACTGGGTGATTACCAAGGTTTGGGAGGATGAGGTTCTGCCGCAGGAGTGGATGGAAGGTATCGTGTGTCCCATCTACAAAAAGGGCGATAAACTGGATTGTAGCAACTACCGCGCAATCACATTGCTGAACGCCGCCTACAAGGTACTCTCCCAAATTTTATGCCGCCGACTAACACCAATTGCAAGAGAGTTCGTGGGGCAGTACCAGGCGGGATTTATGGGTGAACGCTCTACCACAGACCAGGTGTTCGCGTCAGGTATTTCAGAAATGTCGCGAATACAACGTGCCCACACATCATATATTTATCGACCTCAAAGCCGCATATGATACAATCGATCGGGACCAGCTATGGCCGCTAATGCACGAACACGGTTTTCCGGATAAACTGATACGGTTGATCAAGGCGACGATGGATCGGGTGATGTGCGTAGTTCGAGTTTCAGGGGCATTCTCGAGTCCCTTCGAAACGCGTAGAGGGTTACGGCAAGGTGATGGTCTTTCGTGTCTCCTATTCAACATCGCATTGGAGGGAGTAATACGAAGGGCAGGGATTGACGCGAGTGGTACGATTTTCATGAAGTCCGTCCAGCTATTTTGTTTCGCCGACGACATTGATATCGTGGCACGTATCTTTGAGAGGATGGAGGAAGCCTACGTCAGACTGAAAAGCGAAGCTAAACGGATTGGACTAGTCATCAACACGTCGAAGACGAAGTACATGATAGGAAGAGGCTCAAGAGAGGTCAATGTAAGCCACCCACCACTAGTTTCTATCGGTGGTGACGAAATCGAGGTGGTAGAAGAATTTGTGTACTTGGGCTCACTGGTGACCGTCGATAACGATACCAGCAGAGAAATTCGGAGGCGCATAGTGACTGGAAATCGTACGTACTTTGGACTCCGTAAGACGCTCCGATCGAATAGAGTTCGCCGCCGTACCAAACTGACTATCTACAAAACGCTTATAAGACCTGTAGTTCTCTACGGACATGAGACCTGGACGATGCTCGTGGAGGACCTACGCGCACTGGGAGTTTTTGAAAGAAAAGTGTTGCGTACCATCTATGGTGGGGTGCAGATGGCGGACGGTACGTGGAGGAGGCGAATGAACCACGAGTTGCATCAGCTGTTGGGAGAACCATCCATCGTTCACACCGCGAAAATCGGAAGACTGCGGTGGGCCGGGCACGTAACCAGAAAGTCGGACAGTAATCCGGTGAAAATGGTTCTCGACAACGATCCGACGGGAACAAGAAAGCGAGGTGCAAAGCGGCCAAGGTGGATCGATCAGGTGGTGGACGATTGGCGGACCCTCCGCAGACTGCGTGGTTGGCGAAGTGCAGCCATGGACCGAGCTGAATGGAGAAGACTTTTATGTGCAGCACAGGCCACTCCGGACTTAGTCTGATAATAAATAAAACTAATAGATGGATGTTTGAGTTTTCTAAATGTCACTTCGATCAAATACAATGGTGTTTATTATAAGCCGGATTATTTTCAATGCGTGGCTGCGGCGTGCACTATTTTTTAAAGATCGAAGTGACATTCAGAAAACCTAGATATTTATGTATTATTGGCACTCATTAGATGAATTTTATTTAATTGTTAAAAATAGTAAAAAATAAAAGAGTATTTTTTTGCAAACTGTATACAGTCAAACCCCCATGAGTCGATGTTCTATGACTCGATATCGACTCATGGAAGCAAATTGCGCCATATTAAAAAATATTTTCTGGGTTACTGCTGGGTCAAACAGTTTTCCTCAGATTTTCTTTTCCACATCTCGATATTTCTATAAGTCGATGGTCCCTTCAATATCGACTCATGGATGTTTGACTGTAGGACAAATTTTTCTCACAAAATACAAGCTTTATTAATTTATTATTAACAATATTTTTTATCTCTTTCAGATCTATCTAGATATTCACAATATTGTCTTATAGTAATTACTCCTTCTTTGAAAATTGCTCATTCTTCAACTTTGATTGATTATAGATAAGCGCGTTATTTCTGCTTGAAGTTAAATGCATTTCATAAATTCTTTTGGAATACATCCAACTTGTTATCAACTTATTCTTGATAGATCTTTTGTCCCTTTCGACCTTTTGTCCCTTTCGGCCTTTTGTCCTTTGGACCTCCTGTCCTTTTAGACGTTTTGTCCTTTCGACCTTCTGTCCCTTTCGACGTTTTGTCCTTTCGACCTTTTGTCTTTTCGACCTTTTGTCTTTTCGACCTTTTGTCTTTTCGACCTTTTGTTTTTCGACTTTTAGTCATAGATTCGGTAGACTCGGCTTTTAACCCTTTCCCGCCCACGACTTTTCTCAAAGATTTCAATAGGAAGGAATCATCTTTGAGAAAAATGCTAGAACAAAAGTTATTTGGCATAGCCAAAATTAGTGGAAAACGAAAAAAAAAGTTTTTGATTGTAAATCAATAGTTAATTGATTGTTTTCAATAGTTTCACTACTTGTACTCAAAATTGATTATATTTCCAGTCTAATGGAACCATAAAGATGTGTCCAATATTCCTTTTTGTTATTGCAACAATTCGATGAAGGTTAGAAGGTGCAAAATTTTATGGTGCACCACAGACACCATGGGCGGGAGAGGGTTAACAACATGGCATTCGTCCACGCGAACTGTTCTGCATTTGGATATGCACTAGCTAATTAGTGCAATGTACTCCAAGAAGCGTACAACAATGGCAATTACCTGATCTCACTCGATATTGACAAAGTACTTAGTATTAAATTAAATTAAACAGGATACACCGTTGCAAGCGCATATTGTACCATTTCGTATGACGCTGTGTGCACCATTGTCGGATTGATCCCAATTGGCCTAGAGGAAGATGTCGATTGTTTCTAGCAACGATACATAAGATGGGTGCCAAGTGTCACTCACTACCCAAATGCCAACGCGCCTGGAATTCCACCGTTGCTGGATTTTTAGACCGATACCAAAGATAACACAGGTGTTATCTGATCATGGTTGTTTCAAGAAGTTGCTACACTGGTTCGAGTTCGCACAGTCCCCGAATTGCCAAACAGTGTATAGGAACGGTAAAATCGGCGGAGCATGCCCACGATTTGACATTGATCGAAATGCCATGCTATTTGTATGCGGCATTGATACCTACCTGGATACCTGGTTGGCTACCGCGTCGATACATCTATGCCTGGCGTATTGTAGAGCTCTATAATCGTCGATCTTGGACGATGTTCTTCCAGTTTCCCCGAACGTTTAGGGTTCCCAGGTCAGATTCCACCGCGTGCAGCCACGCTGGTTGTTTCTTTGCCTTGCCTTTGCCATTTCGTTGGAGTCGCTGTGCAGTGCCTAACACTTGCTGCGCTGTTGTAATCACAGCTTCGTGGATATTTTCCCACTATCTGTTGACGTCGCCAGATCCGGTGGCATCTCCTATCCGCTCGTTCAGCTTCTGGTGGTATTGTTCAGCAACTCCTTCAACTGACAAGCGTTGGATATTGAAACGCATCGTTCTGTTGATTCGTGAATTTGTGACGCTGGAAAGTCGCGCCCGAATTTTTGCAACTACAAGGTAAAGATCCGAGTCAATGTTCGGGTCTCTAGAGTACCTTACATCTATAGAATCCGAGAAATGTCGTCCGTCTCAGTACGTGGTCTATCTGTCGTATGTAGCCAGGTGTGTTTGCGGATATTCTTACGTGCGAAGTGAGTACTGCTGATTGCCATCCCTCTAGCAAAGGTCACAAGTCGCAGACCATTATCGTTGGTAGCGGAATGAAGGCTTTCCGTACCAATGACAGAGCGAAAGAAACTTTCTCTTCCGATCTGCGCATTTGCATCCCCATGTTGGGCACTCTACGTAGGCCTTATCAAGGCTCTCATAGATCTCATCCTTCACGTAATCAGGTTTATCGTTTGTAGGGGCATGGATGCTGATCAGGCTATAGTTGAAGAATTTACCCTTCATTCTCAATACGGAAATGCGGTCGCTTATCGGTTTCCACCGAATAAACGCTTTATCTGCTTCCCGATCACCATGGAGCCAACTCCACGTTCTGATCTGTCACAGTCGGATTTCACGTTCTCCAGTTCTGGGTCACCGTATTTCCTGGATTAATGCCAGATTCACGCCGACCTTCTGCAGCTCACGAGCCAGGAGCCCAACACGCGCGGGGTTTCATTCAAAGTTCTCACGTTAAAAGATCCGACTTTCCAATCGTTGTCCTTTGTTCGTTGCCGGGTCTGTTGCCGTTGAATCCATCCGTTTTCTCTACTTTTGCCTTTCTTGGTAACTACCTTCTTCGGTAGACTACCTTACCAATGTTCTCGATGCTGACACGATGCAGCATGATGTGCACAGTTTAGTTTAGAGTCCCTCACTGGCACTAGGACGATGATCAGCCGCCCCTAACATGGAGATTACACACTCCATCAGATTTGCATCTCCGGAGAAGAGCAAATCCCCCCTTCCCTATCAGCATACGACCATAATTCCCACCGGGGTTGGTTACCCGATCTTCCCTCGTTGTTCGTATCCCGGGCAGCGCCACGAGGAGGTAGGGATAGCAGTTGCTGGGTAAGAAGCTAAGGACCGCGAAAAGGGGTCTTTTTTAATCCTTCAGGTACGCATTACCCAGCATTTGCCATGCCATGGGGCTTAGATATAGAACTATGGGTCTTCGAATTGAAACGCACCCATGGTTGAATCATGATTATCACAATAGCTGTATGGAATAGCAGTACCTCTAGCTTCTGCTTCTGCTGAAAAGACCTTTGCCTGCCAGACATTCCGATTTTCTTGAATTTATGCTTGTTCCAAAATTGACTTTAACATGGAGGTATTGAATCTTATTTCAACAATCAGGCACTCTTGCAATGCAATACGCTTGAATTATACGATACGATCAACTCGTAGTTTGAAGTGGCATCAAATAGACCTGAACCTAGCAGACATACCTAGAAATGTTTTCAATTAATGACTGTTGTATTGTTGATAAAGAATACCAAGTTTAAATCAGTGTTTGTACAATGTAATGTGCATGCCATTCGATTGATTTGTCCAAAACTTGCCTGTCAAATCAGTTTTGGACAAATCAACAGTTTCATATTTTTTGGTAAACTCAAAACACACAAGTATTCTTATATTCCTGTTCAAAGGTTGTTTGAATTACATTTGGCCTCTTACGTCACAGATTACATATTTACAGCAGTGTAATGTTGGGCAAAGTTGTATGTACATTTATGCGCTACGAGTTCATCATACCGCATGAATTGATATCTATCTTCTGAAAAAAAAGTTCTCGCAAAATTAAACAAATGAATGCCAATGAAATTTAACAATACTGATCAAAATGCAGGACAGTTAGTATATACAGCCATTTAGAAGAAAATTATGAATGAAACTTCGTTAGCATTAATTAGTCACAAAAAGACTAAATAAAATGACCTTCTTGTTGGATTACTAAACAGTTTTGTGTTACAACAAAATTTGTTGACCTCCAGAGGTAAAGGATCTCACCAAGGCACTCTGGATATAATGACATTGCTGCTACATTTACGCCGCACTCGCATCAACCTATAATCCTCTCGTAGTATAATAAGTAGATACGCAATATCTCAACAACAGTATACAATCCTCGTGCATTACTCATACCACGCTTGCAAAAAGTGACGATTTCCTACACATTGCTTGCATGAGGTTGGTTAGCAATGTGTATCAAGTACAGGCTGCTTACCACAGCGCACTGATACAACACTGAGCTCACTCACCTACCGACTGGCGAACTCCGTTATCAGCGACAGCTGAAGCCAGCCGACATTGCCATTCGCTACCGATTTATTTCGCATTCTGAGCTGTCGCCTGAACTCCTCTAATGTGATTAGTCAATCTTTGTTGAGAGGGGAAAAAATAGTGTTCCTTGAATTTGAGCTGAGTGAAGAAATGCTGCTGGGCATCGTTCTTCCGTGGGTCGATTGCGTTGCAATGGAACCCAGCTGGATGGGAGCAAATAATGAGTGTTGAACCATTTCCAATTACGAAAGACGACCTTCGGATTGTTTTCCACGCTATTTTTATTTGTTTCATGTGGGGGCGGAACTCGGAAACTCTATTGACAGACATCAGATAATCGATTAATTTGTGTCTGGCAATTGGTGGCCTTGCATTCAGTTACAACACGTTTACGGCTGCTTGTGTATTTATGCGAATTTTCAATCGATGAGTTTTTAAAAGCAATAATTGTTTATTTTATTTTTAAAATTACTTTGTTTCTACTGGCTTACCCGTAGATAACGTGAAGTATTACAATGTAAGATCCACAAATCCGAGTTCTGTTCTCATCCCTTTTGAGCTAGGCTAGGAATATACGTTTTGATAATTCAAGGGTTCATTTTATTTGGCCCTTGTTACATAAAACAGTTTGTGTTTCAAAAACCAATCAACTTCACCCTGCAGACGGTTGAAAGACTCGAATTACTTTTCTCGCACTTCCAGCGCTTAGGATCACACGGGCGTAACTGCATTGATTGATTTCTTTTTGTCGATGTTTTCGTCTTTACAATTCAATGAATTTTGGAAGTTTTCCGTAGATTTTTTGTTTTGGGGTAATAAATGATGCTTGAATCTTACACCATAATCATCAACCACGATTGTAACTTTTTTTGAGTGATTGATGACAGAAAAAATCTGTGAAGCAAAATCGATCAATGCAGTTACGCCTTTTATTTGTTGTAATTAGGGGCTGTGCATAGGACAAGCTTTGATCTGTTTCAGATACCTCCGCGCGGACAATAGCTCACATAAACTTTCAAAAATTTGTATGAACCGTGGATATTCGACATACCTTCCTCCTCCAAAAATGTCCACGTGGTTTAAGGTAAATTTAGGTAAATTTTAACCAGTGAAAAGTTCTTCCCCATACAAACACGGGTAATGCTCCAATACATTAATAAATCAATGAAACGCATCTTCCATTAATTTTCATTAAGTATTCTACAGTATTCAACAATAAACAGTTAAAAAACAAACGACAGGTGCAGATTCTTAAGGAAACCAGTTACCGGCGAGAGCTCTTTCGGACTTCGAATCGGCGAGTAATTTTCTCACAAAACAAACGAGCCTATGTCTGAACGTGATTAGGTGGACATGTGATGTGGTGGACATTTCCCCTAGCAGCACACATGTTCTACATATGTTACTGCAACTCATAAACGACCAGATTCAGTCACAATCAAGTCGCTGTAACCTTTTCAGTGTGACTTGTGTTGCTCGGGTCCGTCTTGGGGTTGGCTGATTTGTGGTTTATACTAAGGACACACCTGTGGTACTTATAAAATGGTACAAGAGGACAAGAAAATTATTCAAAGACTATCTTTGATAAAGACAATAATTGGTATGGTGTTCATATCAAGATTCTTGTGCCATGGTATTTATACCATCAGTATGTCATTTGCAATATCTATTTTGTTTTTTTTTTATTGGACACGAACACCTGTTGATGTGACCAGGCTTGTAAAATGTCATCTGCATGTCATTTGACTAATTTGTTCATAACTTTTTTCAGAAGTCAAATTTACTTAATATTTTTGGATGTATGTACTCGCTTGAGTAGGGTTATATTTTTGTCCAATGGTACATTGCTCTAAATATAACATCTGCGGCTGGAGGGTGAAAACTTTCCAAAATGTCACGTGTCATTTGACATAATGTCATTTGAATGACATTTTGCCTCCCACGCTCCAGATTACATATTTACAGCAATGTCTTATTAGACACATTAAAGGGCTATAAGTTCGACATACCACAAGAGCCGATAGCTAACTTCTGAACAAGTTCTGGAAATATTATACAAACGAATGCAAATGACATTTTACAACACTGAGTGTGACACTTTGTATCAGGTCAAGGATGTGTATTAGGTTAACCAGCGTTTCCGAATAACTACTCTCATGAGTTCAAATTCTTGGTTCTTCGAAGAGTAACCGCAAATCTATCCGCTAAATCAATTGACCCAGATGGAATCGAACAAGCTGACCCGGAACCGTACCAGCTGAAGACTTTATTTCAAGGCTACCCTGCTGCGATGTCCAGATGGGTTCCAATCTAATGCTTGTTCCCTGCATTTTAATAATCACTGGCGAAAGAATTCCTGGGGAATTTACGATGGCATCCCTTACTTTGAACACTAATCCCTACACTTCTCTAGATAGTTAGTAAAACTCTATCAAAAGATGAAAATGATCCATAATGTTAAATAAATGTACCAATCAAACCATACAATTGAAAATGTATTGAATATTTATCTTCACAGGAATTCTTGAAGAATTCCAGAAGCAATTCCTGCAGAAATCTAAGAATTTAGTCTGGAAATCAATTAGGGGCCCTCCTTAGCCGTGCGGTAAAATGCGCGGCTACAAAGCAACACCATGCCGAGGGTATCTGGGTTCGATTCCCGGTTCGGTCTAGACAATTTTCGGGTTGGAAATTGTCTAGACTTCCCTGTGCATAAAAGTACCATCGTGTTAGCCTCATAATGTACGAATGCAAAAATGGTAACTTGGCTTAGAAACTTCGCAGTTAATAACTGTGAAAGTGCTGAATGAATACTACACTGCGAGGCGGCAATGTCCCAGAGGGGATGTAATGCCAATGAAGAAGAAGAAAAAGAAGAAATAAATTAGGGATCGCTTTGTAAATTCTTTTGAGAATTTCCTTGGATATTTTTTTCAAAATTTCAGAATATTTTTCAAAGCAATTCCTTTTAGAACTTTCGAAGAAATGATGCATTTCCGAATGATTTTTTTTTAAATCCTAGATAAATTTTTAAAGGAATTTCTAATGGTATTCTCGAATTCCTGAAAGAATTTTCAAAGAATCCCTCAAAAAGGTTTCTTTTCCGAAAGAATTTTGAAAACAGTATCTATAGAAATTTTAAGAGAACTTCCAAAAGTCCAAAAAAATTTTTGGAAGAATAATTTTTCATGATTTAATTTGAATACTGCAATCAATAGCTTTCATATTGTTATGTTGATTGCGCTATTCAAATTAATTCATGACAAAAATGTTACTTAGGTCCTTTTGAAAAGTTAAGCGAGAATTGCTAAAATAAAATCTCCAAGAATAGTTCAATCAAAGTTAATTGCCTATTTCCGAGGATCAAACCACCCGACTTGGACGTTAGTTTATGGAACACGAATTAAAGTATTTTAAAAGATTCATTTTTTCCGTCGGCTAGCGAAAGAATAGAACTTTCATATTTTATTGATTGTAACTTTGTCTCAAATTCCTAAAACTTTGATTTAAATTCCAAACAGCACTTTAAAAGCATAAAAATGTAAAATTCCAACGTTATCTAAGTTATCTCATCGTTGGACAACTACAATGTCCTTGATCTGTGCGCCTGTCGAGAAAATTCAATTCGTTTATAATATAAATCTCCATGTAACGAGTGTTCGGAATATGAGTCTGTTCGGGATTTGAGTCAAAACGGTATTTTGTTTAATTATATTCCTCTTTTACACAATTTGGACATTGGATTATTTTTATTAAAATCAATTGTAAAAAAAAAGTGTTACCGCAAGTAAAACCACGCTAGAAATAAAACTACGATTTATTGAATAATGCAAATGACGATTAGATTTGTTATCAAGTTGCAATTGTTGTTTAGCAGTTGTGTTCAGTAAATTTAAAAAGAATATTTCACGGGGTGTTCGGTAAAACTATAATTTTTACGGACAGTGTCAGTACTTTGTTACCGTACAGAGGAACAAAAAAAAACAGCTGTAAAAGTCAGAAGTTTTTTTTTTGCGGTCTTCAGTAGCACCGGTAATCGGTAAAAATATCAATTTGATTTAATGCAAAATTTCTGATTATAAAGTTGCGCAAAGAGGATCTTCTCATACTTATTCTGTATGATGCTCTTGTTATCCTCTATATATAATAGACTCTGGTTTAATGATATCTCAGTAAGTTTACTGAACTAGATCTGTAAAAGAAATTACCGAGCCACAGAACCCTGGTTAAGTGTGTAGCTCGTAGTCTGAGTTAGACGACTCTAATTTCAATATTTATCAGTCAATTACCTCTTTTGATTGTGTCGGTACCGAATTCACAAGAAAAATCAAACCAAGCCTGAAAAATGCGGTCATAATTGATAAAAATGTTCGTGTATTGCTGTTTTCATTTCATACCGGAGTGATCCGGAATCAGTTTGAAAATTGAACGATTATTTTCGGTAAACAACGGTACTGTTTCGAGTTGAAAACGATGGCCTGCAAATATAGCAGCACATACTATTTCCCATTTCTTTATTTGCACATTAATTCGATTCAGTATGGCTATAGGTACATGCATCTATAGTATTAGTATCCACATCATAAAAATGCATTCATTGCTAATAGACAGCACTTGACACCTGCTATAAATCGAAATCCATCGTTATTTCGTAGAGACAACAAAATCGAAAAGTTGGAACTATTCCACTAGGAGCTTCATAATCGCGCAGTTGGCGACACAGCACTTCGATAATCTAGAGAGCTTTCCTTCATCGTTATCAGTAATTAACTTTACTGATTTTGTGTTACGCCGAGCAAAGAGATGAAGTGTCTGGAATATTGAGCTATTTATTTGTAAATATCAAGAAGCTGGTGACAAGAACTCGCTTATGTAAGCAGTTCTTCGAACTGGCGCTGAGTCAACTTGTGTGTACGACATTCGAACATGAGACTATTTGTGGCCCAATAAACAAAACAAAACCAAGCTAATAATGATTCATTGCTTCTCTTCCCGGCAGCGCAAAATGAACCCATCAATCCAGTCGTCCCCGAAACAACAACGACCGAGCCCCCTCCAACAACATCAACATCTACAACGACTACTACTAGCACATCAACTTCTACAACAACTACAACTGAGCCACCAAAGACAACGACGACTACTGTGGCACCGACAACTACTACTGCGCCTTCTACAACAACAGCTGCGCCACCAAAGCCAACCCCTTTTCCGGAGCCGGAAGTAGGCACCTGGATCTACACCAACAAAACCAACAACCAGACCTGCGTGCTAACGCAGATGGCCCTGCAGCTCAACGTGACCTATCTGGACACTGGTAAGTGCATTTTGTTCTCGTCTCTCTTCTCGATTTCAATTTTGTTTATTTAGACTCAATGATTCAGCATGTGTTCGCTTTCCGGTTACTGATTTATCTGAAGTAGAGAGCTTTTTATAGAAACCTAAAGGAACCATACTGTTCCAGACAATTATGCGTCCCTCGGTAGTTGATGCATCACACCAAAAGGAAGTTCGTACACGTCTGTTTACCCGCATAGAGGGCGAGATGACTGGTGCATCGACCCTCCATGCGTCCATCGACTAGGAACAATCATGGAAAATGATAGAATCAACTATTACTATAATTTTTCTTGTCATTATTTACATTTGAAGCACCATCATAAATGTACTGCCGTGAATCGCATATTTGTCCCATGTGAATAGCAAACCCAGCAAAGATGGAACAGATATGTGATTCTCGGCACTCGGCAGTCTGGTCCAAACATGAAACGGCCATGCCTTATGTGAGGCGTTGGTTGCTTAACATTTCTGTGAAAATCAATCAAGAAATTAACTGCCGTAATCTGGAAAAGTGACGTAACAGATATTTTACAACATGCATGTTTTTCATTTTTCTGTTAAAGAGCTCGATGAGTAGTACTCGTTAACACCATTTTTGGAAAATGGCGTATACGTCACTATTTCAGATTACGGCAGTTAATATGTCAATTGATTCTACATTAGAGCTATACGTTTTTTCGCATACTGAGACAATAACCATTAAAGTTCTAAATCGCAAAAAAATTAATAAATTGAAACATCATCGTATCTTGCTGAAATTCTGCTGAGATGTTCATCATTCGATAGATTAACGTAAAGCGATTTAGTTTGATGGAAACATTGTTTAGTTTTGTGCAATCAGGTCATGTATATTCTTAGTGGGACTATTATGCGGGTACTTTTAATATGGGAGGACGCACGTGACTTGGTATTTTTCTCACTCGTGGGCATAAAAAACGCAATTTTTATTATGATTTTTGGAAGTACATTAGAAATGAACGCTATTCATTGGGTTAACCTCAAAAGGGACGAAAAGTCAAAGAAAGGGGACAGTATAGAACATAGAACGGGTACATATTAGAGTGGGGCGTCATGGTAATTTTTTCAAATCAATGGTTTTTCGAAGCCATTCTGGGTCCTAAACAACTGTGCAGAATTTGGGCCCGATTGGTTGCTTCCTCGCTTTTCGCATTGCCTTTGGAGTTTGTATGGAAATTAGTATGGGGGAACGTATATTTTTGCATTTTTACTTCTAGAGGTTAAAGTTCATCATAAACCAAGTGGCACATTGCGTTAAAGTATAGCCCAAAGGATGCCGAAAAAAATTGCTGAAGAAGGTACGTTGCTGGAACGTCCACGAAAAAAGTTATAACGCTTCGAAGGTTGAGTGTTCAAACCATATGCAAAAAATCGTTTATTCTGCCAGCACTGCCGAACTAGGTGGACCAATAATTTAACTGAGTGTTGTTTCAAACCATTGATCTTATAAGGCTTTGGAGCTAATGTAAGTTATTCGGAATGATTTTACAAAGTATTTACAAAGATGGGCTTACCCTCCGATAACCAAAAGTTGTCCTGTAGTGCTGGCAGAAACATTGATTTCTTGCATATGGTTTAAACAATCAATTTTCGAAGCGTAATACACCCAATATTTTTTTTTACACGGTTGGTATTCTCTAATTTCCCGGTTAACCTGATTTTTCACAGCTTTAAAAAAAAAACACCTGAATTTTCTTTGATTTTTTGTGATTTTTTTCATGGGGTTAACTCATAGTTTCATCAACGCTGAAGGTCGTAATCAACTAAAACTCACCCGTGTAAAAAAAGAACCGGGTGTAACATTTTTTGTAGACCTTCCAGCAACGTACTTTCTTCGGCAAAGTCTTTTGGCATTTTGCAGACTATATGCTAACGCATTGAGTCACGTGATTGACGGTAAATTGAAGAGCAACAACATAAAAAAGAACGTTATCCCATACTAATCTCGATAGAAATTGAAAACGCGATGCGGAAAGCGAGGACGCAACCAATCAAGCTCATATTTTGTACAGTTGATTGGAGTCCCAAAATGATTCAGAAAAACCTTGATCTCACTTGATTGGATGAAGTTTGCGTTTTCCCACTCAACTGCGCCCCACTCTAGTACGTATTGTACCGATCGCTCGATTTATATTATTGAGTTATGAATGATCAGTTCTTGGAATGGCTTGGAAAATTTAAAAAGAAAAGTCAAAACAATAGGCATTAAATGATAATAAAAACGATGAAGTTGGTGGCGTATATACGCTTATGTGAATAAGTACAGTGATTTGTTTTGTACTAATAATCTGAACTGTCGGTTGTTCCCGATTTTTTTGTCTTCATAAGAAAGCTGTAACATTTGCCACATCACTGAAACAAATTCATCTCATCTTGAATCAAAATAATAAAGCATAATGAAAAAATCAAAAAAGTTCAAAAAAGCACTCTATCGTTTTTTGCCTTTCTCGTACATCAAAGTTGTACCTAAAGGCTATCATTTCACTCCAAATTGTTGCGAGTAAATCGGGTAATGCTAAGTTCCAAAAAGTGTGTCTACAAAATTTGTACACATATATACATACACACATACATACACCAAGCGTTTGATTTGTTCCAGCAAAGCTGTGAACAGCAAGCACCCCATGGAAGGTTCGAAATGCCCGGCGTTTAAGCGTGTTGCAAAATCACAGTGCAGGTAACGCAGCCCAACCTGAACTTCTATGATGCAGCCCAGCAACTGCTGTGTCAGACAGTTGCTGAATGGGGGACGGATATCGCCATCATAGCGGATCCTTACTGGGTAACCGCCAGAAACGGTAATTGGATCACCGATGGGTCTAAAATGGCGGCGATATGGACAACAGGGAAATACCCAGTTCAAGAGTTGGTGTCTTCGACACACGAGGTTCGTCATTGCCAAAGTCAACGAGGTCTTCTTCTGCAGCTGCTATGCGCCTCCTCGATGGTCGATCCAGCAGTCGTATGCTGGATTGTTTGACGGCTAACTTGATGGGGCGTAGGCCGGTGGTGATAGCGGGGGACTTCAACGCTTGAGCCGTGGAATGGGGAAGCCGTTCCACGAATCAAGGGGGGTAGATCTTGCTGGAATCACTGGCCATGTTGAATGTTGAAAAGTGCCTACAGCTGGAACGGGGCCGAGTCGATTATCGACTTTATGTTGTGGACCCCTGGCCAAACGAATAGTTCGAACTGGAGGGTAGATGATGGCTACACTCACAACGACCACCTGGCGGTTCGCTACAGTATCGACTATACCACCAGCATTCAGCGGACGGAAGAAGGGGCGAGGCGTAGCCCTCGTAAGTGGAAGACATCGTTCGCGACCAGTTGGTAACAGTACTCTCGCGTGCATGCGATGCCACCATGCCTAGGAAAGTCCACCCTAGGAATGGGAGGCCACCGGCTTGCTGGTGGACTCAATCAATTGCAAACCTGCGCCGCGCCTGCCTACGGGCACGGAGGCGGATGCAGCGAGAACGCACAGAAGAGGATCGTGTTGAACGACGGGTGGCGTACGTAGCTGCTAGAGCCGCTCTGAAGACTGAGATTAGATCAAGCAAAAATGCCTGATTCGAAGGCCTGTGTCAAAGTGCCAACGCGAATCCATGGGGTGACGCCTATAGGGACGTAATGATTGAGACACGTGGGGCGAAGGCCCCCACAGAGAGGTCTCCAGAGATGCTGGAGAGGATCATCGCGGGGCTCTTCCCACGTCATGGCCTAAGTCCCTGGCCTCACTTTGTGGAGCTGCCAGGGGTTAGGGTGGCCGACGAGAGAAAAGTAACTGTGGCGGAGCTTGCGGGGATTGCACAGTCCCTTAGTGTAGTTAAGGCGCCAGAACTGGATGGTGTTCCGCACCTGGCCATCAAAGCGGCCATTTCTGAGGCTCCCGAGATGTTAAGGTCTGCCATGCAGAGATGCCTGGACGAGGGAGTCTTCCCTGAAGCATGGAAAAGGCAGAGCTTGGTCCTATTGCCAAAGGCGGGAAAACCACCGGGGGATCCGTCGGCATATAGACCAATATGCCTGCTTGATACGGCGGGGAAGGTGCTCGAGAAGATCATCCTCAACAGGTTGTTGATACGCACGAAAGGTGCGGATGGTCTATCGAGTAACCAGTTTGGCTTCCGAAAGGGTAAGTCGACCGTAGACGCTATCTTGTCGGTTACCAAATCCGCGGAGATAGCTATCCAGCGTAAGAGGAGGGGAGTTCGCTATTGTGCAGTAGTGACTCTCGACGTGAGGAATGCATTCAATAGTGCCAGTTGGGCAGCTATTGCAGATGCGCTCCTGCGTCATGGAATTCCCGAGTACCTGTACAAGATTCTCGGAAGCTACTTCCAGAATCGAGTACTAGTATACGACATGGAGGCGGGTCAGAAGTGTGTTGACATAACTTCAGGGGTTCCGGAAGGTTCCATACTGGGTCCGGTGTTACGGAACGTGTCTTGAGGTTGAAGTTCCCGGTGGGCGTGGTAATCGTCGACTTTGCTGACGATATTACGCTGGAGGTCTACGGCGAATCGATCGAAGAGGTGGAGTTGACTGCAGCCCACTCGATCGCAATTGTGGAGGAGTGGGTGAGTTCCAGGATGTTAGAACTGGCTCACCACAAAACTGAGGTGGTTGTTGTTAACAACCGAATGTCGGAGCAACAAGCGGCGATAAGGGCAGGCAACTGCGCGGTCACCTCTGAACGCTCCATCAAACTCTTGGGGGTAATGATCGACGATAAGCTGGTAGCTACGTCAATTACACCTGCAAGCGCGCCTCCACAGCTATAGTGGCATTGTCCCGGATGATGTCCAATAGCTCTGCGGTTTATGCCAGCAAGCGCAAGCTTCTGGCTAGTGTCGCTCTGTCCGTACTGAGGTATGGGGGGCCAGCTTGAGGCACGGCCCTGCCTATTAACTGCTACAGAACGAAGTTAGAAAGTACGTATAGGCTCATGTGCCTATGAGTTGCGAGCGCGTATCGTACCGTGTCGCACGATGTACTTTGCGTCATCACCCGTAAGATGCCTATTGACATCGTTATCGGTGAAGACATAGAGTGTTTCGAAATGCGCGGCACGAGAGGCATCCGTAGGACTGTCAGGTTGGCCTCAATGGTCAAATGGCAGCGTGCGTGGGACAGTTCCACTAAGGGTAGATGGACACATAGGCTGATATCAGAGATAGCTACGTGGATTGAGAGGCGCCATGGGGAAACCTCTTTCCACCTGACCCAGGTTCTTACAGGCCATGGCTGCTTCAGACAGTATCTACACCGGTTCGGACACTCGGCCTCGCCCGAGTCCGAGGATGGAAAGGGGTCCTCGTCAAGGCTGGGGCAGGCGTAGGCACCGCGTCGGCAAGTCCCTCTGTGTGTTGGCGAATTGGCCCTGTCGCAGAGAGGTCAATTTGGAGTGCACGCAGCATCATCATTCCTGATACCAGCCGTGCAGAGGGAAGCAGGCGCGAAGTCGACCCTTCCCACCTTTCGAGGACATAGGGCGTGGCAAGACCACCTGGAAAGCCGGCAATGCGCTGGCACGATACCATGGTGTTCTTCTAAAAAAACGAGTCACGATATTCGACGCTGCTAAGACACGCAGCTAACCTCGAGGGTGCGTTGTGCACTGGCCCCCTTTTAAGCATTACTTTCTGGTTGTACCGAAGGGACGATGGGCTTGGCGGCTATGGAAACGGTATAGCGGGTCGGAGATGTAGTCCTGCCTCCCTCGTTTGATGAAGGTGGTCCCTAACCCCGCACTTCCTGGACGTCCAACCCAGGATGTTTGTTGAGCAGATTTCCCCTCCATTGCTTAGGAAAAAAAACACACACACACAGACTGCACCTCGGTTCATCGAGCTGAGTCGATCGGTATATGTGTAACACTATGGGCATTAGAGTGATTCAAATTTTGACTTTTTCGCTCCCCTGTGCTTAAACGATTGTTTTTGCTATTTTAATAGTCCTCCCAATTTTTTAGCTGATTTGGATGTAATTTGATTGTGCACGTGCCATTTGAAGGTTATATGAAAATTACTATGAGAATTGCCACTTATGTAAAGGATCGTTTCGTGGAACAGCCCGTAATCTATTTGAATATATTTAACGCATCGCTATCATAGAATAGATCCTAAGCTGAAAGTCAGTTGTTGTTGCGAAGAAATCTGACTTTTGTGAACAAAATTATAAAGAAAACAAAAATGCTCATTATTGATATTGATGTTATTCTTTTACGCGTTAAATTGAATTTCCCACAATTTAGTATTTCCCTAATAACTTTTGTTGCCAGCATCAAATCGTTTAGCAACATCGACGATATTTTTCCTTGTTAAATTTTCTATATTGCTAACGTATTCAAACATTTTTAGCTTCATGGGCAATGATGGGGAACGGTTTTTTGCTAAAGTCGCTGTTTTCATAGTAATTTTCATACAAGCTTCAAATTGCTTGTGCTCAGTCAAATTACATCCAAATTAGGTAAAAATTTAGGACGATTATTAAAACAGCGAATGCCATCGTTTAGGCATAGGGGAGCAAAAAAGTCAAAATTTGAATCACTCTAATGGGCATCCTTCTATCAAAACTTCATTTTTGGAGTAGTCCTATAGCCGTTCGGTACAACTTTGTTGAACGAGAAAGGCAAAAACCCATCTTTTTTCTTTCAAATTCATTTTCATTGCTTTGTTTTTGATAGGACAGATATGGGAATTATATAATGTAAAAATATAATAGTCACCCCTAATATTGAATATAAATTTTTCAAATTTACACTTTTATAAAAAGTGATCCAGAGGATGCTCCTAATAAAGGCTAAATTATTCACTTCCTATTTCAGAAACAATTAACACTTTGGCCTCTCAGACACTGTACAATCGATAGATGATAGCTGAGGCGAAGACAAGTGCTGAATCAAATATTCAGTACGTATGGCTAAAGAAAACAAATATTCTTTATTGTGAGAGTTATTAGGTCACGACTGCGGGACATTCAATTCAACACTTAACAGGAGAGAACTAATGCAAATATGTTACGAGCATTTTTATTTTTTTTATTTTCTTTAAAAAAAAGTCAGATCGCATCGTAAAATTTGATTGATCCACAATTGAATTACTTTGAATGCACTTGGGAATCCTGTATGAAGTCTATGCAAAGCTGATCAATAGGGGTTTATATTGAATTTTGTGACAATTAACGCATTTTACAGAGGATAATTTTCCACATAATCGATCCATCTGCTAGCTACACGTCTAGCTTTCTTCTACCCGTTCGAATCAAAACCAATTAAAAATCAGATTATTCTCTAGCTTCACATTTTTTTTTGAGAAATTAGGATTGTTTGAATATTCAAAATATAGTTAATATCTTCAATAGTATATATTCTGTTAAATATGCGCCTGGTGTGGTTTACATCGCATATCTTTCTCATATGAATAGGAAACCCAGTAAAGATGGGACTAATATGCGATTACAAGCTGTTTATATCACTCATATAGTTTTTCGTAGAGAAGGTCTTCTTCGACGCTACTACGGTCAATTGACAAAATGTCGAATTTCTAAAGTTCTCACCCATCTGGGCCGTCTGGAAAAATATTTTACTTAAAACCTTTCCCGAATTTTGAATAACTTTACAGATACATTAATTTTATACGTAAATAATATCATTTTAGATGACAAGCCAGTCACCAGTCTGTACAATGTGCCGAAAAATGCTGTCGTCAACAACGGATCCTGTGCCGACAGTGTCCAATACATTGAGCTCGTTTGGAACTTGCAGAACCGCCTAACTGTCAACTTCTCGCGCAACGCCACCCAGCACGAATTTACCCTATCTGGACTGAACTTTGTCCTGGTCCTGTCCGCAGATCAGTTCCCGAACGCTAAGGGTAAGTAGTAGAAGATCCTATGAACCATATATGCCCGTTATGTAATAACCATTCGACTACCGTTCTAGAAAATCAAACGCTCACCTTGGCCAACAATCAGACCTTGTTCAAGACCCCGACGGACATGTCCTACCACTGCAATCGTCCCCAGAAGCTGAACTTGACCGCAAGTGATAACTCCACTTCCACTGTGACCGTTTCCAAGCTGCAGTTCGAAGCATTCCACAAAAAGCAGAACGGCAAGTTCTCGATTGCCAAGGATTGCGACGCCATCGACACCCCGGACATCGTCCCGATCGCGGTCGGGTGTGCGCTGATTCTGCTGATCGTAATCGTTCTGATCGCCTATCTGGCTGGGCGTCGCAACACCCGATCCCGGGGATACGTGAGCATGTAAAGCGTGCATGTAGGGTAAGTACGATGGAACCTTCCGCGGGATGCTCTTCTGATCTGAAATGTCCGCAATCTGAACAACCGCTTGCGCTTGCAACCGATGCCATCTCCCGTAACTCAAATATCAGACCATTGAAAATTACCAATAAGACCAGCCAACGAGTCCAACCAGCGAAGAGCATCCAGAACTGATAGAAGAAAAATTGGTGCGATTGGAGATTTCGTAGCAGTATGAAAAATGTACTGCTCATTGATTACTGTTGGTAGTGATACAATTGTTTCGTCTTGTCTTTTCGTTCTTTATATCCATTTCATAAGATGTTTATCAATTGAAGCAACAACAAAACATAAAATTAATCTCTACAATTGTTTCCACGAAAAAGTAAATTAAAGAGGGTAAACAGTAAAATTTATCACTAAGCCATTCTGTAGTTAACGAAAGAGAACAAGAACAAAACTTGCTTGTAGGATAAAATAAAGGAAGTGAGTTTTGGTAGCAGCGAAAAGAGAACCAAGATTGGAGAAACAAAAAATAAGATAAAACGAACCTGTTTGTAATGATATACCTTTCTTGTAGTTGGTTAGAGGAATTTTTATGAACCAATAAATAAAATAGTTGATCGGTAGAAGGGTGTATGCGAGCGCATATTGCGACCTAAAATTTGAAGAAGTCATGCCTCATAGAGTCATACATTTGTCTATTTGAGACTGAAGTCTTAGAGCCCCAGACGCAATAGATTCGAAGTCCAAATATCTGCCTTGGAGGAATTCATCCCATCTGTCAAGTTATGGAGGCCGTTGTTAGCTGATTAACTTATAGTTACTCTGCACAAGAAAAAAAGTCACCAAAGCTTAGATGAAAGCCGATGCGCCGCAAAGACGACTCAACTGTGGCGCCATGTATCTTCCAGTATTTCTGAAAATATGTTTACAAAATTTTGTGATAATTTTTCATCGACTTTGAAAGCCAAAAAAGCGCAATCCTTTGCGGATTCACGCATAGGCTTCCAAAATATCTCTTTCATGAAAACCGCGGAAACGCATGCGCACGCGCATCTGGCTATGTTTGCCAAGCCTACATATCGCGGGATCAACCATAACCCGTGGCTATTTTTACCCACCCCCGTTGAACATTTTCCCCATTTTCTCGCACTCTACGCACTCCGATGCTTGTGTGGCGTAGGTAGCATTGGATCTTTTCGTTCGGTCGTGCGTATTTTCCGTGATTTGGTGTGCAGTGGAAGTACATGGAAAAGGTGTGATAAAAATCGGCGAAGTTGATAGAATAAACTATCAAGAAGTGTTGAAATTGATAGAACAGTGCGTAAGTAAGGACATTTCACGGAAATTTGTCGATGGAAACTATCACAAGCCGGGAAATTCAGCGGTGAAAAATCATCCCACCTCGTGCTGCAATTTTCACACATCCATAAAGTCCTATTTGGATCAGTCTCACCGATCTCTCAAATCGCAGTGCATCTCTTTTGGGTGATAATAGAATACAGTAAGATTAGTATGTGTAAAAATGCTACGCAAATGTTTTGATTTGTTTTACCAATATAAGTGAGGTTGATAAATTTTCTCCGCTTCGTAGAGTACTAGCAGAAAATTTATTAATCAAAAGATAACTTTGAACATGTTCCGTTATTTTGTATGTTGATTTGTCTTTTGCTCGGACTTGGCTTAATTCAATATTGCCTTATCATAACGTGGAAATTTTTTGCTATGAAAGAGGTATGGTACCTAGTTTATATAAAATTTGTCAACCTTTACTCTTAAGCGTTTTGTACAGCGTATTTTGAATAATTGCATTCCGAGCATTAAAAAAGGTGAACTATTCCTCAAATCCTCCATACCCAATGTATCTTGTAACTTTATATACATAAAAATGAATTTCTGTCTGTCTGATCCTTATTGACTCGGAAACTACTGAATCGATCGGCGTAAAAAATTGTATGCAGATGTTTTCGGTGCTGGGGAAGGTTCTTAAGGTGGTAAGAGACCCGTTTGGAAAAAGGGGCTCCCATACAATTGAAACATAGATTTCTGCATTAATCGTGTATGTACTTTAGAGTGATTCAAATTTTGACTTCTTCTATCCCTATTAGAGTGGGGCGCAGTTGTATGGAAAAACGCAAACTTCGTCCGATCAAGTGAGATCAAGGTTTTTCTGAATCGTTTTGGGACCCCAATCAACTGTGCAAAGTATGGGCTCGATTGGTTGCAACCTCGCATGCCGCATCGCGTTTTAAATTTACATGGAGATTAGTATGGGAAAACGTACTTTTTTACATTTTTGCTGTTAGCGGCTTCAATTTATCATCAATCACGTGACTCAATACGTTAGCATCTAGTCTGGAAGATGCCGAAAGACTTTGCCGAAGAAGGTACGTAGCTGGAAGGTCTACAAAAAATGTTATTACGTTTCGAAAATTGATTGTGTAAACCATATGCAAGAAATCAATGTTTCTGCCAGCACTACCGGACGACCTATGGTTATCGAAGGGCAAAACCCATCTTCCTTCTCGTCGGATTTTTTTCTTTGTGAAATGATTCCGGATAGCTCCCATTAGCTCTAAAGCCCTATAAGATCAATTATTTTGAAATAACACTCAGTTAAATTATTGATCTACGTAGTACGGCAGTGTTGGCAAAATTAAACGATTTTTTGCATATGGTTTGAACACTCAATGTTCTAAGCGTTATAACTTTTTTCGTGGACGTTCCACCAACGTGCCTTCTTCAGCAAAGTTTTTCGGCATCCTTTGGGTTATACTTTAACGCAATGTGCCACTTGGTTTACGATGAACTGAAGCCTCTAGTAGTAGAAATGCAAAAATATACGTTCTCCCATACTAATTTCCATACAAACTTCAAACGCGATACGGAAAGCGAGGAAGCAACCAATCGGTCCCAAATTCTGCACAGTTGTTCAGGACCCAGAATAGCTTCGAAAAACCATTGATTTGAAAAAATGACCATGACGCCCCACTCTAATCCCTATGCATGTTCTGGTTCAATAATAATTTTCCTAAATTTAAATTTAATTTAAATTTGGAAAACTGTTCCGCAACGTTAGTCATTAAGGTGACACGGGAAGCACAAACAATCATCAAATCGTCATCATTTTCATCATTGAATGCTTAATATTTTTTTCTACAACAAATATGATTTTGAAAACGTATCACCGGCGCGTGCTTACTCGCAATCTACAAGCTGATACATTTACAGTTACATCAAACAACTGAAAACCGAAATACGCCGCTCCAAAGTTGCGAGGTGATAATGCTAGAAAGAGACGAAAGATAGGAAAAATAACACGGTGTTTAGTGCCTCCCCGGAGTCACCTTAAGCTCTTAAAATATAAAAGAACAAAATTCTGCGAGGCGCCTCTTCCTATCATGTACTTTGTCTTCGTCATTTAGCTTCCCTTTTCAGTCTGATGTAGGTTACCTCCATCTTCTCAAAATTACGTGCCATAATATCAATGTATTCGGCGAAACCAAATAACGGACTTCGTGAAAATCGTACCACTCGTGTTAATCCCTGCCCTTCGAACTCCCTCCAAAGCGACGTTGAATATCAGGCACGAAATACCATCATTTTGCCGTAACCCTCTGCGCGTTTCGAAGGGACTCGAGAATGCCCCGGAAACTCGAGCGCTCATCACCCGATTCGTCGTCGCCTTGATCAACCGTGTCAGTTTATCCGGAAATCCGTGTTCGCAAATCGAGTTTAGCCTGTTCCGCGCCCATTTGTATCGTGCCTCGTTCGCTCTCGTGCGTTGCACTTTAACTTTCACCTACTCTTTGACTGAGTAAAATTGTATTGCTATCTCTTTTCTTCCCATGGAAATTTTACTCAATTTCCGTCAAAAGCAGGATCACTCATAGTTTTGAGTTGTCCCGCTTTTGACGGAAATTGAGCAAAATTTCCGTGGGATAGAAAGAGAGAGCAATACAATTTTACTCAGTCACTGAGTAGGTGAAAGTTAGCGTGTGTTGCAGCAATCTCGTTTTTCACTTTTATTTCGGCGGATTCGAACAATTTCACTCATACATAAGGTTATGAGCCTAGTGCGCGAGTGCCGAAAGTAAAAGTTTTTAGCGATTCGGATGCAGTGAATTAGATGAAGAAAGAAGGCGATGTTGCCCGTGTGCCACTATAGAGCCTGCTGACATTTACTCATCCTTCTCTTTCAAGCGCATGGGAAAAAAACAATCCTTTCTATGCGCGTGCAAGAGAAAGATGAATAAACGTGAGCAAGCCTCATTTAATGGCTCGAACTATCCGGCCTGGAAGTTTGAGATGTTGGCGTTGCTCGACGAGCATGACCTGATGGAAACGATCGAGCAGGAGACGGATGAGGTGGAGTAGCTGGAAATAAAGCAGGAGGACACGGCTTTGGCCTATGACATACTCACGCGCGAACGCGTCCAAGTTCTCTTGCTGATATTGGCGAAGTCAAAGCAAAATTCTTCACACAACCTATGGCAGTTCTTTATGGGTTTTAATCGAGCCGGTGACAAGCGCGGTGTCATCATAATCAATAGACATAGCCCGCTGTCACCATTGAAACGCAATATAAAAAAATATAGCCCGGGACATCCTGGCCACGATCTGGCGATGGGCTGAACAATAGGATGTCAATAGCCTGGTTTTTATAGTAGAGCAATAGAGAGGAGGAGATGGCGGCCATGTTTCACTCAAACTTTGACAGATAGCAATGGGGTTTCCCATAGGAGAGAAGAGCAGAATTTGCTTTGAATTCGTGAATTCTGTGTGTCATTAGTATAAAGCGACCGGATTTGGCAATGACGAACTGGACGTCGTGTGCCACCTGCTGTTGACGCTGGGGCCAGCGTATGCGATGGTCGTGACAGCCATCGAAACGATGCCGGAGGAGGCATTGACACTACAGTGACTATAATAACAGTGTCGTCAAGTGTCAGAATTGGAACAGAATGGTCTGTCAGTTCCATACAAATGCGCATTCCAAACGAGCAGGAGACCTGTCAAACGTGGCACTTGACGTTACTCTTCTTCTAGGACTCTAATTGACACTGGAGTTCGTCAAGTGTCGCTTACTAGACGAAGAGATAAAGAAGAAGAGTGTTGATGCTGATTCTATTATGACGAAGATGGAGGCGGCAGCTTTTTCTAGTTCACGTGCTCAAAGGCCACTGAAACAACAACAAAAGAAGAGAGGGTGGAAGTGTTTTGGCTGCGGACAAGAGAGGAAAAGAGTTGCCGAATGCCCGGGCAAGGAAAATAAGAGTGATTAGAAGAAAACGAGTACGCACTACACGGGTAGACGCAAAAGGTGTGTGTTTTATCAGTGCGGCAAATATCCCGAAGCATGGAGTGAGCTGGATCATCGATTCAGTATCGTCGGAACATATTGCGAACGACCGCGGACTGTTCCGATACAGAAACCGATGGAAATTGCTGTTGCTAAGCAGGGACAGTCGATTACTGCAAAGCACCGTGGTGTGATCCGTCTGTTTTCCGTAACTTTAAAGGACATTTTGTACATTCCGGAAGCCAGTGTTAATTTGTTGGCGGTGCGAAAAATCGAGATGAACGGACTGCAAATAGTGTTCGCTGATGGTACGGTGAGCATCGCCGGGGAATCGGGTGTACAGTAAACGTTCGCTAATTATTGGTGTTTTTTTCTAGTTGGGGCGCCTTTTAGTTAGGGGTTTGCTAATTGGGGCGAAACCCAATTAAAAAGCAGCTAAACGTCAGAATATGATGTCAAAAACGCGTTGACGTTTTGTTTCCGTGTTTGGCGGGATCGATATTTTCTGGCGCGTAAAATTTTCCTTTGTTCAATGCAAAAAGTAAACAACGACGCTTGTCAAAACACCCCAATTAGCGAACGGCATTCGCTAGTTGGGGTGAGGTCGTACCCCAATTAGCGAACGATCACTGTAGTCGCCATCGGCGAACGACGCGGAAAGTTATACAAGCTCAACCTTCGCCAAGAAGGAAAGTGTATAGACAAATCGTCATTCTATTCGTTCTATTCATGTGTCGAAAGAGCTCGAACTGTAACATCGCCGGAATGGCCATCTCAGTGCAAATAACTGGGATATTCTAGTGCGAAACAAGATGGTAGTAGGACTCGATACGAAAGTTGGAATGAAAACTGGTGACGATATCATTTGTGAACCATGTATAGCAGCGAAACAGACGCAAATGTCCTTCTCCGCGCGCGATGGAAGACGAGAGTGTTGGAACTGATCCACTCATACGTGTGCGGTCCTGTAACGCCTGTGGACATCGACGGTGAAGCCTACTTCATTACGTTCATTGACGATTGGAGTCGGTTCACAGTAGTATATCTGATAAGTTCCAATGATCAGGTCACTAGTGAGATAATGGAATACGAAGCGTATGTGTCGTCGAAGCTCGGGAGCAAGATTTCACGTTTCCGCTGTGACAACGGCGGCGAATACAGAGCAGGTGCGTTTCGGAAGTTTTGTAAGCACAAAGGAAGGAATATAGATAGAGTGGACTGTCCTCTATACGCCGGAACAAAACGGCATGAGCGAGCGCGTTCAGTGTTGGATGATTCTGGAATAAGTAAGAGTTTCTGGGGTTCGGCGATTCAGACTGCGGCATACCTGTCGAACCGAATTGAGTCCAGCGAGCGCTCTCGAAAGCAAGAAGACCCCGTTCGAGGTATGGGAGAGACGCAAGCCGCGAGCTTTCGGTGTTGATGTTTTCGTTAATATTCCAATCCATTCCAAAAAATGTGATCTTCATTGAAAGCGGCGGACGCAGTCCTCATGTACCGAAGAATATTAAGATTCATGATTTTATACATGTTCGAGAGGAAGAGGAAGAATCCGAAGCAGGAAGTGACGTCGGTAGCTTGGTCGAAAACGGAAATGGAAACGCGGATGAGAATAATTTCGACAGTTGTGTCGGTGAAACAATTAGTGAAGAAGAAGCAGATGAAGAACCAGATGGCGAGGATACCACGAAGCCCACCACGCCCACAACGGGAACGTCAAACACCGGCATGGCAGCGAGACTACGAAATGAACTACATCGGATTCGCCCTCAATGCAGCCAGTTTCGTAGAGAATCTGCCGAGTTCACTGTCGGAAATGAAAAAGCGACCCGACTGGCCGAAATGGGAAGAGGCCGTGAATGAAGATATGCGAGCTTTAGGGAAGAACAGAACGAGATCGTTTACGAAGCTACCGGAAGGTCGTGTGCTGATCACCAGTAAGTGGGAACTGAAGCGAAATGAGGGCGGTGGAGAAAACAGCTACAAGGCCAGGCTCGTGGCACGCGGGTTTACGCAGCGGTATGGTTTTGATTATTTGGAAACACTCCCCAGTTGTGAAACGAACCATGAGAGGATCTAACAGATGGACGAGAAGTCTGCCTTCCTCAATGGGGCGATTTCGGAGGAGATTTTCATGGTTCAACCGAAGGGCTTCCAGCAGGAAAGCGGCCTAGTCTGTCGCTTGAATCGTTCGCTATACGGCCTGAAACAGGTATTCCGGGCCTGGAACGAACGGTTCCATTTATTTGTCGAAAGGCTTGGATTTAAACGCTGAAGAAAGCTCTGGCCGACGAATTTGAGATGACAGACATTCTCCCCTATTCTGCGTTTCGTGTGAGATGAGGCGTTTCGAATGAGGTGACAATTGTCGATACCTCCCACACTGTCTCACACACTTGTCGGAATCGACAATTCTCTAGTCATTCGAGACGCAGAATAAGCACAATTGGGCCAGTGAAAAGTTTCCTTGGCATGCTAATTGGGTCCTAAAATGAAGAATCGATATTCGATTTTCTTTCAGGGAACGATGAAGGTAATCATTCTAAACGTGTCAGTTTTTGTTTAGACTCAAAAATCGAAAAGAACATTGTTTAATTTGAAATTGAAAAATAGATAAAAAATGCTTCCTCGACATTTTCGGTCTTGTTTGACGTACGGATTCAAACGCACTAGCAAAACACCGCAGGGCACTTGACTCAACATTTGACAGTTAATATATGGGGCTGACGTTTTGGGCTGATGGTTCATTCGTTCTGAAATGTTGCACAGCCCAAAATTTGCCTTAAAATGTCTTAAACACAAAAATATTATTTTTACTGATTTAGAATTGTACCAGAATTTTTATAACAACGGTACAAGTATTCTTGACCGATGCACTATCGTTTGCAACCATAAACGAGGAAGGGCTTTAGGACCCAATTGAGCGAAACGTCGAGAACAGATATCCATCGTGTTTTTCTGGAAGGTTTATTGCGGCAGTTCAACATGCAGGAATGCTAGGAATGATGTCAGCCGTATCGTGAGTTGGTGGATGCCTCATGTACGTGACATTGACGTCGCGCCCCGATCTGTGCTCGGCTGTCAACCACTTCAGCCAGTTTCAGAACTGTCCTACGGAGAAGCACTGAGTGCACCTGAAGCGAGTGTTGCGTTACATACGCGGCACCTTGAATTTTGGGCGACTACAAGCCCATTCTGCGACGCTGACTGGGCGAATAATTCTGTAGACAGGCGATCTATCACTGGATATATGTTCCGGGTGCACGGCTGTACGGTTGGTTGGCTGACCAGAAAGCAATCGACTGTGAGCTTGTAGTCGACAGAGGCTGAGTTAGCTGCGCTTAGTGTGACTGTTTGCCACGGCATCTGGTTGCGGCGGCTTTCGCACGATTTGGGAAGGAAGCTCGAAGGACCTGTGACTTACTACGAAGACAATCAGTCAGTTGCAGATATCCTAAACAATGGATGGCCAGCAGGAGTGTTCCAAGGAGCTAGACTTTACTAAGGTGGCGCAGATCAGCGCTGCGTGCCACTAGTTCTCTCTTTTACTCTCCCACTGATCTTATGCAACGCAAATAGTGACGTCACTATGACAAAAGACCGCCAGCTAAGGGTTGTGTACTTAGCTGGTAGTGCAGCCTGGGCACTGTTGTCCTTCTGACATCAGCTGGAGTGAGAAGGTACGCCTCGAGCGTCTGTTCACCAGGAGGTGCGGCTCAAACAGCGTCTGCCTGGTACCCAGCGGCTGATTAACGAAATGCTGTATTGCGTCAGCTATACCTAAGGTGGCAGCCCCATCATCGCGATGTAGATAACGCGACCCCGGTAAGGTAGCTTACTGAAGCCTCTCAAATACCACGAAAAATGGAGATAGAAGAAAAAGAGAACGTTATTTTTGGCAACCGACCCGGCAACGAAATAAGGACTATGATTGGAAACTCGGTACCTGGAATGTCAGGACCCTAAATGAACCTGGACGAGTGAGCCTTCTGGCTCGTGAACTGCAGAAGGTTGGAGTGAACGTGGCTGCTATTCAAGAAGTCCGATGGCCGACGTGAATTCCGAGCCGTGGACCCCACGACAAATACTGCATTCAAGTATAACATCTATCACAGCGGCGGTGAAAAAGCAGAGCATGGAGTTGGTTTCGTAGTGATGGGCAAGCAGATGAAGCGAGTGATGCGGTGGAAACCCATTAGCGAACGAATCTGTGTGTTGAGGATACGGGGCAAATTCTTCAATTACAGCCTAATCAACGTTTACGCACCGACAAACGATAAATCCGACGACGTGAAGGACACGTTTTATGAATGTCTTGATAAAGCCTATGGAGAGTGCCCAAAGCATGACGTGAAAATTGTTATCGGAGACGCTAACGCTCAGGTCGGTAGAGAGGACTTTTTCCGTCCCATAATCGGCAGGGAGAGCCTTCACTCTGCTACCAATGACAACGGCCTACGGCTAGTAAATTTTGCTGCTGCCAGAAGGATGGCCATCAGTAGCACCTACTTTGCACGAAAGAACATCCGAAAGCACACCTGGAGACACCCAAATGGTGAAACTTGCAACCAGATAGACCATGTTCTGGTGGATGGGCGCCATTTCTCGGATGTTATCGATGTGCGGACATTCAGAGGTCCGAACATTGACTCTGATCACTACCTCGTTGTCAGTAAAATTCGATCACGGTTGTCAACTGTATCGATCGAAAGATCACAGCGAACGATGCGTTACAATATCCAGCGATTGTCGGCGGAAGGAGTATCGGCTGAGTACCGCCAGAAGCTCGACGAACAGATAAGTGCAATCAACGTTAGCGACAACATCAACGATCTATGGGAGTCGATCCATGGAGCGGTGAGCACAACAGCACGTGAAGTGGTAGGCACTGCACAGAGGCGACCCAGGACGGGTTGGTTCGATGTGGAGTGTTAGAGAGTGACAGACGAGAAGAACGTTGCCAGAAGCCGGATGTTGGTGTCAGGTACCCGATCGAATAGAGATCGGTACAAGGAAGCTAGAGCAGCCGAAAAACGAACCCACCGCAAGAAGAAAAAAGAGTACGAAGAACAAGTTATTAGTGAGGCGCAGGAGAAAATGGAGCAGAACGATATGCGGATGTTTTATGAGTCTGTCAATTGCGTGCGGAGAAAGACAGCGCCATCTCCCGTTATGTGCAACGACCAACAAGGGAATTTGCTGACAGATAAAACTGAAGTGGCTGCCAGGTGGAAGCAACACTTCGAGACTTTGTTGAATGGAGGAAGTGACGGTGCATCGGTGAACAGAATAAATATTAGCGACGATGGACAAGCTGTGGAGTCACCTACGCTAGATGAGGTTAAAAAAGCTGTCAAAGAGCTGAAAAACAATAAGGCTGCGGGGAAGGACCAGCTCCCGGCTGAACTTGGCAGTGAGCAGCTTTATGAAGTTCTGCACCATATTATGTCGAAAATATGGAAAAACGAGGAAATGCCTGCTAGCTGGTTGGACGGCCTCATTTGCCCTCTCTTCAAGAAAGGGCACAGACTGGAGTGCGCCAATTACCGAGGAATAACCCTCCTTAATTCGGCGTAAAAAATTATGTCCCGTATCCTGTTCAACAGATTGAGACCGCTTGAAGAGTCCTTCGTCGGCGAATACCAAGCAGGTTTTCGTGAGGGCCGATCAACGACGGATCAAATGTTTACCCTGAGACAAATCCTTGATAAATTCCGGGAGTACAACTTGCAGACACATCATCTGTTTATTGATTTCAAGGCGGCGTACGATTCAGTGAAACGGAATGAATTATGGTAAATTATGCTTGAACATGGTTTTCCGGCGAAACTGATACGGCTGATTCGTATAACGTTGGACGGATCGAAATCAAGTGTAAGGGTTGCGGATGAAATATCGACGTCATTTGTTACCTTAGATGGATTAAAGCAGGGTGATGCACTCTCGAACCTACTGTTCAATATAGCGCTCGAGGGAGCGATTAGGAGAGCTGGTGAAGAAGCGGTACCATTATCACAAAATCGCATATGCTCCTGGGATTTGCGGACGATATCGATATTATCGGAATTGATCGCCGTGCCGTGGAAAAGGCTTTTGCGCCTTTTAAGAGGGAGACAGCGAGGATTGGACTCACGATCAATACCAGCAAAACGAAGTACATGGTCGCTGGCAATCAACGTGGGTTCATTAGTGGTGGTGGTAGCGAAATAGTGCTGGATGGTGAAAAATTTGAAGTGGTAGAAGAATTTGTGTATCTTGGAACATTAGTGACGTGCGATAATGATGTTACCCGCGAGGTGAAAAGGCGTATTGCAGCTGCAAATAGGGCTTATTACGGACTTAGTAACCAGGTTAAGTCCCGTAGTCTGAAAACGAAAACAAAACTCGCGCTGTATACTACTCTGATTCTTCCGGTGGCTTTATACGGCCATGAGACATGGACGTTAAAGGAGGCTGATCGGAGAGCTCTCGGAGTGTTTGAGCGTAAGGTGCTGCGGACAATACTCGGCGGTAAACAGGAGAACGGTATCTGGCGGCGTCGCATGAATCACGAATTGTACCAGGTGTATAAAGGGCTGGATATTATTAAGCTTATATGTACAACACGGCAGACTACGGTGGGCTGGTCACGTTGTTCGTATGCCGGAAGAACGTCAAGCGAAGATAATATTTAGTAGAGAACCCGGAAGAGGCCGCAGGCTTCGTGGAAGGCCGCGTACACGATGGCTTTTTGCAGTTGAAGAGGACCTGAGGGCGCTCAATGTTCAGGGCGACTGGAAGCGATTGGCCCAGGATCGAGTCCAGTGGAGAAGGATACTCCATTCGGCGTAGGTTCATCGAAGAGCTGTAGCCCATCAAGTCAAGTCAAGAACAGCGGAGAGTAAAAGAGATAACTAGTGGCACGTAGCGCTGATCTGCGCCACCTTAGTAAAGTCTAGCTCATTGGGAGTGTTCCAGCGACATCGGGCAAGCCTTGGACTGGTGACCAACGGGAATTGAGCGGGGGACGACAATCCCGTTGTCCACATTTTGTTTCGACCAAATCGCCGAACCCCTCGGTGTAGAATGCGTCATCAGCCCTGTCAGCAGCAACATCATCATTGGCGCTTTTGGCGTTTTTGAAACTTTTCTCAAAAATTCTAGAAGCAAATTAAATTAAAAACGGTATACATTACGGGGTAGGACTTTTCTTATACTGTGTATAAAGTGTAATATCACAAAATAAAATTTAGAATAGAAATATTGTGTTTATTATACAGTAGAAGAAAAGTCCAACCCCGTACTGCTCACCGTTTTTAATTAAATTGCTTCTAGAATTTTTGAGAAGAGTTTTAAAAATTTCTTCGTATGGTTTTCCGTGGAGATTTTTTCGATTATCATCTTTCTGCTTCATCTTCTTCATGCAACAATGTTTGATATCAAAATCAAAGCGCCAATAATGGGGGAGGTTCCCTCATCAGTGCTGCCACCTGGAAAAGTTTAGAGAAAAAGTAGAACCATGGAAATTTGACATGGCATGATATAGCAAATGAGAATTAAAATGTCTCTAGAACGTTCTAGATTTTTTTTGTCCAACAATTTTTAGTTTGTGGGGTTTAGAAATTCAACAATCTTAAGCATTAACTGCTTACCCAAAAAAAATAAATCGAGATGTCATGTCCGTTTTGTATGCTTTTAAAATTCTAACCCCGTAAACCAAGATTTTTTGAGAAATGTCCTTAATTTTTGTTTTATAACAAAAATATACTTCATTTCCTACACACAAAAAACAAAAATTGTTTTACAGAAAATTTCATACTTTCCACCTAAAAAGTACTTGATTTCCTTAAAAATGAAAATGAAATTCGTTTTAGTCAAAGTTATTTTTTTTATTTGAAAGTGCGTTTCTCATTTTCTCAATGTGAAATTAAAAGTTCTTGCATTCAGCCTAAAAATTGTGAAACTGTCAAATTAATCAACGGTAAACCTTTGTGCGAATCCGGCAAAACAGTGAAACGCAATAAAAAATAATCTTTCACTCAGATCTGGGGCACTGCGTAACATGCTGTTATGTTTTCCGGCTAAACAAATCCACTTTCATATAACGCTGAAGTGAGCTTCCAAAGCGCTCCCGCATAATCATGAACCGTAAGTGGATTATTTCTCAAATCATTCATGATTATAACAAACTTTGACCCTACTATCCTGTTTATTGTACATATTTAAGATACACCAACCTCTCCATAAATGGTATTTACAGTATGGTTTGTTGTTATTGGTAAATCGACCATATGAGTAATAGGCAGTTAAGTATAATTACTGTATAAAAGGGATATTTTTCAGTACATTATTTTCGTGATACATCATGTGGTATGATTCATTTATAATCCGTGTTTCAAATAAGAACAGTATGGGTTGTTATTTGTTAACCATAGGTAGAATGATACATGAAAAAATGACGCACCGTATCCCATATCTTTCATCAGAAGGAAACATTTATAAATTACTCCACATATTAAATAGAAAACACTTGTATTTTACACTCACATTGTATATTTACACATTAAATTCATGTTTTCCGTGAAAAATTATGTAAATTTTACGAATAATTTAACATTTATATCAGCGGCATTTATATCAGTTCGGCATTATTTATGATTTTTCTCGAGCATCCGGGTCCGGGAAGCCGCATCGAAGGAGAATACGATACTGACCTGCAGAATATACAGAAGAGCAACCACTTAATATTAAATATGAAGAGTATATCTAATATATGTAAAAATACTTACCAAATCATGTTCAAGAAAAATTGAGTCGGTTCCTTGGTCGGTTCTCCAAAAGGTTTTTTGCTTCCATTTTCTTCCGCAATAGTTGGTGAGAACTGTGGAAAAATTTTATTATTCAACAGTATTTGAACACAATATGCAAATATCATTTCTTACCTTTGTTCTTCAGCACTAGAAATTATTTAAAACTGGAGAAACAATGATTTAAAATCAATCTGGTTCTAGCCAACCAGTTTTTTTTTTCACAACAAAACCAATGGCAACAACACGGAAAAATGATTCTGCGGGATATAAAAAGTTGAACACTCCACTCATCATAACGTTTATCGCGTTTGTATCATTGGAGGATATTATTTCTAATATATGTGCGGAAAAGCAAGGAAACAAAGCTAAATTTAGATGATACATAATTATTTCACAGCAATATTTAATATTGTTTATATTATCAGTTATAAGTCTTTCACAGTATATTATCGTTTTTCATCGAAAGGATGGAAGATAAAGTAGTATAAATAAACAATGAATTATGAAATTATTGCATATGGTATTGTAGATTAAACATGATGTATAGTATTTATTCTACTTCAACATATAGTTACATTATAAAGCTACTATTATACAATTAGTAACAGTATTCCTTAACGAGGATGAACAGTAACAAGAGTACTGTAAATCGTTTTCAATTATGCGGGCTGTTCTTGCGGTATCGACAGGTAAGTCATTTTTATTTATCTACATAGAACCCAAAAATGTCAGTGGCAAGTGTGAAATAAGCAAAACTGCGCTTTAATTTGGTGCTCCAATTTCGTAAGCGCTGCTGTTCTAGTTTTTGTTGCGGCTAATCATAGTATGAGTTTATCGAGGTATACTTATGTGAATTTTTCGGTTTCTTTTCCTATAGGTAAATTGCGAGTCTCGGCATCTATGACGAACGAGAAATCAGTAGCGTAATGCTTACGGACCCTTATGATGCGCAGCACGACAAGTGGCTCTTTTGTGGCCATCTTCACCGTAGCTCTCAGTGGTTCTATGCAAATCATCACTGAACATGAAGAAATAAAAAGCATGAATAAATAAACAAAAACGAATAAATTTAATTTGTAAAGAAAAGTTGAATGGTGGGTTTGCGGGTGGGAGGTTTTTTGGGGCGAATGAAATGATTTTTTATTGAGAATAATACGCTTTCTTTTTTCACAGTGTACCCATTTTGGTTTGACATTTCTACAATTTGTTTTGAATGTTTGAACTTTTAATTTCAGGGTGGTATGCGGCTTTCAAAAATGTGGTTATTTTAAAAGTTGGCGTACTTTTAATTTGAACATTCGCAACTCTCTACGAAAAAGAACCAATGCAACTTTTTATTTTAACCAATGTTTTTCTTAATTTTAATAATGATTTTTCTTTCTATACCACACCGTGTGAAATTTCAATGACTACTTTTTCTCTCGATGACAGCTGGTGGTCTTCTCCTCCCCTATTCTAGATCAAGACAAAATTTTCAAAACGACTTATCTGCTTTTGTAAACAAAGATTCAAACGACGATTTGATGAATCTGATAGCTCTCCAACGCAAACCAACACCATATCAACAGGTAGCGGAAACCTTCACTCACCTATTGATGGTGTTAGTTTCCGTGGGAGTGCTATCTGATTCGTCAAATCGTCGTTTGAATCTTTGTTTACAAAAGCAGATAAGTCGTTTTGAAAATTTTGTCTTGAGATGTTGAAAAAGAGAAAAAAGTACACGTAAAAAAATAACCTTATATGTTATGGCAAAAAACCATTCGAAAATACTTATACTCTTCATTATGTCACCTAATGAATGATCCAATATCAAAAAGCTAATAACATTCATAAGTTAATGAAAAGTATAAGTTTCCGAATGTATGTGACTAATGCGATGTATAAGTTTTTTCTTATACAGTGATCGTTCGCTAATTGGGGCACGACCTCACCCCAACTAGCGAATGCCGTTCGCTAATTGGGGCGTTTTGACAAGCGTCAATGTTGTTTACTTTTTGCATTGAACAAAGGAAAATTTTACGCGCCAGAAAATATCGATACCGTCAAACACGGAAACAAAACGTCAACCCGTTTTTGACATCATATTCTGACGTTTAGCTGCTTTTTAATTGGGTTTCGCCCCAATTAGCGAACCCCCAACTAAAAAGCGCCCCAACTAGAAAAACCCCAATTAGCGAACGTTCACTGTACATGTCATTAAGCGCCTGCTTCGGCAAAAAAGTATTAGAAATATTAATAATAAACAACATTAAATTTTTTTACGTGTAGATTTGGTTACCCTATCAATCACGTGTTTACAGCGCTGTGAACGACACTTTCCCACCCAAACAAAGTTATGTCAAAACCGTCAAAACTTCAGCGGCATTTGCAAAGGAAGAAAATCGTGTCGTTTTGTAGCGTTTTATTTTAATCGAAAGTGATTTTCCTTGTATTTTACATCGTGATCTCCTCTTTAAAGAAAACATTGTAAAACCAAAATTGAATTACTTTTATTGTACGTGAAAGTGCGTTCAACAAAGGCTTGGTTGTTTACGGAATCTTCATCCCCCCACCGAATCAGTATTTTACTGCAAGAGATCAATCAACCTGCTTGTGATAGTTTCCAGATTTTCCAGACGGCGGCGGTCTGCGTAAAAAAGTATTTTCCTGATATCGATTTAATAAACTCCAAGGATTAGTGTACTTGTCCGTTAGTTTTACCAGTGTGTTATTTGTGATTGTGTGATTTTGGAAGCAAAAGAACGACAGGATGGAGGCGACCAACAACGGAGAACGGCATCCGGCCGAACTGAAAAAACAGATGCGGGAGGATAAACAAAGGGAGGCTAAGATACAGGATCAGGTAAGGGCTTTTCGAATCCGGTTAATTCATGGTGGTACATAATTTCAAAACAATTTATAATATTCGATTTGCTTTATATGAGTTTTGATTTTTTTTTAAACAAAGCATAATTTGTAATTTGTAATTTGTTTATTTCTATTGGACACGGAAACCGGGATACGAAAATATAATATAATATTCATAATATCAAAGAGGCCGTGAGTATCGGTTTCTTGAAACAGAATTTTCATTTCATTGATATGCTTGATATTAAAAGTCTAATGCTCATATAGAGCAGAAAAAAATCATTGAAATAATTGATCGATAATTTATGACATTAATTCGACATCCGAATAATAAGCTGACAATTTCAATCAGTTTTATCGAAAGTAAAAACTAAGAATGAAATTTAAGAGGGAGGGAGAAAACGCTCATTATCTGTAAACTATACAATCTATAACTTACTTTAATTCCCTATATCTCGCCCATTGCAGTTGAACAAACAATTGAATGGTTTGACGCTTGAAGAAAAATTCAATCTAGTTCACAAGCGACTGATAGAATCGGAGAAGGAGAATAAACGATTGGTGCAGCTGCACAAGCAATACGAGCGCAGCATGGAAGCCACTAAAAAGGAACGCGAGAATATGATTCTCGAGCATAGTAAGACGGCCAATACCAAGAGCAAACTGGAACAACTATGCCGGGAGCTGCAAAAGCAAAACCGAATGATCAAGGATGAAAGTCTGGCCCGGATCAAGGAAGAAGAGGAGAAACGCAAAGAGTCGCAGACAAAGCTTCAAAAATCATTGAACGAAATTCAGACCGTGATGGACGAGAACAATCAGAAGAATCTTCAACTGAAGGAGGACAATATGGAGATGGCCAAAAAGTGATAATTTGTTGCTTATTTATTAACCCTCAATCTAGCAACTAATTTCTTTTGATAGGTTTAAATTTATCCTCGAACAGTACGAGCTAAGAGACCAACAGATGGACAAGATGAACAAGCAGATGGATTTAGTGACACAACTCAACGAGGCCAAACTCGCCAAAGCGAACATGGAAACTGCTGCAGAGAAGGAGAAATTCCTGGCGTAAGTTGTCGGAAAGGAAGATATCTTTTTAGACATTCTTATTGGTGCAATTCCTGCAATTTCAGGGAAAAGGAAATTATAATCAACGAACTGACCAAAGTCAAAAAACAACTGGCAGATTTGCAAATGGTAGAGGTGCATCTGCGCGAACAGGTTAATATGTATTCGGACAAATACGGCGAGTTCCAGGATTCACTTAAGAAGAGCCACAACATTTTTGTCGGCTATAAAGGCGATATGGAGAAGGTAGGTACGGTTTTAGCGAAAACATTTTCAATATGTATGTAGGTAGGTACACCAGTTTTCAAATATAAAATAAATACAAATAATAATTCAGATAATCTAGGTTATTAAATTCTGTTTACGTGCAATTTAAAAAACAGAATCGACAGAATTGATAATATCGTTTTGATCTTTCCAGATGTCTAAGAAAATCAAAACCTTGGAAAAGGACACCACTACCTGGAAATCCAAGTGGGAGAGAAGCAATGCGGCTCTGATAGACCTCATGTCAGAGAAGCAGGTTCGCGACGAGCACATCATGAAAACCGCTCGCCAACTATTCCAGCTTCAGAAACTTTGCCGAACGCTACAAAATGAACGAACAGCATACTTCAAAGCCTTGGAGGAGAACAATCTGGAGATTCCTCAAATTGTAGAGGTTCCCTGTCAAATGCCTGAACCGGAAACTCTGCCGGTCCCCACCAAGAAGCAAGAGGATCGTCTCGAAATCATGACCAAGAACTGTTCGGCGCTGAAGGAGAATCTTGCCGCCCTACAAGGCCAACTCAGTGCAATCCAGATTGCAGAAGCGAAAAAAGACGAACCAGTAGCTGTAAATGGGCAGACACAGCCACAAGGCAAAAAAGGGAAAAAGGATAAAAAAGGCAAGGGTGGGAAAGCAGCGGAACCTGAACCACAAACCAAACAGGAAGTAAATGAAGTGCAAAGCAACAACACAACGAAACAGGAAGCGGTTCCTGCGGTTGAAAGTACGATCCCACCTGTTCCGGAAGCACAAATGAATCCCACAGTCGACGTCGCTTCGTCGGAAGAGTTAAAGCCAGAGACTGCCCAGTCAGAGAAATCTGACATCATCGAATCAAAGGAAGTACAACCACAACCATCGGAATCAGTGCAACAAGCTGATGTAGTACCAGCAGTCGTCACGTAAAATGTTTGGACGGATGTTTAGAGCATGCAACGTCGTCAAAGCGGTTGATTAAAAATCATTCTATTACTTGTGAGTCTCGAGTCGCTAAATGTGTACCATATCAAAACGAGACATTAAAACAAACTAAGGAACTGCGCTCTCATTGTACTTCTTACGTCGATAAACAATCAAAGACCAGTGAACCCGAGTGTCCGGGTTGACAAATACTTATTTATTAATCGTGTCCCCTCTACGTGAACGGAAGAAAATAGATAGTTTTGAAACAAGCTACAGGAATAGTCGATTGATATCACTGCCATGACTTCATATACTAAAAGTACCTAGTTCTTCCCGACGCAACGCGAAGCATTTTTCGTACCGATTTTTTCGTGTCCTTTTCGGTCGTTTACGTACGTGTTAGGGACGAGATTGGAAGGAGATTATTGATCGATCGCTTTGTACCTTTGTCGTTTATCGCGTTTTGAGTATTGCATCGTGACTGGAAGGAGCTATTCGTTTGATCTTGCTCTACTTACGATCGATTCGCGTGGAACCACAAACCGCGTCGGGAAGAAGTTTTTCATTTCGATTGTGTCTAAGGAGCAAGGTTCCAAGGAGCACAAAAAGCTGGATCAGAGAATTTTTAAGCTCAAGTGAGTGCTGGCTGTGAGATATGGTAGAAAAGTTTGTTGCGGAGTACATATAATTATGAGCGGGATTACAATGTCCGTAAATCTGGATTTCCTCGACAAGATTGATAATGAGTCCAGGGAGAAATGAAGATGCTTGACAGCGAGAATTTTGAGGAGCTCATTGATATGCGGACTACTTTCGACAATAGATAATGTTTATTTAAGGTGATTATACAATCAAGCCAAGTGGTGAATTTCAAATTCACCACACGGTTTCTACTCCTATTATGAAAAGTTCAAATCTAGCGTAATAATGTTCGTACATGCGTAATAATGTTCGTACATTAAAGTCGATTGTTTAGCATAAGTAAGCAAACGATCTACGGATGTTTCATCTCCATGGGCGTTGTGTTTCTCTCAATTCGTGCTCTTGAAAAATCACCAGAAAAAGCACGTGGCTTCCAAGATGGCCGATTTGTGGCTTTGTTGTATAACCACCTTAAGGGATTCCTACTTTTAAAGCAGGCAAGTACCTAACCAACCGCTGATTAGTTCAACGATGATTGACAGCTTCGGCCACCAATCATCTGCCAGCTTCAGCGGCGATGAATCAATTCTGATATTATTCACAAAAAAATATATTTCAATAATCCACTGCAACGACGATATACCGACCGGAGACGAGGTCAAGAAACCGTTCGAAAGCGTTGATATTCGAGCGCACAACTAGGTATGTACGTGGGATGCGTTGTTGAAGCGGCTTGATGACGTTCAACAACATGCAAAGGCTCTGGCCTATTTTTTTTCTGTTAAAGTCTGTAGCCAGTGACTTACATCAACGATCTTCGCCAACTAGCATCAAGGTATCTGACGCTATATCAAATGTTCAACTTTGGCCTGCACGCAGACGAAACCACTAGCTGCATCAGCATCCGGCTTTCAACAAGCTGTCCATATCCTAACGACGAGAAATGATAGTCCAGCGGAGCTTGTGTCGGAGCTGTAGGGAGCCGATAGGCTTTTCCATCAAGTACGAGCTTGCAAATCTAAAATTCAGTAACGGTGAGGTAGTTTGGGCTCGGAAATGACCCTCCAGTGCAAGCAACTGGACGAGGTCACGAACGCGGACGACATCGTCTCTGCCGTCAGAGACCAGTGCGGTACAGAGGTCGAGAAGACCTCTGTACGCCTAAGAGGCGTTCCCTTTGGCACGCAGGTAGCATACCTTAGGTTACCGGTTGCGGAAGCCAAAAAGGTAATGGAGCGAGGGAAGTTGAAGATCGGCTGGTCAGTATGCCCAGTGAGTGACCTCCAGCCGCCTTCAGTGGACAGGTGCTATCGGTGCTTAGAGTTTGGGCCCAAGCCCAAAGTGGATCTACGTGTCACATTGGAGAAACAAACAGGAAAATGCCGTGCAAGTAACACAGCTGAATCTTAACCACTGTATAACTGCCCAGCAGCTGCTGTGGCAGTCGGTCTCGGAGTCGAGGACCAATGTCGCCCTCCTGTCCGACCCGTACAACGTCCCTGTCGATAACCAGATTATCGATGATGGGTCGTAAGCAGAGATGCACCGAATAGTGGTATTGGGTGTTCGGCCGAATACCGAATATTTCAATTTTAGTTATTCGGCGAAACGAATATTCGGCCGAATTATCTGCCCCTATTCGGCCAATTTTTTTTGTATACCTGAGTAGTGTTATCACCAGCACTCGACTGAATTTTTCATATAGGGTATCTGTTCCATTATTAATAACATGCTCCTATATCAATAACATTCGCAAAACAGGCAATTTTGGCTCAGTTTGTGTCCTGTTGTGTTTTGTCCGGCGTGCTGAATTACCAAAATGAGAAACAAAACAATTTGCGCACCAATTCTTTGTTTTCGAATGGTTTTGATTTGGGTACATGTTATGAATTCAAGGAGCAGCTCCCATTTCTGCCAGTAGAGACCGGAAGACAAAAAAATATCACATTTTTTTTGTAATCATGAACATTTGGTCCCAACATGTTCGAAGGTGCAACACGTTGAATCCACGTTGAAATAATTCAAAGATTTAAAAATAAATTCACAAATTATGTAGGGGAGCTGGGGTCTTATTCTAATCTATTTTAATAAGCTTCACTTTGTGAGGGATGACATTACAAAAATACCACAGTAGAATATTCAAACATTTGCTTCAGTAATCAGTAAACTATTTTTTTAAATACATTTTGAATTTATTTAGCATATTCGGCTTATTCGGCCGAATTCATTTTATTTATTTAGTTTACATCTAAACAGATAACACTGAATCAACAATTTGACGCCACAATACACGGTTCGAGGCCGCATCTCTCCATCCTCGGATACGCCCCACGCTCGCCAAGTCGTTTTGCACCTGGTCTGCCCATCTCGCTCGCTGCGCTCCACGCCGTCTCGTACCTGCCGGATCGGAAGCGAACACCATCTTTGCAGGGTTGCTGTCCGGCATTCTTGCAACATGTCCTGCCCATCGTACCCTTCCGGCTTTAGCTACCTTCTGGATACTGGGTTCGCCGTAGAGTTGGGCGAGCTCATGGTTCATTCTTCGCCGACACACACCTTCTTGCACACCGCCAAAGATGGTCCTAAGCACCCGTCTCTCGAATACTCCGAGTGCTTGCAAGTCCTCCTCGAGCATTGTCCATGTTTTATGTCCGTAGGGGTCTTGTCCGGTCTTATAAGCGCCTTGTACATGACACATTTGATGCGGTGGCGCATCTTTTTTGACCGCAGTTTCTTCTGGAGCCTGTAGTAGGCCCGACTTCCACAGATGATGCGCCTTCGTATTTCACGACTAACGTTGTTGTCAGCCGTTAGCAAGGATCCGAGTTAGACGAATTCCTCGACCACCTCGAAGGTATCCCCGTCTATCGTAACACTGCTTCCCAGGCGGACCCTGACGAGCACTCACCTTGTCTTAGGGGCAAGCCAGAGTAAACGCGACGTGCGATGCGACGCGATGCGACAGTGCAATTTGACAGCCTGTTGATAATTCTTTTACGTAAGTCGCGTCGCGTCTACTCTGGCCTGCCCCTTAGTCCCGGCGCGATTCGAACGAACTGGAGTGTTCGCCCGAAATCTTCACATAGTTGTGCACACCATCCACCGTTGCTTTGATCAGTCTGGTAAGCTTCCCAGGAAAGCTGTTCTCGTCCATAATTTTCCATAACTCTATGCGGTCTATACTGTCGTATGAAGCCTTGAAATCAACGAACAGATGGTGCGTTGGGACCTGGTATTCACGGCATTTTTGAAGGATTTTCCGTACAGTAAAGATCTGGTCCGATGTCGAGCGGCCGTCAACGAAACCGGCTTGATAACTTCCCACGAACTCATTCACTAATGGTGACAGACGACGGAAGATGATCTGGGATATCACTTTGTAGGCGGCTGCATGTACTCTCAGCACCATTCAAATGTTCCTCGTAGTGCTGCTTCCACCTTTCGATCACCACACGTTTGTCCGTCAAGATGCTCCCATCCTTATCCCGGCACAGTTCGGCTCGCGGCTCAAAGCATTTGCGGGATGCGTTGAGCTTCTGGTAGAACTTGCGTGTTTCTTGAGAACGGCACAGCTGTTCCATCTCCTCGCACTCCGCTTCTTCCAGGCGGCGTTTCTTCTCCTGAAAAATGCGGGTCTGCTGTCTCCGCTTCCGTCTATAACGTTCCACGTTCTGCCGGGTACCTTGCTGCAGCGCGACCGCCCGCACTGCGTCCTTCTCCTCCAGAATCTGTCTGCACTCTTCGTCGAACCAATCGTTCCGTCGACTTCGTCCCATATACCCGACGTTGTTCTCCGCTGCGTCGTTAATGGCTGCTTTAATTGTCCTCAAGAGGGGCCCCATCGAGCTCACCCTCTTCCGGCAACGCTGCCTCGACATGCTGCGCGTATGCAGTGGCGTCATCAGGTTGCGTCAGTCGCTCTAGGTCGTACCGCGGCGGTCGTCGATACCGAACATTGTTAAGGACGGATAGTTTTGGGCGCAGTTTAACCATCACCAGATAGTGGTCAGAGTCGATGTTAGCGCCACGATGTGTCCTGACGTCGATAATGTCGGAGAAGTGCCGTCCATCAATCAGAACGTGGTCGATTTGTGATTCTGTCTGCAGTGGTGATCTCCAGGTGTACCGATACGGAAGGCTGTGTTGGAAGTAGGTGCTGCGTATGGCCATATTATTGGAGGCGGGAAATCAATTAGTCGTAGGCCGTATTCGTTCGTCAGCCGGTGTGCGCTGAACTTCCCAATAGTCGGTCTAAACTCCTCCTCTTGGCCAACCTGAGCGTTCAAATCTCCTATGATGATTTTGACGTCGTGGCTGGTAGATGGTATGATTACCTCTAAACGTTCGCACCATTGAACCCTTCCAACAAACCTCCTGCAGCGCTACGATGCCGAATCCACGGTCCTTGAGCACATCGGCGAGTATGCGTGTGCTCCCGATGAAGTTGATATATTGGCAGTTCCACGAACCGAGCTTCCAAACGCTAGACCCTTTTCGTCGCAGTGGTCTTTGCCGATGGTTCCGGTCCGTACTCTCTTGTTGATTGTTCGTTGCTTATGTTTTTCACCAAACCCCTCTAAATTTCCGGAGGACCATTCCTTCTTATTCCCCGTGGACCATGGTGCACAGTTTCACTTAGAGTCCCTCGCTGGCACTCGGACGATGATCAGCCGCCCCTAACATGGAGAACAGACGCTGTTGTGAGCCGATCCTGACATGGAGAACAGACGCTCAATAAGATTTGCACCTCCGGAGAGGAGCACCCCCCCTTCCCTGTCAGCATACAACCATAGTTCCCACCGGGGTTGGTTACCCGATCTTCCCTAAGGTTACTCGTATCCCGGCCAGCACCACGGGGAGGTAGGGATAGGGGTAGCTGGGTAAGAGGCTATGGACCGCAAGATGTGGTCTATTTTATTCCTTCAGGTACGTGAAGTACCATTGGTACGCTTTACCCAGCATTTGCCGTGCCTATTCGGCCGAATATCGCGATTTAATATTCGGTGAAACGAATATTCGGCAAAATGAAAATTTTACCATTATTCGGCCCGAATATTCGGTGCATCTCTAATCGTAAGTCGGTCATCATAGCAGGAGATTTTAACGTTTGGGCAGTGGAGTGGAGGAGCCGCAGCACCAATCGAAGGGGTCAAGCGTTACTAGAGGCGTTAGCGAAGCTCGACGCAGTGCTAGTCAATGATGTTTCCGCTAGCACGTTCCGAAGGAACAGGGTCGAGTCATGGATTGACGTAATATTTGTCCATCCTGGTCTGGCACCAGACTTGGACTGGAGAATCGATGAGGGTTACATATGAGGCAGTACACGCGATCACACGGTGGAGGATTGGATGAGCGCTAGAGGCCTGGAGCTCGCTCAACATGAGACGGAGGTGGTCAACAACTGCAAGTCGTTTCAACATGCAGTGATTCATGTGGGTGAAGTCGCGATCGCTTCGAAGCGGAGAAGCTCCTTGGGGTCGTAATAGATGATAAGCTGACCTTCGTCAGCCATGTCGACTATGCGTACATAAGGGCTTCGACTGCTGTTGCGGCATTATCGAGGATGATGTCCAGCAGTTCCAAGGTGTGTGCCAACAGACGGAGGTCGATGACATACTCACGCGTGTGTATGCGCGAGAGCGTCCAAGACAAAAGAATTTCTCTTGCTGATATTCTGCTTTACGAGTGCTTGGACGCGCTCCGCATCGGTCGACGCGTCAGTATGTCATCGCCCGTAGGCTACTGGCAGGCGTTGCCGTATCTATTCTTAGGTACGGCGGCCCGTCCTGGGCGAGAGCACTGGGGGTAACCAGTTATCTGCGGAAGCTGGAGAGCACGTACCGCTTGATGTGTCTCAGAGTGATATCTTTTACCGCACGATATCACACGATGCAGCCTGCGTGATTGCGAGGATGATGCCAGTCGGACTGGTCATCCGGGAATACGATGAGTGTTTCGAGTTACGTGGCACCAGAAAAGCCCGCGAACGCATCAGGGTGACTTCGGTTGCCAGATTGCAGCGCGAGTGGGATAACTCTTCTAAAGGTAGTTGGACCCACCGGCTAATACCTAACATATCGAGCTGGGTGGGGAGACCCCATGAGGAAGTTCACTTCCATCTGACACAATTCCTGTTAGGCCATGGCTGCTTCCGGCAGTACCTCCACAGGTTTGGGTACGCGGAGAGCTTCGTCTGCCCTGACTGCCCAGCGGTGGAGAAGTGGATCGCAGTTTCGACTGCAACCGCTCAGATTGCCTGCGGTTTGCAGAGAATCTAGGGCGCCGAGCAGCAGTCGTAGGATCCTAGCGTAGAACTGTTGGTACCTATCGCTATCGACAGCCTCGAGGCATGGCAGAGGAGAGTAGAGTGAGCATCCAAGTCAGACTCGCATGCCATGTAAGAAGTGAGAACCTAAGTAAGTCCCACATGGTAGTGGCATGGTGAGCACATCGAAGTTAATCTTACATGGTTTTTCGATTTTTGTTTCAAATTTTGAAAATACTTAGAGGCGTAAAAAAATATGTTCATCATTGACGTTTGAGCGTTGCGCTGTTTATTAAAAATTCTAAAATGTAAACAACAGTGGTAATTCTCTACCACTTTTTTGTTATGGCGAGGCAATTGGGCTTATTCTACGAGTCGAGTGACGTGAGGTGAGTCGATTTTAGCAATTCTCACGTGAGGTGACCATGTTATTCAAATGGGGCTATACGACTCTTCTCACGTCATTCGAGCAATCTCACGTCACTCCACTCGTAGAATAAGCCCAAATTTTTATGCACACTTTTGTTTTCGATATTTTATCAAAACCAACCACTCAATCATGTAGCAATGTAACGATGTGGTTATGATTGAGATACCTCCTTGATTATAGCGACTCGAAAAAGAATTCATTTGCAGTAACTAACCAAATATAAATATGTTCGTATTAACGATTGCGCCCTAACATCGGTTCTAAGCTTCGATGCAGAGTACACAAACATTGTTCGCCAATGACAGGCGTACAGGCCCTTGGTCCGACCCCGATTCTGAATAACCGAACGAAATACTTTTATCAGCAGGCAGAAAAAGATAAATAAAAAAGATATTGATTTTTTTATTAGTGTTATTTTTTTCTTGTTTTATGAATTGTACTTAAGTTAAGTATATTGTATAATCTTCAGTCTAATATCGTATGAATGTGTAGAAGGTCGCAGTAGGCAATTGTTGAGGAATGGAATGAAGGCAGTTAGGTTAGTTAAGTATTTTTGACGTAGGACTTACGTCTCTCTTTACTATACCGGGTGGCATTTCAAAATATTCAAATCGACCGCGTTACGCTGTGTTGAAAGATTTTAAACGTTAATAGCGTTCGTCAAGTGGACAAATTTCTGCGGTAAGCCCCTCAATCGACAGATTTAAAGTATGCCTTCTATGTCCATGCTTGATAAGACCCGAAAAACTTGTTTCAATAGGCATGAAACTGTTTTCAATGAAAAACATTGAGATTGCATCATTCCATTACCATGTTCTGGTTGGTGCAGACACCAGCGAATGAGCAGCCGCTGGGTCTGCCGAGAAGCCATAAAATAGCGCAACGCGATTTTTTCCTTTCATTCTGACCGGGACAAGCGAAGCAACCGCATCATCGATTGAACAGCACTCACACCTTTTAGTAGGGAATGAAGTCTGCACCGACCGCTTTTTCGGCTCGACACCATCGAAGCGACCATCATCAGCCGAAACCTAGCCAGTACATCAGCATTCCACCCTACAGACCCGACAAAGCAGCTATGCTGAGCAGATACCGGCAGCAGCAGCAGAGTCGAGCCGAGACCGGCCGGCATCGGTGCTGAGCCGAGACAGGCTGAAGAAAAGCCACATGATGCAGCATGTATGTCCAAAAACAAACGGTTCTTTAGAGAGCCAAAAATAGAGATCAATATCAATGCTTTCAATACCCTTGGGGATAGAAATTGTACTTGGGTGCTAAATCCAATATTCTAGAGATAAAATTTTATGCGCGATTTTCATAAATGGCGACAAAACTAACAGTGGATAATTTTTCTGATTTAACCGCGAAGCAAGGACGGAAATCTTCATTTTACTATCAGTTGCATCAACGCTCAGTAGGCAGCTTCGTCATTGATTCGTGTTTGTTTTGATCAGACGCTCGGCAATGCAGGCACGAACATCTCGCAGCATGCTGTCAAATTTCCATACCTTTTTTACCGCCCGATCCTCAATAGCCGATTGATAATCGAGCGTAAACATTGAATATCTACCGGGGCTGAAATGAATATTTTGAATTGCGGTTGATTTGCACCGATAAATGATGATTATTTTACTTTATATACTGAACAGATGCATATATTTTAGGAATCTGATTTCAAAATGTTGAATCCTTGCACTGCAGTTTGAAATGATATTCATATTTTGAGATTTCAAATTGAATATCAATGTGCCAAACTGAAGATTCATTTTGACACCGCACAAAACAACGCTGACACCGAAAGTCGACGCTTGCTGCTGTTCGTGCACATGCTGTCCTGTTCATTCGCACATTCAAATTCGGGAAAGACTAGCAACTTGATTGTGTGTTGGATGTCAGCTATTTGAGTGTAGTTATAATGACTTTTTCTGTCCCTGCCGCGAAGTGGACGAAGGACTTCGCTTGACCATGCCTTTAAAGATCCATAAGATGTCCAAATCTCTTACATAATCTTATTTGGATAAAAAAAACACCGATAACAGCTCAAACATTAATAAATTACATATCAATCGATTTTCCATCAAATGTTGGATTTTTTGGCATTGATAAAAAAATATGTAGATAAACATTGTTTGATACTGACCGCACACAAAGCGAACGTGACTGATCGTCCTATGTTACCAATTCTAAATCTTATCACCCAAAATCCCATGTCCGGGTGTTTCCTTCCTTCTACTACTAACAATATTGTCTCAGAAAAGAACACCCTACTTCCCACCTGAACTGCAATTCTAAGCTCGCTTGCCCGGCTTATTGGCCTGTATCTAGCGAAAAGTCCCTTTAGGAAATAGACGCCAGCAGCGAGCAACAAGCGTAAAAAAGAAGAAGCCCTTCTCGAACGCGTTGATGATGATGACGCTTTGGCTGACAAAGAAGCGGGATACAAGACACTAGCTGATTGGCCCACCAATTGGGAAGCAGAGAAGATTCAAAATAAGGTATAAAAGAAAAGTGCATTCGCTTGCAGAGCATTCAGTCTTTTCTATACCTTCACTAGAAATTCGCGGTTATTTGAAAAGATCGTTTTCTTAGTTTTTGCACTTAGCCGAAGCAAACAGCCTTTTTCAAGGCTCTAAGAGTTAAAAATAATGTTCTCCTTCAGTCGCTATCGCACGGATTAGAAGACTCTTCAGTGGAAGGGCTGAGATACAGTCTACATCCCCTGCTGAGCCAACTTGTGGTTTATTTCAGGCAGTCCTTCAGTGGGAAGGTTGCCACTGTCGAGGCTAATATTTCGTGACCGGACAGAAACTTCCTGAATTTTTTTTGAGTATTCTTGTTCGAGGTAGATTTGATTTCTGTGTCGGTTTGATGAGAAGATTTTGCCAAGGAATGGTATGCAACGCCGATTATGTATCCAAAATAGTTTATGTGAGAAATTTGGACATATTATGTATCTTAAAGGCATAGTCAAGTCAAGTTCTTGAAATTAACTAAAATTCACCTAATATTAAGTAAAATTTACTTAATTTTAAATAGAAACTAATTAAAAGTTAGGTAAATTTCACTCTACTTTTGTGAACATGAGATCACTTAACGTTGGGTTCCCACACTTTACTGCCCTTGTTGAGTGGTTTTACTCTTCATTTTATGACAACAAAGGGAAGAGGGAGGGAGATGCAAGAGAAAAAGAGTACCTAAATGTAGGTACTTTTTTCTAAGGGGCAAGCCAGAGTAAAGGTAGCCTCACACCTCGGAAATTTGGTTCGCGAATTTTCCCCATATGTAATTTTGCATATGCGATGTTTTCGGAATTTGGGCACGGAAAATAAAAATCCCGGCCCCCTTTAAAATACACGGGGACCAAATTCCGTCGGAAAATTTTTCCGAGGTGTAAAGGCTGCCTCACACCTCGGGAAAATTTTCCAGCGGATTTTGAGCCCCGTGTATTTTAAATGGGGCCGGGATTTTGATTTTCCGTGTCCAAATTCCGAAAACATCGCATATGCAAAAATGCATGGGGAAAAAATCCGCGAACCAAATTCCCGAGGTGTGAGGCTACCTTAAGGCAGCCTTAAACGCGACGCGACTCATGTAAAAGAATAAAAATCATTATCAACAGACTGTCAAATTGCACTGTCGCGTCGCATCGCACTCTGGCTTAACCGTCTAACCGTGTGTAGGGCACTGCACGGGCTGCTTTGTCTCTTTCTCGCTGCAAAGAAATTCGAAAACAACAAGGCCAGTAAATGTCAAATTCCATGAAGAACGAAAGAGAAAGAGATTCGTCCGTGCAGTGCCCTGTGATCGACAAAACCAAAGTTTGACTCGCTGCATCTTGGTAGGCGTGGTTAAATATAACAAATATTAACGCATTTCCCCAAAAGTACACGCGGCGCTCCTCACAGGAAACGACGCACCGCGATTTTTGCTGCCTGTATACTCGATTCTTATGGGGAGATAACATTGCGGCGTTTTCTAAGGTGCGGTTGTTCCTTTCGAATGTAGAACGCCGCGTGGAATTTTGTGCAAATGCGCTTTTGGAAACATTACAACAGCTGCGCGGTGTATCGTATTGACAGCACCCTACAATAACACATCACCGTTGTCAACGCCAAACAGTATAAAAAGCTGGTGTCAACGGGGCAAGAGCGAATTATTACAACGGATGACGTGACGAACGGATCTTATGGAGAACATCAAGTTTGCAGATTTATCAAAAGATCGATCGACGTGAAATTAATCAAGAAATACCAGGAGACAGTGGCGTAGTCACGGGGGTGGTTTTGGATATAAACCCCTCCCAGAGACAAGAAACATTTTTTTCGAACCCTCTCAAATAAAAAAAAAATTCAGAAATACAAAAGATCGGATCTGTTAGAGCGGATCCGGGGCTGAACTATAGTTTCGTCCCAGCAATAACCGAAAACGACATAATATGTGAAGAAACCCAACAGGACATCACTGCAAAGAGGGACAATGGTCAAGGCGACGGCGTGCAATTGCGCAAACTTGACATATTCAAGGTCACTCCTCACGGAATCCAAGTTTCAAAGTGCTCACGTTTTCGGGATCACACCACTCGATACGGAAGCAACGCACAACTTTTTTTTTAAACTTTATTAATGTGTTTTTTTAATCTACAGATTAAGTTCAACACTGACAACGCACAACTGTCATTTTTATTTCTTCACGCATGCTGCGACGCAGCAAAGCTAAATCAACAAAAATGACAGTTGTGCGCCGCCTCCATATCGAGTGGTGTGCCCCCGAAAACGCGAGCACTTTGAAACTTGGATTCCGTGAGGAGTGACCTTAAAGTCTTAATTCTTCGCACCGGATGATGAGGTGGTTTACAAAGCATTCGGATATTTTTTAAGCATCTTACTGTTATTTGGTTTTCTGATTTTTATTTCGAATATCGCCTAAACACGAATTGCTCTATGCACAAAAAACATCATCACTAGACCCTTGTTCAGTGTGCGTCAGTATTGGCGTACTTTTTCGCACTCGTTTGTTAGAATCTAAAATCGGTGAACACTTCCGTTTTACTTGCATTCGATTCGTTTTCCTAACACTATTCTGGGGAAACTAACGCTGACTATTGAAGTAATGCGTAATCACTTTCACCAACGGTTTTTCGTTGTACAAAGATCTACTTTGAACAAAGAAAACTTGGCTTTATGTTTCAAAATTGATTTCCAATTGAGTGTTCAAATGCTTTTCAGAAAGAAGTAGATTAAAAGCAATAACACATTTCGTGGGCATTCTAAACTATTCCCCTCAATACTCCATTGCACAGTGACGTCACACACGACTTTTGACAGGTACTGGTCCTGTTGTTTACAGACGACTTTATTTTAATTTTGAGATACTTCTATCATTCTTTGGATTTTCTGATCGATAATTACCTAAACTTATCGATAATTACCAATTTTTGAATGCGGAATGTACAGAATGTCTTCAACATCATGGACTATGTAGATTTAATTTGGATGAAAAAAATTCTAAGTCCGAAACGTAAACAACAGGACCAGTATCTGTCAAAATAGTGAGGTTAGGTTTGCTGCGCGCAATGACCTATAATTAAGAAAGTCCAACGTGTTCGTTGAGAGTTTTCGATTATTATTTGCCTAACTTACATTAATCACGACGACAACTATACGTAGGGAAAGTATACGAATCATTTTGATTATTTGTTCGAGTGGAGAAGCGATTGATGCGCTATTTTTCATAATGTTTGGCTGGTCAAAACTTAAAAAGCGTTATTAACTCAATACCTTTTCTGAAACAGAAATAACCTACTTACACACTTATTAATGCTTTGGAAGAAAACGCGCAACTAGACTTTCTCGATAATATGAATGTGATAAAGCTGCTATCACTGTAACTACTGAGATTCGATAAGTTTCTGAGTAGAAATGTTACATCGATCTGCAAGTCTGCAACACAGGGAAAAACTGCAAAGGTTCCAATATCATCGCCCACGCTACATGTCGAAGACTACAAGTTTGCTGCAACTACGTTCAATACTCCTACTTCAAATTCTATGAATTCAAACTGCGGTTGGTAATAGACTTGAAAAAAAATACTAATCACTCACGATTATCGCATAATTCAGTATTCCTACGAATTTAAAATTCGATTGGTTATAGTTCATATGCCTTTGGGCATTTGAATGAGTCTCACAGACGTTCCTAGACACGTGTTGGTGGTGTTCCCAGATATGGAATGCGTTTGGGACTTGGTGTGTTGCTAGTCCACTGTCGGCGTGGTATTTGCTGGCAATCAGAGTAGGAACGATCTGAATAAAAAGATATAGGAAATGTTTACTTAGAATTGTCTGAACATTCTTCAAATCCGAAAAGCATTCCACTCACCTCTAAACTTCATTCCCTGCGACTCGTTGATAATCGCCGTCAGTGCCGGATGCTGATAGCGGTCTCGCAACGCAGCCGTCCCATTCCCATTGGTGCTTCCGTTAATACTGCCGTTGCCGTTGTAGTGCTGCTGATAGTGCCCGTTGGTGTTGTTGTTAAGCCCATTGCAATGCTGTTGTTGCTGCTGCTGCGGATGGTAATGTGGCGACATCTGCTGTTGATGCTGTTGGTGATGGATGTTGCCGTTACTTCCGATGCTTCCCTGGTGCCCTTGCTGTGGATGGTAGTGATGACCGTTGGTGATGTTGTTGTTGTTGTATTTGTTCTGCTCGAAGAACTCAGCTCGAATCGATCTGATAGAGTTCTTATTTTCTTCGGTATTGTTGCGCGACCGCAAGATCTTCTGCTCCTGTACGCTGTATCTGAGAGTAGTAAGTTTAGATAACATTAATCACGTGTTCTTCTTGCTGGTAGAATGATCGTCCTTACCTCGAGCCATAACTGTTCATGTTGTTATTGTTGTTGTGGAAACCGTGGCGAATGCTGTTGGCCGGTGATACCAAAGTACCACGCGAGGAACTTATTCCGGTATCGGTGGTTTTATCTTTGTTGATGCTTTGGTTGTGATGGTTGTAGGCCGCAATCATGAACACATTGTCTCGACAGCTGGACGGACGGTGCGTCGAGGGTGGCGTGTCCAGTCCACTATCACAGGCCGAAAAGTCCAGATCTGTTAAAACTAGAAGGAGAATTTTGGATTCTGAATAACTGCTTGAGAAATTGATCGATAATAATATTACGTGAATGTCGATTGCTATCATTGCCAGATGGCCCCAATGGTCGCCGGTAAAGATCATCGTTGTCCCTGTATCGTCCTCCTCGTCTCAATTCCACTTCTTCGTCTTCATCGTTGATAATGTAGGTGCTATTGCCGTTGAGGAAGTTATCCGACAGTTTTTTGAGTGGTGAGTACGGGAAACCATTGCTGTAGCTTCCGTTGTGGCTATTGTAGCCATTCGATGAGCTTCCAATGAAGTTATGTCGTGCATTCGGGACTTTCTTCGGAGTCGATTGGTTGGTAAGCATTCCACTAATTAGGCCGTTTTCGTTGATGGTACTAAGATCGGGCACGGAATCCGAGTGCAAGAAGTGCAGATGGTGATGGTTGCTGGACGTTTTGTGGTGCCGGGACATGAGCCAGTCTTCAATCGCCCCGGAGTAGGTTCCACCGAGGCCAAGATGGTTGTTTTGCAGCGAGGTATGTGACACCGGAGCGGCAAGCGAGGCACGCGATCGGGGCCCCTGCGTCAGGCGTAAAGCACGACGACGTTCCTTGCTGCTCAGGGTGCACTCCTCCAGCAGTTCGAACCAATCCTCGAGCCCTTGGTCGCAGCGCAATAAGACGCGACCTTCTCGCGCACCGAGAAGCAAGCCAATTGCGCTGTACGACCGGCGGTTTAACCACTCGACCTTTTCGACGTCTACCAGTTTGATCTGTAATGAGAATGAGATGCATTTCAATTAATGGCAGTGAAGTCACATGTTTTTGAAAACGGTTAACTTATCAATATCAAATCAATCAACTTAGAGGCTGATAAATTGTCTTAGAATCATTGTTCTGCATTGATGGAAGTAAAAGCAATTTCTTATGCTCTGGCTGAGATTTAATATCGCTTTGTATGTAGTTGATCATACATTTTGCTTACAGTTTAATAATAAGGCTGATGCATTCTGTACTGTTCTCATAATTACCGCTCAGCTTCTGAGATGTACGGACTTGCTTCCGATTGCGTTCTTGAAAGTGTAGTGGTTAAAGTTCGAACGTGGTAAAGCAAACTGACCGAAAGCTCCGAAGAAGGCGAACGGTGTGAAACCTCCAATCACCAAACCGGTTGGCCAGTGTCCTGTTTCTCCACCACAAGCATCGCTGCACGACACGACTATCTGCAATACGCTCACTCCGGCACTACACAGCATGCTACCATATGCTACATTCATTGTACATTGACGTAATCCGTTCTAGAAAAACCCAAATTCATCCACCTAGTGATGGAGCCTTTCTCGTGTTATAAAAATAGTACTTTGGCCATAACTTTTGCACCCACAGTCCGATATGGCAAATTTTCAATAGGAAACGGACGGTAGAAGGGGCGAGGCCTAGCCCTCGTATGTGGAAGACATCGTACTTCGACGACGAAGTGTTTAAGGAAGCGCTCCGCCGCGAGCACAACACTCTCGGTCTGAGCGGCGAACAGCTGGTAACAGTACTCTCGCGTACATGCGAAGCCACCATGCCTAGGAAAGTCAACCCTAGGAATGGGAGGCCACCGGCTCACTGGTGGACTCAAGCAATTGCGAACCTGCGCCGCGCCTGCCTACGGGCACGGAGGCGGATGCAGCGAGCACGCACAGAAGAGGAGCGTGTTGAACGACGGGTGGCGTTCGTGGCTGCTAGAGCCGTTCTGAAGACCGAGATTAGATCAAGCTAAAAAGCCTGCTTCGAGGACCTGTGTCTAAGCATAGGCGTAACTAGAGTCTCGGTCTAGGGGGGGCCATGGCACCAGCTGGTGGGATGTAATTTTCAACGGCGATTTAAAGCACTGTGCGCATGGATTGCAATAGAAATTGTTTAACTAAGTTTATCGCTCATTCGTCCTAGAACTAACATTAAAAAAATCGCGAATAATACAATTGATTTCCAATGATGTTGTGATTGCTTCAAAACGCTGTGTCTGTGTTAACTTGTCTTCTCCATGTTACTAAATGTGGATAAGTGTGTAATCTAAGATTCAAGAATCTTCTTCGAATTATCTATAAATGAAATTCGATATGAGTATATTTCTGAAAGTTTTCAAGCATTTCCATGATTACTTAATGCATAAAGATCTCGATTTTTTTAAACTTGAAATTTTTGAAACTCTTTGGATGTGGAATAAATTCCACGAAATTTTGTCATAATCAATATAAGTATTCATGCAATTCCAAAATGTATGCTATGTGCTGAAATAGTTAAGTACCGATGAACACAAATTTGGAATCCTAAAGTGTTTTTATGAGTCATAAATTCCATGAGTCATAAAATTATGAGTCATAAATCAAATTCCAGAATAACATAGGGTTTTTGTAGTTACTGACGTTAGGAAGAGGCTTTATTATGGTTTTCTGAATAGGTGAGAGATTTCTCTGCAAAACTCAAAGAGACTTGAGAAGCAACCAAATCGATCTGAATTGTGCTGCAAAAGAAATGTTTTCTGATACGAACTGGTTTCTAAATCTTTTTTTTTTTTTATCCTAAAGAACAAATTCTAACTAAAGCAGGCACAAAAGAGTTTTCCGATGATCCTTATGAAATCGCCAAAAAATTGAATGGCGAACAAGATCTTTTGAGGATTATAAAAATATTTCTTTAATGCAATCTCTGTTGTGAGTTGCCTAAGTTTTGTCCTAATACTTTCAATGGAATGCGTTGTTGGTTTTTCTGTCATTGTAACAAAGATTCTTAAGTTTTATAATTTTATATCTTTCTGTGCCAGAATTATATAGCGAGAGCAAAAAGCTCCATAGGAATTCGATCAACTGTTTTGCGGCATACCTTGCGATTAACTCGAAGATTTATGAAAGAATGGTCGTTCGAAATTTCATTGACCGGATTTGTGTACATGTGCTCATTTTGATGTAGTTGCTTCAGTCTTTTTTGAAGCGGATGGTAGTTTAATAGAACAGAAATATTTATATCTTAATACAATTATGTTTTTATGTTTCTGCGACCAGAATGCAGAACAAATTTATTATTTTAAGCTAGCAACTGAATTAGAAGCGGCATTGATTTTAGCTTAAAAATCGAGAAAATGTTCCCGGGGGTCCAACTTAAATATTTCGATGCTTTGCTGAACAAATGGTCATAGATGTGATAACGCAACAAAAAATATATTTATAGAATTCATAATCAAAATTAAGAAATATGTAGGAAATATGTAAATGAAATAAAAACTGACTAAGTTGGAATTACTTTTCAAAATTTTCTGGGGGGGCCACAAGTAGGTCTGGAGGGGGCCAGGCCCCCCCTTATTTACGCCAATGCTGTCTAAGTGCCAACGCGAATCCATGGGGTGACGCCTATAGGGTCGTAATGGCCAAGACACGTGGGGCGATGGCCTCTACAGAGCGGTCTCCAGAGATGCTGGACAGGATCATCGCGGGGCTCTTCCCACGCCATGACCAAAGTCCCTGGCCTCACTTTGTGTAGGTGCCAGGGGTCAGGGTGGCCGACGAGGGAAAAGTAACTGTGGCGGTACTTGCGGGGATTGCACAGTCCCTTAGTGTAGGTAAGGCGCCAGGGCCGGATGGTATTCCGAACCTGGCCATCAAAGCGGCCATTGCTGAGGCTCCCGAGATGTTCAGATCTGTCATGCAGAAATGCCTGGACGAGGCAGTCTTCCCTGAAGCTTGGAAAGGCAGAGCTTGGTCCTATATGCCTGCTTGATACGGCGGGGAAGGTGCTCGAGAAGATCATCCTCAACAGGTTGTTGATACGCACGGAGGGTGCGGATGGTCTATCGAGTAACCAGTTTGGCTTCCGAAAGGGTAAGTCGACCGTAGATGCTATCTTGTCGCTTACCAAATCCGCGGAGATAGCTATCCAGCGTAAGAGGAGGGGAGTTCGCTATTGTGCAGTAGTGACTCTCGACGTGAGGAATGCTTTCAATAGTGCCAGTTGGGCAGCTATTGCAGATGCGCTCCTGCGTCTTGGAATTCCCGAGTACCTGTACAAGATTCTCGGAAGCTACTTCCAGAATCGAGTACTGGTATACGACACGGAGGCGGGTCGGAAGTGCGTTGACATAACCTCAGGGGTTCCATAAGGCTCCATACTGGGTCCGGTGTTATGGAACGTCAGGTACGACGGTGTCTTGAGGTTGAAGTTCCCGGTGGGGGTGGTAATCGTCGGCTTCGCTGACGATATTATGCAGGAGGTCTACGGCGAATCGATCGAAGAGGTGGAGTTGACTGCAGCCCACTCGATCGCAATTGTGGAGGAGTGGATGAGATCCAGGAAGTTAGAACTGGCTCACCACAAGACTGAGGTGGTTGTTGTTAACAACCGAATGTCGGAGCACCAAGCGGTGATAAGGGCAGACAACTGCACGGTCACCTCTGAACGCTCCATCAATCTCTTGGGGGTAATGATCGACGATAAGCTCACCTTTGGTAGCCACGTCAATTACGCCTGCAAGCGTGCCTCCACAGCTATAGTGGCATTGTCCCGGATGATGTCCAATAGCTCTGCGGTTTATGCCAGCAAGCGCAAGCTTCTGGCTAGCGTTGCTCTGTCCATACTGAGGTATGGGGGGTCAGCTTGGGGCACGGCCCTGCGAAGTTAGAAAGTACGTATAGGCTCATGTGCCTAAGAGTTGCGAGCGCGTACCGTACCGTGTCGCACGATACACTTTGCGTCATCACCGGTATGATGCCTATTGACATCGTTATCGGTGAATACATAGAGTGCTTCGAAATGCGCGGCACGAGAGGCATCCGTAGGACTGTCAGGTTGGCCTCAATGGTCAAATGGCAGCGTGCGTGGGACAGTTCCACTAAGGGTAGATGGACACATAGGTTGATACCGGAGATAGGTACGTGGGTCAAGAGGCGTCATGGGGACCTCACTTTCCCCACCTCATTCCGTGCCGATCGTTCGAACGAGCCAGACGTGTGTGCTATATCTCCTCGCGGATTGTGTTCGGTAGTGGAGTGCTATTGTGTGGTGCGTATCCTACCTACGGATCCAAGGCGATCACTGTCGGCGAGTGGAAGTAGCTGCTTCTGGCGACGCCAGTGAAGCAGGCTATTGTTACTGCTGCTACCTACAGCAGCAGCCGCAGATAAGTGGCAAAGATTGTTGTATTGTTCTCCCACAGAGTGGGTCTGATTAGAATAGTTTGAATTAGTTTTTTTATTAGTTTTTTTCTTATTAGTTAATAGTTATTAGTTCTTAGCTTGTAATAACTATACTCCCAACACCTTGCGAGGTGATAATGGAGGCGGAGACTGCGGAGGGCAGTGGGCCTCCCAAAGATGGTGGTCGCACACGATTCTACCATGCATCTTCTCCTGGGCCTTGGGTTGTTTACTTTCGGCAGAAAGTGAAAAGCCTAGATTTTCTCGGCATTAAGCGAGATTTGACGCGTCGTTTTCCGAAAACTGATTTCCATCAGGTAAATCGGAACAAACTACGCATAACCGCACCTACATACAAGGATGCAAACGAAATCGCTAAAGACAAGGCCTACAATGTTGAATATTTGGTTTATGTCCCCTCGCGGGAGGTCGAAATCGAAGGTGTGATCAACGCAGCGAGCCTGACTTGCAAGGATGTACTTGCGGGAAAAGGCCGCTTAAAGAATGCAATGGAGTCTACTGTGGATATTCTGGATTGCAAGGAGTTGCATTCAGCTACCATGGTAGATGGTAAAAGAGTGTATTCTAAGTCAGGTTCGCTTCGGGTGACGTTCGCCGGTTCGATTCTCCCAAAATATGTAGATATTGAAAATATGTTATTTCCGGTGCGTCTTTTTGTGCCGAGGGTGTTCAATTGTACCAACTGCAAACAGTTGGGGCACACTGCCGAGTTTTGCGACAATAAGCCCCGTTGTGGCAAATGTTTTGAAAAGCATAGGGAGGAGTCCTGTCAACAACAAGCTACAAAGTGCGCTTATTGTGGCATGGATCCACATTGCAAGAATGCCCGGTGTACAAAAAGCGCACCCAAAAAGTGAAGCGCTCGTTGGTACAGCGCTCCAAGCAGTCGTATGCGGAAATGGTTAAGTCGCAAGACACATCCGCCACAACCACCGCAACGGCTGCTATTTCAGCTGCCGTTCGAGTAAGTGATTACTACGATTCCATTGCCACTTGATGAATTGGACTCCGACGTAGCTGATATGGATGATTCTTCGGAGGTACACGTGCCCGAAAAGAGGAAGCAACCGTCTTCCCCGGGATCGCGCCGTAAGAGAACAAATGTCATCCATAAAAGCTTGCCAAAATCTGAAGGTAATGGGGGATTATTTAAAATCCCGAAGCAATCTGTCTTCACTGCTCCTTTGGATCCTAGTTGCAGCAAGACATTGCCGCCATTGCCTAAGCCCGATGTTTCCAAGAAACATTCGGTTAGGAGAATCAATGAAAGAAAAAATGCAATTCGCACTTCCAGAAAAAAAATTCCGTCCAAGCGAGGATTGATCTCCTTTAAGGACCTCGTGGACCGTTTTTTGAATTTGTTCAATATTCCGAATTCATTGAGGCCACTCATTGACCTCTTTATACCAACAGTAGAAAGTTATCTGAAGCAATTGACTGTTTCATGGCCCTTGCTTGCAGAAATTGTATCTTTCGATGGATAATACGGCCATGCAAGATACAATCACTGTGCTGCAGTGGAACTGTCATAGTCTGAAAAATAAATTAGACGTGTTCAAGTTTTTGATTCGCAATTCCGATTGCGATATATTTGCACTCTGTGAAACATGGCTTTCTTCTGAAGATGAAATCAACTTCCACGATTTTAATATTATTCGCCAAGATCGGGATGATCATTATGGTGGCGTTCTTTTGGGGATCAAAAGTGCTACTCCTTCTACAGAATTCCATTCCGACTGTTAATGGCCTAGAGATCGTCGCTTGCCAAATAAATGTAAAGAATAAAGATCTTTGCATAGCTTCAGTGTACATTCCTCCAAATGCCTCTATTAATCGTCGACATTTTTGGAGCGCAGTCTCCTCCTATCATCTCCAGTATTGATATTGGGTGATATGAACGCACATGGTATTGGATGGGGCGAAACGTATGACGATTATAGAGCGCCTATTTTCTATGATTTGTGTGACGATTTCAATTTGAATATTTTGAACACTGGTGAAGTAACTCGAATAGGACCAAATGGTCAACAAAGCCGTATTGATCTGTCTTTATGTTCAAATTCACTATCATTAGATTGCACGTGGAAGGTAATTCAAGATCCCCATGGTAGTGACCATATGCCGATAGTCACCACAATTAAGAGTGGCTATCAACAATCTGAGCCAGTTAATGTTCCTTTCGATCTCACGAAAAACATTGACTGGCAAAAATTTGCATCGGCGGTCAAAATTGGTATTGAATCAACTGATACTCTTCCCCCTTTGGATGAATATCGATTCCTTACTGAGTTGATTCAAAAAAGCGCACTAGAAGCTCAGAAACGACGCGTTCCAAGTACATCTGTCATCAGAAGACCAGCCACTCCTGGATGGGACGATGAATGTACTAAGTTGTATTCTGAGAAATCTGATGCCTTCAAGGCCTCCCGTAAACACGGAAGGTCAGAGCTTTTTGAAGAGTATTTGAGGCTCGAAAGAAAACTCAAAAATCTTCTCAAGGCAAAAAAACGTAGCTACTGGCGACGTTTTGTCGAGGGACTATCACGAGAAACCTCAATACAACACTTTGGAAAACGGCTCGCAACATGAGGAACCGCATTTCCACCAATGAGAGTGAAGAATACTCCAATCGATGGATATTCAACTTCGCAAAAAAGGTCTGCCCAGATTCCGTACCAGCAGAACCGCTATTTCGAGAATCAGTCACTGATCCCGGTTCATTGGGTGGACCATTCACAATGCTGGAACTTTCTATGTCTCTTCTTTCATCGAATAACTCTGCTCCGGGATGCGATAATATCAAATTCAATCTTCTGAAAACCTCCCAGATATCGCAAAAGACGATTACTTGACCTGTACAACTGTTTCATGGAGTACAACATTGTGCCACCTGAATGGCGACAGGTCAAAGTAATAGCTATTCAAAAGCCTGGGAAACCAGCGTCTAATCACAATTCATACCGACCGATTGCCATGCTATCATGCATGAGAAAATTATTGGAGAAAATGATCCTTTCAAGAGTCGACCATTGGGTCGAAGAAAATGCATTGCTTTCAAATACTCAGTTTGGATTTAGAAAAGGGAAAGGAACAAACGATTGTCTAGCGTTGCTTTCTTCAGATATACAACTGGCCTTTGCGCACAAGGAGCAATTGGCTTCAGTATTCTTGGATATTAAGGGCGCTTTTGATTCAGTTTCCATAGAAGTACTGTCAGACAATCTGCACAGTAATGGATTACCCGTTATTTTGAATAATTTCTTGTACAATTTGTTGTCAGAAAAACAAATGAACTTCACACTCGGCACTTTGACAACTTCCAGAACTAGTTACATGGGCCTTCCCCAAGGTTCATGTTTAAGTCCCTTGCTTTATAATTTCTATGTCAAAGATATTGACAATTGTTTGGAAGGACAATGCACGCTCAGACAACTTGCAGATGATGCCGTGGTCTCTCTAAGAGGTCCATGTGCAGCTGTCTTGCAAGGACCATTGCAAAGTACCCTGGATAATCTGACTGTTTGGGCCAGACATTTAGGGATCGAGTTTTCACCGCAAAAAAACTCAGTTGGTTGTGTTTACTAAGAAGCGGTATCCTGCTCAACTGAAACTCAAGCTGTTGAATGATGACATCAACCAATCTTTATCTTCTAAATACCTTGGGGTCGTGTTTGATTCCAAATGTACCTGGAAACTTTACATTGAGTATTTGATACAAAAATGCCGGAAAAGGATCCATTTTCTACGTTCTATCTCCGGAACATGGTGGGGTGCTTACCCGGAAGACCTCATCAAACTCTATAGAACGACTATTCTCTCTGTTTTAGAGTATGGCTCCTTATGCTTCCTCTCAGCAGCTGATTGCCACCTGATCAAATTGGAACGAATTCAGTATCGTTGTTTGCGTATTGCCCTTGGCTGCATGCATTCAACGCATAACATGAGCCTGGAGGTGCTTGCTGGAGTCACTCCTTTAAAGCACCGTTACTGGGAGCTCTCGCTTAGAATACTCATCAAATGTGGAACAAGTAACACACTTGTTCTAGATAACTTCGATAATATGCTTGAACTAACTTGTCGTTCAAGATTCCTTAGAGTCTATCTCAACTACATTTCTTCAGATCTTTGTCTTCCGTGTTATAATCCACCTCGAGTTCACTTCACCAACGACAGTTCCTCAATTGTATACGATCTGTCCATGAAATACGCTATTCAAGGAATACCAGATCATCTTCGACAAATATCTATTCCCTCACTTTTTTCTGAAAAATATGAACATGTCAATTGCAACAACAGATATTTCACTGATGGTTCTCGCATCAACGGATCCACTGGCTTCGGTGTTTTCAATGTAACTTCAACCACCTTCCGAAAACTTCAGGAACCGTGTTCGGTTTATGTTGCTGAGCTGGCAGCAATTAACTTCGCTTTGGGGATAATTTCCAATCAGCCCGTAGACCATTATTTCATCTTCTCGGATAGTGTTAGTTCTATCGAGGCACTCCGGTCGATGAAACCTGTTAAGCACGCATCTTACTTTCTTACAAACATAAGAGAGCAGATGCGTGTTTTGGTCGAAAGATCATTCAAGATTACCTTTGTTTGGGTCCCATCTCACTGCTCAATCTACGGCAATGAGAAGGCAGACTCGCTGGCAAAGGTGGGCGCACAGGAAGGTGAGGTTTATGATAGACAACTCTCGAGTAACGAGTTTTTCCCATTAGTCCGTCAGAGTACTCTTCAAAGTTGGCAAAGGAATTGGACACACAATGAACTCGGACGGTGGCTATTTTCCATAGTTCCAAAAGTTTCTGGGCGAGCGTGGTTCAGAGGTGAGGACTTAAGTCGAGGCTTCATTCGCGTGATGTCGAGACTTATGTCCAATCACTATTCACTAAACGCACATCTGTACAGAATAAACCTTGTCGATAGCAACTTATGTAGGTGCGGAGCCGGTTATGATGACATCGATCACGTAGTTTGGTTCTGCTCGGAAAATGACGCCTCCAGAGAGCGACTATTGGATACCCTTGTGGCCCGAGGTAAACAACCCTTCAGGGAAATTCGAGGTGTTTTGGGGGATCGTGATGCGGTCTACATGCAGGCCATTTATAGTTTCATTTGTGATTCTGACATCAAAATCTAATTTTTTTTTCTTCTGTCAAAGTTTTTTTTTGTACTGTCTCTGTCTCTATGTTCCGTAGATCTCCGTTACTCAGGCCATCCGGAAGACGCTCCCAGTAGAACCAATCCTCGAGCACGACGACACGCCACATCGTCCCTTACGCCAAATGCCCGGATCAGCAGCCGAAATTCCTTGATTCCGAATCCTAAGCCTCGTCCATCCTTTAATATTGTAACTAATCTCTAGTCACCACGAGTACGCTGGCTCCTATCCCTCTCTTACTAACTGAAAAAAATGACATTGATTGTATATATCACAAAGAAATATGGCTCCGTAAAGTGTTATACACGCCTGAGCCTACCAAATAAACGAACTTGGAAAAAAAATCACTTTCCCCACCTGACCCATGGCCTTACAAGCCATGGTTGCTTGAGACAGTATCTACACCGGTTCGGACACTCGGCCTCGCCCGAGTGTCCGGTGTGTGCAGGTTTAGGGGAAACGGCGGAACACGTGTTGTTCGTGTGCCCGCGTTTTCGCACAATGCTTGAACAATGCGTGACCACAAGCTTGCCACATGTGGTCTGGACACTACCCCGGACAGCCTAGTTTGGAGGATGTGTAAAGATGAAGTTGGTCGGAACGCCGTTTTATCGGCTATCGTCCAAATCGCCTCGGAGCTACACAGAAGGTGGCGCGTGGACTCAAGGATGGCTAGTTCAGGCGCAAATAAGAGGTGGTACAAGGGTTTGGAGTCGGCTTTATGGGTTATACCGGTACCCTGTAGTCGAACTCGAAAAACAACATGGTATCGTCGCTTTCGCGGCGTCGGTCAACCGGGCAGGTTCCGTGCCCGTGGTGGGAAAGGGGTCCTTGTCAAGGCTGGGGCAGGCGTAGGCACCGCGTCGGCAAGTCACTCCGTGTGTTGGCGAATAGGCCCTATCACAGAGAGGTCAATTTGCACATCATCATTCTTGATACCAGCCGTGCAGAGGGAAGCAGGCGCGAAGTCGACCATTCTCACCTTCCGAAGACATAGGGCGTGGTAAAGCCACCTGGAAAGCCGGCAATGCGCTGGCACGATACCATTGTGTTCTTCTAAAAAAGCGAGTCACGATGTTCGGTGCTGCAAGGACACGCAGCTAACCTCGAGGGTGCGTTGTCCACTGGCCCCCCTTTGATGCATTACTTTCTGGTTGTACCGAAGGGACGACGGGCTTGACGGCAATGGAAATGGTATAGCGGGTCGGGGATGTAGTCCTGCCTCCCTCGTTTGCTGATGGAGGTGGTCCCTAACCCCGCACTTCCTGAACGTCCAACCTAGGATGTCTGTTGAGCAGATTCCCCCTCCATTGCTTAGGAAAGAAAAAAAAACACACATACAGTCGAACTGAGTCGATTGGTATCCAGTATTTTGCGCTCGATAAGGGCGGCCGAATGAGTGCCTTTTTGACATTCAAGAGGTAGAAAATATTTACATATTTTAATCAATGTAGGCCTTGATTCATTGGAAAACATTGGCACTCATCTGTTATCAACAAATATATGTCAAATATGGCCCATTATATTATTCAAGGATTTGGTAATTCTCCTAGGGTAAAACTTCCAAAAGTCGTGGGTGTTCCTAAAGTTGCGGTAGTGCTATTTTTACAAAATTTACGTCTCAAACGCAGCAACCCATCTAGTCTACCAATTTGTTGACATGTCAATAGAAGAAATAACAGAAAACGGTTATGAATTTCCCGTAAAATCGGTAAAGTATCATTTAAATACCTTAAATTTTTCTCAGCCTTGCACCAATAGTTGCGGTAGTGTTCCCATAGTTGCGAGTCCCATATGAAAGCAATGAGATTCGCAACTATAGGAACCTGAATTAAAATTACCGCAACCATTGGAACACTGCACCAATAATTGGAGGTACCATTTTAGGAAACAATGATGGGTGTTGCTGCAATTAGCTCAGTTTTTGGATGAAATATAATGAATGACCTTTCATATGCACACTCGAGGTAGGTGGAATGAAGTATGGACTTGGTGTGAGCCAACAAATAGTGATAGAACGTGCCTAGTTCCTCCACTATTGGGTCTTTTACCCTATTAATTTTTGGTAATAATTTTATTTAACTTTCTAGCATAACTGCATCGACTATAGTAACCAAACGAAAAATACGGCGCGAGAAACAAACTTACGGCCTCAAGGACGGAGGACTCGATCGGTTATTCACTGGCGCCGGTTTATCTAACTCGCCGCGGGAACTCAGGCTGGGGCTTTGTAAGCGTCGGGGTCCGTAGATCGCAAACGGGAAGAACAAAGGTTTCCTGTGATGGTGTCTATATGCGATCCCAATGGTGGCCGAATCGATGCTAGGAAGGGTTAATGACTACCGGGTGGCAACCTCCAGATACGCGCACCACTATAACCGATCACCTGCACGGTTAGATGACTTTACCCATTAATGGGTACTATGTTATTGTTGATATTATTCCCACCGTGAAAAATTCACCCATTTTCTTGAAAAAGCGCCACTACCCATTTTAATGGGTAGTGGCGCTTTTCAAGAAAATGGGTGTGTTTTTGACGGTAGGAATAATATCAACAATAACATAGTACCCATTAATGGGTAAAGTCATCTAACCGTGTGCACTTCAGCTGCACGGAAAAAAACTCGACGCTAGTTTGGCCACAATAGTTCCAAAACTTTCCGTTTGGAAATTTGGGAAAATAAAATTCAATACAGCTCGTCACCGAAATATGTTTTTATTATGGCTTTTCAAAAATGCCTATTCTACTATTTTGATGCTTCTCGATTCACAGGTTCACGTCAACTACCTCACCAAGCTTTCACTAACTTCTTGCATCCTTGAACTGGATCAATGGATCTTGCCACCCACTCGGCAACCAAATGATGTCATCGAACATGATGCGTCCGAGCATACATCGACTGCCCGATGCGCATTAATATAAAACTAAACGACTTAACAATATGATATTTGTTGGGGATAGTCACGGACCTTTCTTCCCAATATTCTCCTTTTTCAAAGCTTGCAGTTTAACAAAAGATATTTTAGTTACTAGATAAAGATTGTCGCTGTCGTCGCTGTCCGGAACATCTTTTGCTGGCGAGGATAGGGGAGCTAAATGTCAAAGAAGGAAAATCCATACGATTTGACAGGTATGTACCACACATGTTTCGGACAGCAGAACAAAGGGAACAGTAGCGACAATCTTTATCTAGTAACTAAAATATCTTTTAGTTTAACCAACAACAATTAGTTGAAACTTCATAGCAATACCCAATTTTCCCATAATAATGATTTATTTGTTACAAGTCGTAATAATAATTATTTGTTACCCGCTAGTAACATGCTAGTGGTGCCAAGTTGGCCAAGGATCAAGTTAGATAAGTGGATAAACATGGGAAATGCAGAGAAATGCAAGAGGTGTCTAGGTACATGTAAATCAGTGATCATAATGCTCGAAGGTCCCCTTGCAGTATTGCTTGATATTAGTAAATCAAACCTGACACTTTTTGGATACCACCTCACCCAGGTATCTGCTTGCAGATTTCCTCTCCCATAAAAAGCACTCATTATAATCATTATACATTTCTCGATTTTCTGTGGAAAATATTCCTAGAAAATAAAATCATTATAAAAAAGCATGATTAAAGTACCAAACACATGAATAACGCAATTGAAATATTCGACATTTTGTTTGTTTGTTGATACCGGGTGAGTGCCAATATTTTTCAATGAGTCAAGGCCTGCATTGATTGAGATATGTAAATATTTTCTACCTCCTGAATGTCAAAAAGGCACTCACGCGGCCGCCATTATCGTGCGCAAAATACTGGATATTAGACCTCTTCATGTTTTCAAAAAGTATCAAAAATTCAACCGGTCAGCCCAGAATCACAATTCGCATGCTAAAATAAGTCTTCTGTCAAATTTTCAGCTAATTCGGATAAAATTTCGAGGTGGCTCAAGTCGATTTAGTGTTTTTGGGCTATTTTCAATTTTGAAAAAAATCTAACAAGAGATATAAACGTCGAAAACTATCGCAACAACCTCTATACGGAAGCTTTGGGTGTGCTCTACAAGTCTTGTGAACATTGCGATTCGTTCCGTTCACGTTTTGTCCATGTTAAAGTAATTTTCAAGCTTTTAAGTGCATAAAAAAACTGTTCCCCCCAAAAGTCGTTGTTCTACACAATTCTTGAGTTTATGACAAATGATTGCTAATTTATTGTATTATTATTCCTCTTTTTTCCCTGAAAATTCGAGTAATATAATTGTCACTGTGCGATTTATCGTTAAACTCTTAAAAATCAGAAGCTGAATATTTGTCATAAAATTGCACGTTAGGATTTCTTCAAACAAGTTGATCGAACAAAACATAAATCAAATCATATGATATTTGATGCTTACAACAAACAATTTCCAAATTTTGTTAATTTCACCATATGTCTGCATACTTTTAACATTGAGTGCATCGTAGTAACAAGTAAAATCGAAGCTTCTTTGTTTGAACAACTTGTTTAAAGAAATCTCAGCGTGCAAATTTATTACAAATGTTCAGCTTCTGATTTTTAAGAATTTAACGATAAATCGCACATTGACAAATATATTACACAAATTTCCAGGGAAAAAAGAGGAATAATAATAAAATAAATTGGAAATCATTTGTCATAAACTCAAGAATTTTGTAGAACAACGACTTTTGGGGGAAACAGTTTTTTTATGCACTTAAAAGCTCGAAAATCACTTTAACATTGACAAAACGTGAACGGAACGAATCGCAATGTTCACAAGACTTGTAGAGCACACCAAAAGCTTCCGTATAGAGGTTGTTGTAATAGTTTTCGCCGTTTATATCTCTTGTAATTTTTTTTTCCAAAATTGAAAATAGCTCAAAAACACTACATTGACCTGAGCCACCTCGAAATTTTATCGGAATTAGCTGAAAATTTGACAGGAGACTTATTTTAGCATAAGAATTGTGATTCTGGGCTGACCGGTTGAATTTTTGATACTTTTTGAAAACATGAAGAGGTCTACTGGATATGTAAGTCGGTCCTACGAAGGACCTCCTATCAAAAGCTCGTTTCTTGAGTAAACATTAGGGTGCCATTGAAAATCGACTTTTCGATTTTCAAAAACGGGTAATACTTAAAAGTTCTATCTTCCCGAAAAAAGTCCCTATGCCAAATTTCAGCTCAACTGGACTTCGTTCAGTATTTGACCAAAGTGTTCAAAGCTTGACTTTTTTGAACCACGAAATTTTTTATCTCGCTATTTTATGCATTTCTAAGACAAATGTCATAAAATAAATTTCGAAGTTCAAAAAAGTCATTTTTTTTTCAAGATAACACCAGATCTCGACGCTTCATGCATTTCTAAGACATTTGGCGTAAAAAATAAAAAATCGATTTCGAAATTTTCCTGTACCCCCCACCCCCCTTGGAAAATTTTCGTGGTTCAAAAAAGTCAAACCATGACCGCTTTGGACAAATCCTTAACGAAGTCCGATTGAGCTGAAATTTTACATAGTATAAGCTATTTTCACCCCTTTTTATGTAACACATCGAGTCAAATTTTTGTTCAATTAATAACATATTTAGTAATATTTTTGTTAAAACTAGAAGAGTAAGATTTAGTTAAAAATTTTGTTATTTTAATTACTAATGATACATGTTTTATAACAACCGCTGTTATAAAAATCTGCTGTAACAGATTAACAAGTTCTGATATAAATCTGTTACTATTTACTGGTCGGGTTGGTGTACTAGAAAGGCAAAAAAACTGCGAAAAAAATGTATGCGCGTATGGTAGACGGAGCTTTCGTTTTTGAAATTCAATCTGCTTTACTATAAGTCATAGTCAGTCCCGTAACAAGGTAGATCACTTTGACGTAGTGTGTTGCGGTGTAAGATCTACCAAACAGAGCCCTAGCTAAATCCATTTTCTAGCTAGGGCAATAAGTTGTGGTAATTAAGGATTCATCGTATTTAGTCCCCGCTACCAACAGCAGTCGCAGAAATAAAACATAATTAATGTTACCTTGTAGACAGTTGAAAGACTCGAATTCTTCTTGTTTGAGGCTAAACTGTATGCAGCGGAAACATCTTTTCAAGCAATTAGTTAAAAAAACCTCGGTACCCGGTCCTAGGCTGGACTGACTGCTGGAAAAATTGATTCAGGGGTTTAAAGGGCTCATTCACAAACATAACACCTTGGTGGTGGGTGGGTTGGTTTACACAATATTGCGTTACAGATTGTTACGCTTTGTGTAGATGGTTGGTTGATTTGTTCAGTTCTGTTACGGGTAACATTTATGATAACAAAATAATTTTAAAAACTAAAATGCTGATTAATTTGATATTCGACAGTATTATTATGTACTACTCGGTACTATGTAGAAAGTTGGTAGAGTTCACTAAAAATACTAATTTAGAATTTTTTGTGAAATTTTGAAAAGACGTTATGTGCCACAGTTGGGGGTGGATGTGTATAAAGGAAATGTTACAAACATGTCACAGTGGGGTGGATGGGTGCAGGTTCAAATTCGTTTTTTTTTGCGTTATGAAATTTGTGAATGAGCCTTAACGATGTACGTACTAACTCTTCTTGAACTGGTGAACAATGGTATTGAGAGGAACACACGGAAGTTTTTATTACTGAACAAATTCTCTTGCTTGAAATGGTCTTGTAGACAGAGCTAAATCCCGGGTTTGTAGCTTTACTGGTGATATTCTAGAAGCAAGACAAGGATGTGGCTAGGGCTCCGATGCATGGCCAAAAACAGTATTACTGTTCTGTTTTCTCAAGAAAGGATTGATTTCCTATTGATAAGGGGCGCGCCTTCAATGGGATTGCTCTCTGTGAAGGGTCTAAATAGCGGGACCTTGTCATGGTGCTCTTGAGAAAACAAAACAACAACTGTATCGAAACCGATACTGCATTGCTTACCAATAGTAATGGAGTAATTCGACATGCATTTAAACACTAAGGATACGGGTAACGCTACAATAGATCTAATAACTGGTCGCAGTGCCACACCTGAACAGGAAAAAAAAGTCATAAATTCCCGAAAATTAAGTACCTTTGAATAATCGGAGATCTACAGTGTTAGTATTTATATGACGACGAATTCTTATTATCAACCATGCGTCTCCATAGATGGGTGACGCATTCATAACCCACCAAGAAAGCCATGTGACTTGAATCAGTTCTGAAATCGATTTTTTTAATCAAACGATTAAATTATATTCAAACTAGATTTCCTTTATCGTATTTTTCCTCCTATGCTTGTATTACGTAAACTACGTCATAGACATGGGGCCCTCCTTAGCCGTGTGGTAAGACGCGCGGTTACAAAGCTTGACCATGCTGAGGGTGGCTGTGTTCGATTCCCGGTGCCGGTCTAGGCAATTTTCGGATTGGAAATTGTCTCGACTTCCTTGGGCATGAAAGTATCATCCAGAGTCTATTATATATAGAGTTACGCAAAGAGTGAAGCCAAATCTACCTATTGAACTGTCAAACCGTCTACCTATCGAGCAAAGTAAACAAATACTTGTTGGTAAGGCGGAAATATTGTTATCGCCTAATGATTATTATGGCGAATTAAAACGCATGAATTGAAATGTATTGGATTTGTTCTAGAAACAACTTCAAAACACTTCAATACACTCCCTCAATAAAGTAGCAACAAGAAACTCACGTGTTTGCACTCTGTGGGTGACTTGGTTATCGAATTAAAAAGCTTTAGAAGTGAACACTCCCGTGAAGTCACTTTAAGGGTTGAACAAACACGAAAGTTGCAAACACAATAACAAGAAGATCATTCAGAATAAGTGTAAGAAGATCCTCTTTGCGCAACTCTATATAATAGACTCTGGTATCATCGTGTTAGCCTCATGATATACGAATGCAAAAATGGTAACCTGGCTTTAAAACCTCGCAGTTAATAACTGTGGGAGTGCTTAATGAACACTAATCTGGGAGGCGGCTCTGTCCCAGTGTGGGGATGTAATGCCAATAAGAAGAAGAAGACGTCATAGCCATCCCGTGGTGCGCCAACCTACATCGCGCATGGACAATTTCCATTCTTCATCATTGCGATTAGGATTCCTTGGCTTATCTGTTGTTGTTAGGCACGACCGTAGCAATCGCAGCCCGAGTTTCTGCAACAACAACGCCGTATTGGTGATTCTGCAGATGAACCAGCAGCAAAAATCCTACCACGTTGTTGACGGGACCTGTCGACATCGGATGCACAGCAACTAAGGCGACGCCGATAAAGGCTGGAAAATGCAATTAAGCAACTTCTGCTCGCGATGTTCCATCCATATCGGCAGAGAATTCTGCTGTTCCGATTTCCCACAGCCTGTTCCTTTCTAAAGAGTTATAGGATGTGTGCCAGCCACCACAGCAGCATCGGAAAACGTTCCGGAATGTTTGTTCAGCGAAGTGAATATAAATTGATTTTAATTGATTTGCTACCGTCTCACGCGCTCGCAGACTGGGCTGTCTGACGACGTTCGGGTGACGGATTTTCACCATTTTCCGAGATCACATCAATCACCCAGAAACGTACGTTAGTGGAAGCAGCCGGCTGCGCCCTGTCGATTCTGGAGGAGATGACGTGCGGCTGAGGCGACGATGTATTTCGCGCACGTGGAACCGGTGACAAAAACCATCTTGAGCGGTTGATCTGTTCAATCATCTGTCTGATTATTCCCCGCGGAACGTTTTTGTGCGAATGTGGGAAGGTTGGTATATTATTTCTTTGCCGCCAACTTGCCAACTTTGCGAAAGCGGTTCCAGAAAGAAGTATGAAAGGTTAGCAACCGGGAGGTATTGGAGTGATTGGTTTGGAATATCCCACGAGGTTGGTTGGTTGTGCCGAAAGTTAGAAAATCATCCATTCAGAATAAAAACGGATAGGGTTGGGTCTTCTGTACTTCATCTCAAAGCTCCGATATTTATCCCACTAAAAACTAATCAATGAAAAGGAATTTAATTTGGTTCTTATTTTTGTGATTTTTTGTGGTTGTTAGCAAAAAGAAGCGACGAAGCTGGTGCTGTATTTCCTTGTTTCGCGATGAGATGAATATATGTTTAGTGAGATGGGAAACGGAACAGTTCCCCTACTTGTTCCGCTTTTAGTGAAAGGGTTTTTATTCACGGGATGAATAAAAAAGCATACAAATAAAGGAAAACCCGATCCATTTTGTCATATTAAAATTACCAACTGACGATCACTACAACGATATTTTTACGCCAATAATAAAATAATGGCAGCATCGACTTGCTTTCCGAACATGTGGATAACCACTCTGGCTCCCATGAATAACTCACATTGCCTTCACCACCGAAGTGTTAGCTTAAGACCGTCCATAAAACATGCTCACCGGCAGTTCATCTAAACGCTTCGCGATGATAAACGACCAAAACCGTATAGGAAACGATTCTGCTTAATGTATTCAACCATGGCTAACTCAAATAAGTGGTTCGCCGAGGAAAAACCCCTTGCGGTAATACTTTTTACAGCATTTGACATGTTGTTATGACCGCCGTGTTTACTTTTAGTGAAAATATATTTCATCGGATGAAAAATGTTTGCGTGTTGTCGAGGAAGCTATACTCCTGACGTAATGGAATGGAATTTCCGTAGATATTCAACAGTTTGAAAGTATTTCTAATGCACTTTGGGTACTTCGGGGGATAGAAATTCCTATGAAACCTTTGAGAATTACCAATAGATTTTACGATGGAAGGAAGTTTAAAATTTCTATCCGTTGGAAATTCAATTAAGCATGATCATTATGACAGTATAATTCGTAGTTTCTACTTCATGATTGTCTAGAACTAAGCTACCATTTTCAATCTACACGTTTCGAAAACTTATGCATTTTTAACATAACGATAACAGCGACGACTCCGGATTGCTAGATTAACCCACGTTGCTACTAGAGACCTCTGCATCTCCACAGCTGTACGGTAATATGTTAGCCTAAAAGGATATTTCAACGAGATCAACTTCAGTAAGCGATGCAATGCAATATGTGGGATGGGATTATATAAATACGAATTGAAAAAATCTCTATTCACAGTCATCCTATCCCAATTTTCGTTTAATTAGGGGAGGTGGGAAACGTTATAATTTGTAGGGGGAGATCCCCTGTGACGGACACCTAAGCCATTTAATGCGAAATTTAAATTAATGTCAGCCTAACGTACTGAGGGTCGTGGGTTCGAATCCCATCAAAGGGAAAGTGGTTACCTCCAATACATTTTTCAAATCAAAATCTCCACATGAAGTACATATTCACATCTGAGTTTTCAGAACAACATATAATAGTTTATGATTCATACGAACCACACACTAACTTTTTCTATTTCGAGCTCGGTAAAATTGGGCATCAAAACTGAACTTCGGCAGAAAATTTCGTTTATTACTAATTCTCAACAAAATATTTGCTGTATTTCGGCAACTGAAACGTCACTTTTACCGAGATCTCGACAAAAATTATGTTTGCTGAAACTTGGCGGTGTCCGGTTCGGGAAAATAAACAAAAAATGCTGAGATCTCGGCGAAAAAAATCAGTCATATTTGAGCATTTGAACATGCTTTTCGAAGATGTAGTTTGATGATGTATTTTGGTTAAAAATATTACAGTTCATAAAAGTATTTATTTATTACTAGACTAAGGCCGGAGTGGTCTGTGCAAAGGAGGCTGCAAAGTTTATGCATCGTTGGCCGTTGTCGTTCAATGCGGTTTGCAGACTATTCCTACCTGAGCGTTCATGTCGCCGATGACGATTTTGACGTGGGACGGGAATCAAAATCCGGCGGAAAATTTTCCCGAGGTCTAAGGTAGCCTTTAAGGCTGGTTTACGGTTCGGAAAACATGTGCACGGGATTTTGCTCCAGGTTTGGTCAAGAAGAATTTTCCGCCGATAAGTCTTCATTGTTCGTAATTGGGTTACTTCAGGGTTACTTCAGGATTCACTTCAGGATTTTGCTTCGGGTTTTGAGAATCTGCGTATCCGCGCCCGTGCTTGAGTTTACACTTCTGATGTTTTGATTCGGATTTCTTTATTCAAATACACACGACAAGATGGAAAGATAACAAGAGGGAGATATAGCGAAAGAAATCGAGATGGTGAGTGAAAGAGATTGAGTGCCCGACCAGTAGATAGTAACAGATTTATATCCGAGCTTGTTATTCTGTTACAGTAGTTTTTTATAACATCGGTTGTTATAAAACATGTACCATTAGTAGTTAAAATAACAAAAATTGTAACAAAATCTCTTCTAGTTTTAACAAAAACATTACTAAATATGTTATTTATTGTACAAAAATATAACTCGTTGTGTTACATGAAAAGTGGTGAAAATAGCTTGTACTATAACAAATTATGTTCTTGAAAATATTCTGATTATCCATAATGTAGGCAATTAACTTTGTCCAGCTGGCTCAACTTTGAATGTAGGTTCGAATTCTAGGTTCCAATTCCTATCTACCAAAAATGTAGGCAATTTTTTTTCGGTAGAAATAAACATAACACATTATGTTATAATCATGTTATGACGATCGTGAAACTTTCTTTTCTCCATCTTTGGCAGAGAATTTATAACAAAATTATTGCAAGTTTTGTTATTTGTAACACATATTGATATAATTGTGATAAAATTTTGTTATGACTAACTGGTCGGGTGGAAGAGAGAGAAAGAGGAAATGAGTGAGGGTGACTGAATGAGAGAGTGAGTGAGTCAAAGTGAAGGTGAGAGTTAGTGAGTGAGAATGAGTGAGTGAGAATGAATGAGTTAAATAATGATTGAGTGAATGTAAGTGAGTGAGTAAGTGAGAATGAGTGCGTGTGTGAGATTGAGTGAATGAGTGAGAATGAGTATTTGTGTGAGATTGAGTGAGTGAATGAGAGTTAGTGAGTGAGAGTAATAGAGTGCACAGCTACTTTATTTTACCGGAGTCGGTAAAATTTTACTGAGTTTTTGGACTTCGGATCACCCAGTAATTTCAACAGCAATATTTTACATTACCGAGTTTTCAGCATGAACGAGAAATGTCAAATAAACATTAAAATCGGTAATGAAGGATGTTTGTTTATATGCAAATAACTGAGTTAGTCAGTAAATGAGGATTTATTTTTTGGAAAATATTTTACCGACTGGACAGTGTATCTAATCAATACCTTTGCCTAGTGAAATACCTCGTGAATTATCCTTATCTGAACAGGCTGTAAGTATGAATAAATGAAGACTTGCGCCGGTTATAATTTATTATTGTTAGACAGGGATTGAATCCTAGGCTATAGAAGAGAAAATCTGTCTTTTATTAACATCATCCTTAGCACATCGCCAAATCACAACACACCGACATCATCCTTAGCACACCGACCTTAGCACCGTCACACCGTCGGTTTTTCGCAAACTAGTTACGATAATTCAAGGGGCTATTCTCCATGACAAATTCTTTTAAGAAAAAGTTCCCAGAGGTAGGAGGCACCTCGGGAGGAACCGGTTCTCATGATGCATTTCACTTGTTTTACGCACAGCTGTGCGATCTGTGGCTGAAAAGTTCACTTTTTGAAACGCGTCAACCAGCACGACGGAAATAATTTTCAAAATGGAAGCTCAACCGAAAAAAAAGAATCGAGAAAACAACATCGAGCATTTTTTAATGGCTATTCGGTAAATTTGGTATAGATTTGTACCGATTTTTTGTGCTGTTCAGTAATTTAGGGATTAAATGATTTGTTCAGTAAAAATAAGTAAACGTCAGAATAATAAAGATAATTTTTTACCAAAACTCGGAAATTTATTACTGACAGTCATTTGTGATCAACTAAAAAACTAATATTTCGGTAAAAACAAAATTTTGCAGTTGAAATTCGGCAAACAAAATACCGAACATTGAAATACTGATTAAGTGTGTGAGAATTAGTTAGAGCGAGAGAGTAAGCGAGTGAGTTAGAGAGAGTGAGTAAATGAGAGAGAGAGTGAGAGAAGTGAGTGAGTTGGAGGAAGAGGTGGCCTTTTCACTACTTACTATTTCTGAGTTTTCGTTCAAATTTCTCAATCTTCACTGCTCACTTTTAATTCCTTACTTATCACTACTCATTTCCCACTTTACTCTTCTTACTTCTTTTTCTCAATTCCCGTTGCTCACTCCACGCTATTAATTTTATTAACTTCTCACAACTCATTTCTCACTTCTCATTAGTCACCTTTCACTTTTCTTTTCTCACTCATAACTAACTCCATACTTCTCATTCTCACTGCTCATTTCTTACTACCCATTGCTCACTTCTCATTTTCCATTTCTCGCTTTTCATTACTCAGTTTTCTCTTCACACTTCTTACATTTCTCACTTTTCACTACCCACTTTATATAGTTTTTTTTTTCATAATAAATTTCCGTCGGAGATTACGCATTTCCCAACGCAATTTAAACCGAATTGTTCCTCCGCGGGATTTGCATGTGTTTTTCCGAACTCCAAATTAGCCTTTAGGTCCAACTTCTGGACAAATACTGACCTTATTTGAGTAAGTAGATATAGTTTCAGTCTGTGCAAACTGTTGGGTGGCTTGAAGTGACACTTGAAGACAATGTGAAAAAATCTGTTTCAACTACCACTTTTCTACTCCGTACGAGCATGGCCGAACATGTTTGATATGCATTTAAGGTTTCCCCAAACACACGAGATGCTACAAGCGCGACGCGATTCTATCGCTTGGTGACTGCGATTCTGTCGCCGTTGGTGTGGAAACGTGAATGGAACATTGCCTGCAGCGGCCCAATGATAGAATCGCGGCGACTAGTTGTGCGGTGAGGAAATCGCTTAGGTCTAGAGGAGCCTTTATCCCGTCTCCACCTTACGGAAAATATTATACACTGAAAATAATCTACACGCTTAATTAATGTTCTTTTAAACGTGAATCCAACGTGTTTTGGATCGAAGCGTGGGGCGCGCGACGGACGGACGTCAAAAGTTTTCACAGCGTGATTTTTTCGTTTTGGCTGCCGATAACTCCCGAAAGTTAACTATAATTATGTTTTTGCTTTTCTTGTATACTAGGTATACGGAAAGGCTATAGAACTGCTCCAAAACCGAACTTTTTATAGAAGGCTCGGAGACCCATAGTGTTATATACCAATCGACTCAGCTCGACGAATTGAGGTGATGTCTGTATGTGTGTGTGTGTGTGTGTGTGTGTGTGTGTATGTGTACAAAAATGTGAGACACGTTTTTGGGCATTTATCATTATCCGCGCAACAAGTTGCATTCGACGCGGAATGCAGTCCCATTGGTTCCTATTTAAAATTAGATCGATTGAACTTTGCGTTTCGGAGTTATGGCCAAAAAACTGTTTTTACGTGCAAAAAAAAAGCAAAATGCTCTAATCTGGACTCGAACTCGTGATCTCTTCATCGGGAAGCGGCTACTAAACCACAGCACCATCAATACACATAGTATGTGGCAAGATACATACAAATATAAATCATCGAATTGGGCATATATTCATTACCTCTATAAGCATCAGAGTTTATCCTGCTAGGGTACCAATTCCTATACTGGAAGTATTCATGGATCGAGAAAAGAAAATATTAGCTTTTACCGTTGGTTATTAAAATATACAGTTTCAATACATTAACTTAGAGCAAGATTGCCGGTGGTGAGTATAAGCCGTTTGGCAGCGCAGTATCATTACTTGACACTTTTCCGGTCGCTACTAAACGCGCTGCTAAAACAGTAGCGCAGCGGACAGGTGATCAAATTTGGTAGCGCGATAACAGCGCTGCTATTTGATGAACTATTAAACGTCACCTGTACGGAATGCAGCCACCAAAATGATAACCGAAAATAGTGACCAGTGCGAAAAAGAGTGACTAAACTAAAATGACAGCGTTGCGAGGATGATCAAAACACTCGCGCCCAGTAATGATGCTCTAATAGATAAACTATTGAAATCGCTTGGATACGCTGTTACTTTAATTGAGAAAAAAGTAGATTCAATATTGATTCGAACTAAATAGTAATTTTTTGGTGACCTTTTTACGATAGGACATCCTTTCAATAATTAAAAATCCTCTTCTCTGCTAAACGTTAGACATAACTTTTCTCATGTCTTATTGCTATCAAGCGCTAAGAAAAGCACAAATACCCTATATTATGCTTCTCGAGATTTTATAGCATTTTGCTATTTCATCTCTTTTTCTCTCGATTGTGCGCCGCTAAGGTATTTGCCATATTGTGGTACCTTGATTACGGAAATGCAAAATATTTCATCACATATTACACACGATTACCTAATGGGAATTATTACTACAGTACTGTATACTGTATACTGATCCAAATGCAGTAGCAACAAATGTAAAAAAATAAAAAGATCCCGTTTATTCCACCAAAGACTAACTATCCATCGAGGGACAATAATATGTTGCATACCTTAAAAGCGAATGTGAAAAACCGCGCCAAAAGATCACATCTGTTTGACATTGCTTTATTTACTTTTTGCATGGCGCACAACTCGGCGCACGGGAGCCGGCGCGTAACTGGCGCGCCAGGTTGCGGATTTAAGAAAAGAATCGCAATATAACAGCCTGTAAATACTCCTCAGTCGTCATATAGCAATTTCAAAAAGCATCGTGTTTTGTTTAACACGTTCAACGCTTTCCCGTTCGAATGCGCCTAAAAGAAGGAATGGCAATGTGCAGTCGTGCAGTGGTGGTCCCCCATACAAATGCTCGACTAAACCTACGATTGCGCTTAAAATTTAGCAACAGTAATTTTGTAACGCTGAATTCATTTTGAAATTTAAATAGTTATCCGACATATGCTATGCTATCCAAAGACTTCCGGAAGCCCATGACTTAGAATCACAGCAGCGTCTTAATTCTAACCTTGAAACAGTAAATTTCCCGCTTTGGTGCAGCAAGGCGCAATTCGCCAAACTAACCACTGTTAAGTGACAAAATATATATTTCAATATCAGTTCTTTCCGAATCTTTCCCGATACAAAGTTTAGTCAAATTTAATTTTCCCATACATATATGTTACACCATCAACTTGAACCAAGTCACCAAAAATTAAATTTACCAACTACAATTAACAAATTGAGGAATTACCATTGACTAAATGTGCAAAATTAAAATAATATCAGCTTCACGAAAGAACGATTTGTTTTGGGTTTTGTCTGGGTTTCCGCCACTGTGGATCGGTTGGCTTAACCATCGTAGCATCAGCGGCAAGCCGTGCTTCTGTTCTATTTTTACGCATATAGGCTATTCGACGTTTTATCATCTTTCTCTTGCACGTGCACGGAAAGGATAGGATTTGTTTTCATACGGAAACGCTTCGGAAGCGTTTCCGTATGACAACAAACCCCATCCCGTCTATGCGCGTGCAAGAGAAAGATGATAAACGTCAGATAGCCTTATGCATGCATCATTCTTTGTGGCGTTCAATCATCATATGGGTGCGCAGCTGGTGTGCGGGAAGACGCGGGACGCATGCGCATTCGCTTCAGTCTCTTGCCGTCGGATGAATATTGCCAAAGGAAGCATCGCCAACACACTTCGCATTGCGTGTGGCAATGTTCTATTTTAGCTCAGCTGGGTTGAATGTTGATCCGAGCAAATGAGATTTGGGGATACTGGTTCATGAGTATGTATTACGGAAAAAATAAAATTTTGGAAAGCTCCGCGGAAATAACGCGCAGAGGGAAATCCCTTGTCTCAATTCCTTGGATATAGCGTCTGCTGCACCATAAACTCGCAAGCTTCTAATTTTATTGAATAATTATGTCTTTTCTATTCAGTAAAGCATATTTTCTTTTGTGCATTGAAGCAATAGAATATAATTTCGTACTTATGTTTAGTGTCTACTAAAACTCGGTGGGCAAGTTTGATTACTACCAAGATAAATCAAAAGCTATTTTGTTTCTGCTAACAATCATTAAAGAAAACTGTTGAGTACATATCGATTCTCAACTTATTTATTTATGTTTCGTTTCCCACCTCCATCATCTAAAGTTCAGACCTGAATTCTTTCAAATATTCCAAATAATCAGATGGATTCAATTATAGAAATGTCATGAATATAAATATAAACAATACACAGCATTACGTTCCATTGATTATTAGCATGGAAAATATTAAAAACAATTTTTTTTTTGAAAGCGCTTGAATTTTCTAGTATTTAAATTTTTTCTTGCAATGCGTATTACAGTTAAACCTCCATGAGTCGATGTTCTATGACTCGATATCGACTCATGGAAGCAAATTATGCCAAATTAAAAAATATTTTCTGGGTTACTGTGATGGTCCCTTCAAACAGCTTTCCAAAGATTTGCTATTCCTCATCTCGATATTTCCATGAGTCGATGGTCCCTTCGATATCGACTCATGGAGGTTTGACTGTATACCACACACCTAGAAAATATGAGTTTTGAAAAAAAAAAAAGATGGCTTACACGAGGATCGAACATAAATCCTCTGAATGAGAGCCTATTACGTTACCACTGAGCTATCTTTGTTACTTGAGGTGTTAGTGTTCGAAGAACAAGAGGCTACGCAATTTGCAATAAATAACTATTTTACTACATCAAGACATAGGCTGCTTGTGCATACGTGCGGTAACGCACCGGGGGCTGTGCTTTGGTTCGGTGGCATATAATCTGAACCGATAAAAAGTTTAGTTGTATCGGAATATAAGTCATGTTCGGGATTTGAGTCAAAACGGCACGATTGAGTTTACGTCAGGGGCTTTTGTGTCATTTCATTCAAATAAGTCACATGTAATATTCTTATTGTTTTGGTGCGCAGGGAAGCAACTTCATAATCAATTTCAACATTTTATTTTGAATCCTCTGTAAATGCATTCTTCCTGGCGTTGCAGCAAATAACCCATATTGGCACAGTATATGTAAAACATGGCTAGCCTAACAATTAGTTTGTAAATCATTTTTTTTTTTTAATTTTGGTTTTCTATGAATATTCACTTACTATTTTTGTACCTTTTTGCTTGCATACCTTCTGTGTGGTTTTTGATAGTTAATTCATTCATGCTATACATAAGTCCTAAATCTTGGACGCTAGACCAAATAATTGGAACCCCGTTCATAGTGACAGCATGTCTGTTAAAAGAATTCAAATAAAAAGCACTCGGATTATGTAAGAAAAAAATGAGTTTTGGTAGGCTTCGGAGAAAATTTTCTATTTTTGGAAGTCAGTAGAAAAAGTATTCAAACTTTTCTATAATCCAAGTATGTTTTAGATAATTTAATAGTCTTAGTTCGATCATTGACAAACTACAATGACTCATTCCAGAGGTTAAATGTCAAAACGTGTTACAGCAGAGTTCTAGTGCGATTATTTTTCTACAGCTCTGCCTAATAGTTTGTTGTTTTAATTCAACTAATAACAGAGTTAAAGCACTAGTTACTAATACTAAATGATAACAAAATTACGATCAGTCTGTATAATAAGTTACTGCAACTAGCGCTATAACTCTGTTATTAGTGCAATAGAAACAACAATTAGGCAGAGTTGTAAAAACCTTCGCTCCACATCCACATATCACGTCCTCCACATATCACTTTTGAAATTTAACCTCTGAAATAAGTTATTGACAAACTACTAAATTATCGAAACCATATTACTAAATGATCGAAAACAGCCTTGCTATAATCCATAACAAATTAAACGAAGGTAAGCAACGATTTTCGATTTTCCGATATATGTTATCATTACGATATAAAGTATTGCACAATATGAGCTCAAAAATGCTGATTTTGGTAACACTAGCTCTGTCACGCGTTATCTATCAGATTTTGTGCTTGAATCGTTTACCTGTAAAGAGTGATCTGATAAATAATATTGGATCAGTTTAGATATTAAAATATTCAATTTTAACCATACATTCATACCAATTACTGTGAAATGCTTTCCATATAAAGAAAAACAACCCCAGTAGAATTCTCTTCAGATTTTTTTAAGTCGGATCAAATTTATAAATCTTGTTGCAAAGTGTTTGAATGATAATGACAAAAATGGAACTGCTCATCAGCAAAAATTTACCTTTCTCGTCAAAAATGTTCATTCCCTTAATCGATTCTTTGGCTTATTTAAGGTCAACATTCCCAATTAACCTATATTTTTTACGCCACTAAATATTTTTTAAATTCAAAACAAAAATCGAAAAAGTGCTGTTTTTTAAGATTGACCCGATTTTGAACGAACATCGAGTGAATTTTTGCAGACCGGTTCACGCATGCACACGTTTTCGGTTTTTTTCGATTTAATAAAAGATATTTTAGTTACTAGATAAAGATTGTCGCTTCGGTTCCCTTTGTTCTGCTGTCCGGAACATGTTGGGTATCAAGCTGTCAAATCGTATGGATTTTCCTTCTTTGACATTTAGCTCCCCTATCATCGCCGGCAAAAGATGTTCCGGACAGCGACGACAGCGACAAACTTTATCTTGTAACTAAAACATCTTTTGATTTAATGGATTTAATAGTTTAATAGGAAAGCACTCGAAAGTTTGACAAATGGAAACATTTGTTTTTTCTCACCACCGTTTTTTTGCTTTTCTCGTATTCAAAGCAAACGATACGAACTTTTTCAGAAGAAGTATGTGTATGTGCATGTGTGCAAAAAAATCTAACTCATTTTTCGAAATCTTATCCTGAACCGATTATTTAAACGGCGAATCCTGTCCCATTGTTTCACATTAAAAATCAGCCCGAACTCACTATGGGCTCAAAAGTTATGGCCAAAATACAAATTTTTATAGGGACACGGCAGGTATTTCCGTCCATCGTCGTAGGGGCTAAAACCAACGAAAGCAACGTACATTTGCTAGAACTCCACTATAGCAGAACGTTTCTCCTGAACTTACGATTTGGTACGTATGCGTTTTACAAAAAAGCGTCTCTTTTATTGGTTTTCGAGACTATGACGAACAGACGAAAATACCTGCCGTGTCCCTACTATGCCTGAAACTCGATTTGTGCAACTGCACAACCTCATCACATTTTCCGGGCACTCACTCAACTTCATCCGATTTGCTTGTAACAAATTGCATCCGGCAGCAATTATAACAAATGCGAATTTTAAATTCAATCTATCTTTATTTACGAGATCTTCGATCCTAGGCCGGTTCATCTGGTATAAATAAATGTGAAAAATAAGTCTTATTCACCAATTGTTATTTTAGACTTTTCATATATGTTTATCAACTATTTTGAACGAGCGAGAAAGGCATCATCACCGCTAGGTGGATTAATCTGGGTTTTTTTTTCAAACCGAGTTGGTTTAATGGAACTATGGAGAGGCATGGTATCGCGAGTGGTCGTGTTTCTTGACAACATTTGTGTGTCCAGTGTTTTCCTTTAAAAATATCAGCTGGCTGGTGAAGAAGGAAAGATGGTAAAGCACAGCATGTTGGTCGTGGGATTATTGCTCAGTGCTGGTGCTTATTTTGCGGATGTTTGGCAGGGCTGCCTCTGAGGTCCTTTATGATGAAAAACAGCGGATGGACCTACAAAAATGGTGAGCACGTTCCGGTTCTTGCTTCTTAATGTATTATTATCAAAACCTATACCCTGCATAAGACGAGTGTAGTGCTTTTGAATTGTCAGTTGTCATTGTCAGCCATTTCAGGCGAATCGGACGACGGGCGTTCCGCCCCATCTCCCGACGAGTGTGTCGGATGACTAGTGTTCCGCCCCTAATTTCGACAACTGCTGTGACGGTTGTTTTCGGCGCGTGTTCTTGCGTTCCTTCGGCGGTCGGTGCTACGCCCCATCTCCCGGTATCAGTGCGCTGGGCCCCGTGACGTCATTCAGCGGGGACGCCACCAGTTTCAGCTGATAGGACGCGGTTTTTTCGGACGGTTGAACGCGCGTATTAAAAACGGGGATAAAAGCTTTTCCCGTGGCCAGCCCGCCCAGCCCGCTGGGTGGCGCTGGTGGCGGTGGGCCGCATCTGGTGATCCCGGAACTGGACCGATCATCCAACGGCGACTGGAGACGACGAGTGTGCGTTTCTCAAAACGTTTCTTTCGAACATTCCTCCAGTTCGGTGGAGACGCACGGTATTTTTCGCCCCAATACCACTCGCATTCGTGCCGGAAATTTTGTTCTGTATTGTGTGGGTGAGTAAATTCATCAGAAAGTGTAAATTTGTCTCTTGTCCAATCGTGATTCTCCAGTAAGCAGAGCGATCGGCCGGTCGCCGAAATTAAGTTTTGCTTTATGCGGAAAGCAAAACGATCGGCCGGTCACCGAAATTTTGTTCTGCATTGTGCGGGGGAGTAAATTCATCAGAAAGTGAAAGTGTAGTGCGGTCGATATAATAAAAATATTGAACGTTCGGTCGATTAATTTTATTTTAGATCACATTACACGCTATACACGGCATACCGTTTACCAAAACGAACCCTGCCACACTCCCTACCCCATATATCCAACATCCCAGTGATTTCTCGTGGAAGTGCAGATGACTCGTCGGCTTCTATCAAAGCGAGTATCACGTCAACATTTTCCTACCCATTCCTTAATTGACCTGCATTCGGACACGGCCGGCGCTGGTATTGCTTATTTTTGGGTAACCAGTTCTTACACACTGAAGATGATGTTAGTCCCAAACTTCATCTGTTGGTTCTCTGTGTAATTACAGCTGACCTGGCAATAACGGAGTAGCAACCGTAGGCGGTCAATAATGTTAAAAAAAAAAATGATATTCCAAAATGCTTCCTTTGTAAATAAAAAAACCGTTAAAGTACAGCATTATTTAATTTCCATAGTTTCCAAATTCTCCTTTGGAGAATTTTCCTGCTCAACACAGAAGAATTTCCTGGTGAAATCCATGGTTGTTAAATCAGTGAAATTCATTACACTTTTATGGAGAAAAAAAAAACCGGAAAATTCTGAAAAAAATCAAACGAGTGAACTTCGTACAAAGCTGCTGTATAAATCGTTTAAAAAAATAAAAAGTCTACGTAGACTTTTGGTAAACCCCCCCGTCCCCCTTCGTAGACTATCGTAGACTTTTCCGAAACCCCTCCCCCCCCCAAGAGTCTACGTGGTTTATGGACAGCCCCTTATGTTACTACCAATATTTTTATAACTGAATAAATGGTTTACAACACGTCTACACTTCAACAACAGAAGCATATAATGATGTATCCGTGGTTATTATCCTGAAATACCCTGTTTTCTGAGTATGCGTTAATGATTTTGCTGAACTAGCGTTTTTTTAGGTCCCACTTACCCCGGGGTACCTTGTTGCTGGGAAATATTAAATTTTCAGGTTCTAACAATTTTAAATGCTAAGATACTGTCCATAAACCACGTGCTAGTGGAGGCAAGAGTTAGTGAAAGAAAACAAAATTTTTATACATAGGAAATGTATATTGATCATCAAGTCAAGAAAACGTCCATTGCCCCGCTTTTTGTATTAAATTTCCAAAAAAAAATTATATGAGTAGTCACACTTCTAGAAACCCTCTTCTTCTCACTAAAAGCGTGACGTAATTTATGGACGTCCCCTAAGATAAGGTGGTATCCGTTGATAACATAACAATAAATTTGAAAATATTTGACACCCTTAACCCTTCCGGGACGGATGGGTCATATATGCCCAGTGTTTCAGATTGGCTCTGAAAAATCACAGAAGAGAGCTAGGTCCCCAGTTTCTTCAGCAAAATTAGCATTAGCATTAAGCATTTCGCACAAATTCGTAGGTGGTACAAGCCAAGACTATTGTACGAGAGTCCATTACCGCTTCTGCCTTATAAGCAGGAGGTCATGGGTTCAATTCCAGGCCCGTTCCTTTCCTACTTTGTATTTCTATCTTTCTGTGCTTCACGTTCTACCAAAACGATTCCTACTGTAAATAACGTTCCACACAATCCCAAAACCTCCCGTGTCACCTATGAGAGGTCGTAGAGTTCTCTGCATCTTTCTTAAGTAGGTGTCCAACTAACCATCCTTCCCCTTCCTCAGCATTCGCAAGGACGTGGCCGGGACAGATCTCGACTATTGGAAAGTGCATTGCTTCCATCTAAGAGATAGTGATTAGTCCCAAATCAATATCTGTGGTAACGGATGAAAGTGATGCTACTCTCATACAATAGTCTTGGCTTGCACAACCTACGAATTTGTGCGAATTGCTCAATGCTAATGCTAATGCTAATAAATAAAAATAAATAAATTAAAAAACGAAAAAAGGGTATTTTTTGATATAGTATGAATATATGGTGTAGCCTCTTTGAACTGCAAGAATGGTCTTTCGGTACAACTTGTATGAGAATGGTAAAAAAGACAACACTGCTCTCACAACTAAGGCTTGTTCGCGACAAAATCTGGACACATAACTTTAAGAATAAAAATAAACTGCTGTTGGTTTATTTCGGTACGTTTTCCACTTCAAATGGCTTCATTCCTTATCGATGCTTCGATGTATGCACGAAACTTGGTGACATTTGAATTTTCTAAGAAATAATACGTGCCGAATGATTTGACATCCTCAGTAGAATCTGTTTCGAGCTCGTATCCTTCTGGTGGCTCATAAAATCCGTTTTTGATCCACTCTCTGATGTTTTAGATATTGTCAAACAAGTATCGACATATTTTAAAACGCTTTGAGCAGTGTTCACATGAAAACAAAATGTTTTTATGTCAGTTTCTGGATCGAGAGACCCGAATTTCAATGGCGACTGCACACAATTCTTTCCGAACCTACAATTTCTTCGAAGCCATTATTCACTACGAACTTGTAACACTTATAAGAAATATATTTTCAGAAAGTACACACATACATTCATTAATCTACGAAATATTTCACTAGTTGATGGTTTTTTTAAGTTATACGTGTTTGAAGGTGTCCAGATTTTGTCGCGTACAAGCCTTATCTACCATTGACATAGTGAACTGCAGAGTGCCGATCTGTACTTATTATCAATAATAAGAAAATAATCCAATTGGAATATTCAAATATGTACAGACTTTTATTTTGCAAATGAATTGCCTTAAATTGCCCATTTATCAAAAGCGATAAATATCTTCGCCTTCGGTATTTCAATTATCAAGATTGATGGTTTCCAGCTACAATCAACAGCATTCAATTAACAAGCTGCTTCTCGTCAATCGATTTTAAATCATTCCCAATTTTTCCATTATTCACGACCCATCGTGATTAAATCTATAGTATAACAACACGTCCGTATTAGTTTCCTTGTAGCAATGCTTACTTGAGACGTGCCTGAACGAAATGTTTCATTTTTCATTTCCAATGAATTTTATGTTAGGTATCAACAGAACATCAAATGACATGTCAGAAAATGAAACAATTCACTTCGTTAATCTCAATGGGACATGAAGCTTACTTGAGAAACACTATGGTAATAAATTTCAATACAAGACAAGGATTATTCCATCTATTCGACCTAAATAAAGGCTCAATTCCTGGTGGCATTTACTGAAACAATAGCAGAGCCTTGCTCTATTCGTATGAAAGCGGGTCATTCCCATGCTTCCATTAACTGATAGTCATTTATTTATCTGTCTCCAAAACACCCCCACCTCGGCCTCCCCATTCAAGAAATCCAACCTCCTCAAAACCACCCCAACATTCCGATGTGTTAGCAGTGCGAATCGTTTTCTCCCCGTTGACGCCTACATCTAATTAATGAATTTATTAAGCTCGCTGGCAGTCGCAATAATTACAAATGCCAGGCAAATATCTAAACACAAACCGAATCCGCCCGCAATGGGAACGAATGGGCAGCAGTGAGCCCGATGCAGCGCCATCAGACCACCCGCCGATCAACCGGAAGGAACTTAACAATGCGGGTAATTAGGTGTCATTTATCTCGCAAAACCCCCGAAAGGAAATTGAATCGTTTTGCCATTTGTCGAATTGTATTCAGGGAGCCTCGTCAGTTGGTGGCACCCCACGTTTCGAATAGCGCCATACCACCCCAAATGCCAATCAATGATGGTACAGTTTCCGATTGGGTGTCCCACCTTTGTTTTACAGAACCCAATAATACTGCTGCCGGTGCCGTACCGTACCATAGTTATGCATATTCCGTTGTACCTGCCCTAGAATGTGGGTCGACTCGGTGCCGTTCAGCAAGGACGATGATTCAATCAAATATCCAGACAGACAGCGGAAGGGAGCACAAACGACGACGGGTGCATGTGATCATCGTCGACATATTCCGCTTTTCCGACATATGAAAAGATAGTTGCGGCATATCCGTTCCTGGTTGGAACGTGAGGACCTGTGCCTGAGAGTGGAGTAGATATCTACTCGTTTTTCCACTGCAGCAAATATTGGGTGAAAGTGATATTCAAATCAGCTCTGGTGCAACCATCGTATCGTTGGTAAAAGATGTGCAAAGCGTGCATCTATAATCCTCTACTTGTAGCTAGAGGATTAGGTAAGGGTATTGTTTTTCGGTAGTTGATTCTTGATTGCAGTTTGAATTGTTTCAAAAAAGTAGCGCACTTTAATATAATAGATTAGCTACTTGTTTACGTGTTGGGCTATGAAATAGTGAATTGACATCTTGGACAGGGCGTCCAACATAGATCTGGTCCACACAAGTACCAATCTCATACTTCCACGAGTCTCCTCACCGGAAGATAATTATTACATAGTTGTCCTTCTGACGTATGCTATAGTGGGGTGATGCAACCTGCGGTTTGGGGTGTGGTGCGGTTCGACAATGGGTCACAAATACGGCAACAACAGATCATTTACTGTAAAAAAAAGTTCCGAAAACTTACCTTGAAAATAAACTGGCCCATGTCGGAAATCTTCTCCGATGCTGACCCGGACGCCCTTTTGAAGCAGTTCAGATAATCACGCGTCAGGATGAAATATCTGCAATAATCGTAAGTACACATACACAATGGCTCATTAGTTTCTTCAATTGAATCTTCCATCTTGGGTTGAATCGAGCGCGCTTGTACTGTGCCTTTGCCTGCCCTGCACAATTCCAGTCACGAATAGTCATCAAATTAGCACTCGCTAAAGGTTTGGCTGAATGTGGCCTTCTGATGGCATCAGCAGTCAGATCAAAAAGCTCATTTTTCCTTTTCAGATGGTATTTAGGTATGAGCTGGTGCCATCTAACGAATTAATACCAAGAAGGCAAGGACAAAGAGGCAAGAAACAGTACACGCCGCACCGACCATGATTTTAGTAGAAATGGCACTTTCGTCGTGAGAAACGAACCTTTCTTTCCATCTGGAGAAAAGCCGGTCCCGTTGCTGCCAGAGCAGGCCACGCTTGATCGGTCCGGTCATCTGGGCCACCGGAATACGACCAATTAGCAGCGACTTCTGAAAAGAGGACACGAACGAGAAAGAAAGGAAAACCTTTGGTTAGAAAAGTTATTAAAATTTGAGCTCCGGTGGTGGCAATAAATTAACACCCTTTTAGTTCAAGCAATTATCATCAAAGGTATTTCACGATGAATTATATAAACAATAGGAAAAGAAACCCCTTTTCAAAACAGATTGGAGCAATGCTGGTATTTTGTAATTCGTGTTTATTGTTGGAATGAGACATTTTGTACTTTCATGTTCTTAGGATATTAAGAAATGGATTGATACACCCAACCAGCGTTTGTTAGATTTTCTAACAATCCTGTTTAAGAACTGGGCATATGCGAAATTGTAAGATTCTCAAACAAAAAATGTAAGCTTACAAACAAATATTGTAAGAAAAGTTTGAGAAATTATTGAAATTATTGAAACCTTAGTTGTTCTTGTTAGGAAATCTAACAATCAACAGTTGGGTGCACAAATGTAATTGCGGTTTAGCAAATGAAAACATTTTCACCACTCGCCACTCTTTTTTATTCTTCCATTGAACCGCTCCACTGTGGGAAAAAGCGTGGCCATTAGTGTACGGCTTATTTTTTGAATGTTTCCAAAACCTGGAATTCGTGTGCCCAAAAGCTTTTTTATATTGAAGTTTAGAGGTCACGCAAAGGCCTTTAAGGTGATTTTTTGACCATCAAGTTTAGACTTTCATAAAAATAATCATAACTTTGGCAATTTTTATCCGATTTACAATCTATTGTAATTAATCTCTTCAGTATTAAATTTATGAAAACTTTGTGGAACATCATATTCCCTGAAATCAGCTCCAAATGTTTGATAAAAATTTCTTCTTCTTTTTTTTAAAGAAAACAGTTTTACAAACGCTCTAACTTTGTTAAATATCAGCCGAATCCGGATATTTTTATATGAAATCAAAGAGAAATTTGTATTCTAATTTTTCTTAGAACAAACTGAGTTTCTAAAACCATTATTTGTCAATGTTTTAGACCAAATACTGCAAAACAATTTTTCTATTGAACAAGGACGTCACATAGTAGGCCATATTTCATTATTTTTATTGTACATTTTGAATATAATAGTTCCATTTCATATGGAATTATATCGTAGTCGTATAGAACTGATTAAGTACATTAGCAGAAGTCTGGATTATCTGTAAGAATTTCATTATGCTTTACTGTTACTGTAAAATGAAACTATAAAATTTAAAATGTGCTATAAAAATAAAAAAAAATATGGCCAACTATGGAGCGTCTTTGTTCAATAGAAAAATTGGTTTGCAGTATTTGGTCTAAAACATTGCCAAATAATACTTTTAGAAACTCAGTTTGTTCTATGAAAAATTAGAATACAAATTTCTCTTTGATTTCATATAAAAAAATCCGGATTCGGCTGATATTTGACAAAGTTAGAGCGTTTGTAAAACTGATTTTCCTAAAAAAAGAAGAAATTTATTTGAAATTAATTTCATTTGGAGCTGCTTTCAAGAAATATGATGTTCCACAAAGTTTTCATAAATTTAATATTGAAGAGATTAATTACAATAGATTGTAAATCGGATGAAAATTTTCAAAGTTATGATTATTTTTATGAAAGTCTAAACTTGATAGTCAAAAAATAACCTTAAAGGCCGTGGCGCGACCTCTAAACTTCAATATTTTGGCCTGAAATTCTGAGGCTACTCTTTTTTTGCCATAAAAAAGCGTTTGGACACACGAGTTCCAGGTTTCGGAAACATTCGAAAAATAAGCTGCAGCCTAGTGGCCATTAATCGAAAAATTTACTATCTCCAATTTGTCGAATTTATACACCATATGAAAGTATATACCCTAGATAAAAGAATCGGAAAATATTGAAGCGCTGTGTTTATTCAGTCAAAAGATATGGGCTGGCGAAGTGAAAAAGCTGATAAAAATAAAAAAATCGTTCCTTAATTTGATTTGTATGTTATGAAGTAAATTTTTATCCAAATATAAAATTTTATATACCATTTCAAAGCTGAAAACTAAAGCTTTTCGATGGTTTGGTTTATTTTGCACGAAAAGATTAATATCAATAAGTTGTAGAAGAAAAACTTTTATTATCCTGATTCTTCGCTATAAAATGGTCCCGCAAACCTAATGTCCCCAAATGCATCCTCATCTGTAAATTGGGGATTGAAATATAATTCTAGTACCACCTTTAAGTGAGTGATTTGCTTGCGCATAATTGGGCTTTCACGAGAACGCTTCAATCAAAGTTTTCTTGAAAATTGTATCTCGTAATGATTGAAAAATGAACAACATTATTGCTAGAAATATGGTTTCTTGCTATTTTATACAAGCTGTATTGGAAACAAACAAAAAAATGCCCCAAATTTTTTTTTTTTTATTTTCGCCGGTGACATTTTTTGACAGGTTATCAGGTATCAGGTATCAGAACGTCGGCTCAGGAGACACGTTCCGCTCAATTTGGGAGATTTGTGCCATCGCCTTCACTGGCCTATTTCATCATTTACCTGACGGAAAAGGAAGGGAAAAGGGGAAAGGAAAAGGAAGTGAAATTGGAAAGGAGAATGGAACAGGTATCAGGAGAAGGACGATATAATCAAAAATACATACATACGATGCATTTTGTAAAACGAAATGAAACGCGAAGCATAAAATATACTTGATAAGTCACACAATGCAAATGCATTTGATATACCATTTATAGGAAAGCCAATTATGTAGACTCACAAGCATTAAGCTAGGGACTAAAGAGAGGTGTCACAAAAACATTGAGGACGTAACAATGGCCGAAAACACAGAGTGCACTGTGAAAAATGCATAATGAGAATCCATATAGGTGACAAACACAAAGTACATTGTAAAAATCGCATAATGCGAATCCATATAGGTGATAACTTGTTGAAAAACTAAGTAAAACACATATTCAAAACCCGCACGTTGAGATTGAACAAGAGTAGCCGAAGCCGAACGTTAAAGACGAAACACAGAGTACACTGTGAAAAACGCATAATGCGAATCCATTATTATTATTATTTATTCAGACTAAGGCCGAAGTGGCCTGTGCGGTATGTAAGAGTCTTCTCCATTCGGCTCGGTCCATGGCAACACGTCGCCAGCCACGCAGTCTACGGAGGGTCCGCAAGTCATCTTCCACCTGATCGATCCACCTTGCCCGCTGCGCACCTCGCCTTCTTGTGCCCGTCGGATCGTTGTCGAGAACCATTTTCACCGGGTTATTGTCCGACATTCTGGCTACGTGCCCGGCCCACCGCAGTCGTCCGATTTTCGCGGTGTGAACGATGGATGGTTCTCCCAACAGCTGATGCAACTCGTGGTTCATTCGCCTCCTCCATGTACCGTCCGCCATCTGCACCCCACCATAGATGGTACGCAGCACTTTCCTTTCGAAAACTCTGAGTGCGCGTTGGTCCTCCACGAGCATCGTCCAGGTCTCGTGTCCGTAGAGGACTACCGGTCTAATGAGCGTTTTGTAGATGGTCAGTTTGGTACGGCGGCGAACTCTATTCGATCGAAGCGTCTTGCGGAGTCCAAAGTATGCACGATTTCCAGCCACTATACGCCTCCGAATTTCTCTGCTGGTATCATTTTCGGCAGTCACCAGTGAGCCCAAGTACACAAATTCTTCAACCACCTCGATTTCATCACCACCGATGCCAACTCGCGGTGGTGGCTCACATTGTCTTCTCTTGCGCCTCTACCTATCATGTACTTTGTCTTCGACGTGTTGATGACTAGTCCAATCCGCTTGGCTTCCCTCTTCAGTCTGATGTAGGCTTCCTCCATCTTCTCAAAGTTACGTGCCATAATATCTATGTCGTCGGCGAAGCCAAATAGCTGGACGGACTTATTGAAAATTGTGCCACTCGTGTTAATCCCTGCTCTTCGTATTACCCCTTCCAAAGCGATGTTGAATAGCAGACACGAAAGACCATCACCTTGCCGTAACCCTCTGCGGGTTTCGAAGGGACTCGAGAATGCCCCTGAAACTCGAACTACGCACATCACCCGATCCATCGTCGCTTTGATCAACCGTGTCAATTTATCCGGAAATCCGTTTTCGTGCATTAGCTGCCATAGCTGGTCCCGATCGATTGTATCATATGCGGCTTTGAAGTCGATGAATAGATGATGTGTGGGCACGTTGTATTCGCGGCACTTCTGCAGTACTTGGCGAATGGCGAACACCTGGTCCGTGGTGGAGCGTTCACCCATAAACCCGCCTGGTACTGCCCCACGAACTCCCTTGCAATTAGTGCTAGTCGACGGCATAAAATTTGGGAGATTACCTTGTAGGCGGCGTTCAGCAATGTGATTGCGCGGTAGTTGCTACAATCCAGCTTATCGCCCTTTTTGTAGATGGGACACACGACACCTTCCATCCACTCCTGCGGCAAAACTTCCTCCTCCCAAATCTTGGTAATGACCCAGTGCAGCGCTCCAGCCAGTGCCTCACCACCGTGTTTAAATAGCTCTCCTGGTAGTTGGTTAACCCCAGGAGCTTTGTTGTTCTTCAGACGACCAATCTCCTCCTGGATTTCCTGGAGATCCGGGGCCGGTAGAATTATGTCCTGCGCGCGTTCCACCAGGTCCATCACCATACCGCCAGCTTCGTCTGCCACATCGCCATTCAGGTGCTCTTCGTAGTGCTGCCGCCACCTTTGGATCACCTCACGCTCGTTCGTAAGAAGGTTCCCGTTTATGTCCTTACACATATCGGTCTGTGGCACGTGGCCCTTACGTGAACGGTTCAACTTCTCATAGAACTTTCGTGTGTTATTAGTGCGGTACAGTTGCTCCGTCTCTTCACGGTCTCGATCTTCCTGCTGACGCTTTTTCCTCCGGAAAATCGAGTTTTGTCTGTTCCGCGCCTGTTTATATCGTGCCTCATTCGCTCTCGTGCGGTGTTGCAGCAATCTCGCCCATGCTGCATTCTTCTCTTCTACTAACTGCTCACATTCGCCGTCATACCAGTCGTTTCTCCGATCCGGGGGCACCGTGCCAAGTGCAGCGGTTGCGGTGCTACCAATGGCGGATCGAATATCTCTCCAGCCATCTTCAAGAGACGCTGCGCCTAGCTGCGAATCCATATAGGTGACAATTTGTTGAAAACTAAGTAAAAAAAACATATTCATAAACCCACCATTATTTAACCTCAAGTTGAGATTAAACAAGAGTAGCCGAAGCCGAACGTCAAAGACGAAACACAGAGTACACTGTGAAAAACCCATAATGCATGTAGGTGACAATTTGTTGAAAACTAAGTAAAACACATATTCATAACCCCACTCTTATTTAACGTTGTTGAGATTGAATAAGAGTAGCGGATTTTCTGGGAGAAGCAAAAAGTCAACTACGCCATAGCTTCGGTTAGCGCAGCGAGGGCTAAATACTGTAAAGGAGGCCCTGGTGCTTCACAGGCTCTGTTTGCGGTTATTAGACCCCCCTTACCATTCATTCATAGGCACGGAATTAGGTGTCACCTGTATGGTGGACTTTTACCACTGGAACAGGCAATCCGTAATGTTATTCTTAGCCAGATAACCAGCTGCCGACACCACACGGCTATCTAGGCTGTTCGAGGAGAGAAGTTGACATTGACTTTACGTCAGCTCTCAATGTGGCCGAACAGTCATTCAAGCTGTATTGGAAACTAACAAAAAATGCCCCAAAAAATGACATTTTCTTAAATTTTCGCCGGTGACATTTTTTGAAGAGTTAACGATGGCCTTTAAAGGGTTAAAAAAGGTTCTTAAATATTCCTTCACATAATATATGTTGCATAGAAACAGTTTTCATTGAAAAAATATTTTTGGCCGCCCATTTGTATAAGAATTCCTCATAGTGCGCTCCTAGCATAGCATAGCATAGCATATGTGATTGTACAAATCGTGGGTGGCTATACAATGCTCAATTCAAGCTCCATCTGGAATAAGGGCGAATGTCGCAAGAGAAGACTCTCCCCGTCGACCCCCCCTCCCTTAAACAAAAGTGACAAGCAGCAGATCTCTCTGTGGTTTATCACTTCAGAACGAAAGAAAACAATGCGAACTTGCATTCTGAGGTGATGAACTGCAAAGAAACTCCCTGCCTGTCACTTTCATTCAAATGAGGGGAAGTCGACGAAGAAAACCCTCTCCCGCGACACCCGCCCCCTTACCAGACAGAGCTTGAATTGAGCAATCTACTGTGTATTGTCGCAAATTGGTACTTGGGATTAGTACCTTTTCCTATACAGTAGCAGTTGTATACCTGGCCACGTCCTTACAATCACGGAAGGAAGGGAAGGAATGTTAGTTCAACATCTACTAGTGAAGATGCAGGGAACCCATACTACCTTCATAGATGTCTCGGGAAGGAAAATTTGTGTTAGTGGGAAAGGTGAATAATAGGGAGCTCTATTCGACAATATAGAGCGTTTGTCAATAACAGTATAAAATATATAATAAAATAAAATATATTCATCAATTTACTTACGAACCGTCCTAAGGGAAAAACAAAACAAAACCCAAAATTTCGGCAAATCGCGCGATCGTTCTGCCGTCCGAAACAAGAGCCAACACGCACTGAACTAATTAACTTTATTACCGGCCGCGCAATGCAAGACACAAAATTTCGGCAAATCGCGCGGTCGTTCTGCCGTCCGAAACAAGAGCCAACACGCACTGAACTAATTAACTTTATTACCGGCCGCGCAATGCAAAAGCCAACACGCACTGGCCAACACGCACTGAACTAATTAACTTTATTACCGGCCGCGCAATGCAAAACACAAAATTTCGGCAAATCGCGCGATCGTTCTGCCGTCCGAAACAAGAGCCAACACGCACTGAACTAATTAACTTTATTACCGGCCGCGCAATGCAAAACACAAAATTCCGGCAACTCGCGCGGTCGTTCTGCCGTCCGAAACAAGAGCCAACACGCACTGAACTAATTAACTTTATTACCGGCCGCGCAATGCAAAAGCTAACACGCACTGGCCAACACGCACTGAACTAATTAACTTTATTACCGCGCAATGCAAAACACAAAATTTCGGCAAATCGCGCGATCGTTCTGCCGTCCGAAACAAGAGCCAACACGCACTGAACTAATTAACTTTATTACCGGCCGCGCAATGCAAAACACAAAATTTCGGCAAATCGCACGGTCGTTCTGCCGTCCGAAACAAGAGCCAACACGCACTGAACTAATTAACTTTATTACCGGCCGCGCAATGCAAAAGCCAACACGCACTGGCCAACACGCACTGAACTAATTAACTTTATTACCGCGCAATGCAAAACACAAAATTTCGGCAAATCGCGCGATCGTTCTGCCGTCCGAAACAAGAGCCAACACGCACTGAACTAATTAACTTTATTACCGGCCGCGCAATGCAAAAGCCAACACGCACTGGCCAACACGCACACGCCAACACGCACTGAACTAATTAACTTTATTACCGGTCGCGCAATGCAAAACACAATATTTCGGCAAATCGTGCGATCGTTCTGCCGTCCGAAACAAGAGCCAACACGCACTGAACTAATTAACTTTACTACCGGCCGCGCAATGCAAAAGCCAACACGCACTGGCCAACACGCACTGAACTAATTAACTTTATTACCGCGCAATGCAAAACACAAAATTTCGGCAAATCGCGCGATCGTTCAATTCCTCATAGTGCGCTCCTATGCCAAAATTGTGTTATAGGTATCTGTCTGCTCTTTACAAATTATGACATAATATATTACCTTCTTCTTCTTCTTCTTATTGGCATTACATCCCCACACTGGGACAGAGCCGCCTCGCAGCTTAGTGTTCATTAAGCACTTCCACAGTTATTAACTGCGAGGTTTCTAAGCCAGGTTACCATTTTTGCATTCGTATATCATGAGGCTAGTACGATGATACTTTTATGCCCAGGGAAGTCGAGACAATTTCCAATCCGAAAATTGCCTAGACCGGCACCGGGAATCGAACCCAGCCACCCTCAGCATGGTCTTGCTTTGTGGCCGCGCATCTTACCACACGGCTAAGGAGGGCCCCTATTCTATTACCTATTACCTATTCTATATATATTTACCTATTACCTATTCTGTATTCATTCTGTTAGTTACAACTCAGGCAACTGAATGAAAGTTTTTTGAAGGGAAGTTAGTTATCGAACCCACTATCCGCTTATAAGCCAAATATGTAGCCAAGTACGCTACGTTATTGTGTCAAATGTAATAATGAATCAAAAATATGTTAAGCTTTGCAGTATGAAACGATTACACAAAATGTTTATGCTACTTTGATAGTGCAGACATAATAAATAAGCATCTGATACGGCTTAACAACCAGCATGTCCTGTTGCTACCAAAGCAAAACCTTCAACTGATTGCATAATCCTTCATTATGCAACATCCTCTAAACACCCGACAAAGGCGCGAAAAGTTTCTTCTAAAATTAACCATCATAAATTCCAAAATTAGCACTCCACTTTTCCGGGCGACCCATTAACACGACGAGCAAAAGACACAGCATGAGCTGCCGCCGCTCGCACGCCACATCCACCTCTGAATCAGCCATAAAGAACCCAAAGGTTAAAACTCAACAGTTCAGCCAACAACAACGCCACGCCGCAACGAAATCAAGATCCTAAACTTCCCGGGCTACCGCCGCCGTATTCCGCAGGAAGTGGGCTCCGCTGCAGGCCGGTTGGTTGTACCCATGTCGGTCGGGCTGTAAGAGTAATATTTTATGTAAAGCACATAAAGCATTCCGACGAAACTTGGACTGGCATCCACTTCGTTCATCCACTCACTCACTCATTGGCACTTCGGCGTCCAACGGCGTAGGTGGGGACAGGAGCAAGTATGGTAGGATTTTTTTAGCAAGAACTTATCAAGCGAGTATGCTTCCTATTTCATCATAACGTTAAGGTAGGATTTTTTCTTCTTCTTCTTATATGGCCCTACATTCCAACTGGAACTTGGCCTGCTTTTCAACTTAGTATTCTATCAGCATTTCCTCAGTTGTTAATTGAAAGCTTTTCTATGCCCGCCATTGCATGAGTATGTATCTTATGTGGCAAGTACAATGGATACACTATGCCCAGGGTGTCGAGAATGTTTCCAACACTAAAACATCCTAGACCGAACCGAGAATCGAACTCGCCATCTCCACCTCTATTCGCAAGGCTGCATCTGCTAGAAAAGCCAAGTCACTCATCTTTTTTGGTTTTCCTTTACCTTGTAGGAATGGTGCCATTTTCTTTTCGAAAAGAATAAAATCTCTCAAGCATGGTAGCACGGCTTAGTCAATGAAATCATAAATATAATAGCCTTGTTTGTCTGTCCGGTGACTAGCCAACCAGACGCAGCACGAGGGGAAATTCTCACAAAAAAATAAAATATTTGACACTACAATTCTTTTTTACTATCAGATGCAGTAAACAATACTAGTGACAACCAGACACAGCATTTGATGAAAAAATCACAGACAACAGACGTTGAAAATTTTGATTGTAAAAAAACACATGCCACGGGCGCTACTGCGTCCACAAATAAACTAGTTCGCAATAATACAGGAGGTCTCCGTATTCGGCTTTCATTTCCGTCACCATCATTTATAATTGGTGGGGGTTGAATTTCCTAACGTTGATAAAATTGATTGTCTTTATAACGGGCGTCACTACTTGAGGAATCGTTTCAGCATATCGATTCTTTTGGTGAATGTGCAATGGTAGGGAAATATATGTGATTGTTTTTCCTTGCTTAGAATTGTCACAACGCCATTGTTCTTTCCTGTCATTGCTGGTGCTCCATCAATCGTAAGGTCACTTAAGTTCACGAAGGAGAGTAAAAGTTCCTTCATACAGGTCTTAACAGGACGCAGGTTTTTCCCGTTAGTTGTTCCTTGAATTAGGATCAAACCTGCCAATTTCTCTGTCAATCGAAAATGACCATTCATTCCTCTTATGAAGACAACCACCTTTGTCACGCACGTTTTTCACGTCACGTTACTTCTGCGAGAACTTTTACTCTTCACATTGTTCCGCGCAAACTAATGCTACTAAAGGATCTTACTACATAACAGCAAAACTGGCCCGTACTGCATTTTCTGATTTCGTATTTGCTCGGGTGGAGAGAGTTTGTTGCTTCTATACCTAATCCACTGTACCAATAACTTGAATCAATAAATGGAAATTTGAATTTCTGTCAACTTTAGTTTCCTACCAGGCCCCTTTCAAATATCATAATTCATAGAATGCTTGGATTCAGATTTTATTCCTTCAAATATAGCAAAACTTTCCGAACAAATTTAGCAAACCGACCTTCCTTTTTTCCACGTGAACATCAACTAAGTATTCTGACCAACCTTTTAAAAACGCGATGTTCCACATCAACCTTTTGTGTCTTGTGATCACTTAATCCTTAATGCAATCATTTCAAATTATGTAAAATATTATTTTTCGTTTCAAATTCAAATAAATGGTGATTTAAAACTTACGTATTTAAAAATCTATATAGGGGAATGGTTCGGCACTTCATCCCATAGCTCCCATTTCCATCCCATCAAAAACAAAGTAATGAAAAGGTATTTGATTTGTTATTTAATTTTGTGATTTTTTTCAGTAGTGAGCACGCATGTTAGCAAAAAGAAGCGACAAGATTGGTGCTTTATTTCTCTATTTTGCGATGAGATGAATATATGTGCAGTGAGATGGAAAATGGAACAGTTCCCCTACAATATACATACCTAATCTTCTTCTATATACATTAAAATGAATTTCTGTCTGTCTGGCCCTTAGACTCAGAAACCACTGAACCGATCAACGTAAAAATTTGTATGCAGAGATTTTTGGGACCGGGGACGGTTCTTAAGACGGTTCAAGACCCCTCATCCCTTTGGTAAGGGACTTACTTACTTACTTATGGATCCTGTACACCTCCGGTGGTGCAAAGGGCCGACTTGAAAGATCTCCATCCTGAGCGATGCCCGGCTATCGCTTTAACCTGTTGCCAGGTTAGATTTCGGTCGACTTCTTTTATTTCTTTATTGAGGCTTCGCCGCCATGAGCCCCTGGGTCTGCCTCTGCTGCGATGTCCCGCTGGGTTCCAGTCTAATGCTTGCTTACAGATTTCGTTTCCGCCCCTACGTAGAGTGTGGCCGACCCAGCCCCACTTCCGATCCCGAATTTCTGTTGTTATCGGTCTCTGGTGACAACGACGATGGAGCTCGTTGTTTGAGATCCAGTTGTGAGGCCACCATGCCCGAATTATATACCGCAGGCATCTGTTAATGAACACCTGCAGCCGTTGAGTGTTCTCCACTGATACATACCATGTTTCGCTAGCGTATAACAGCACAGATTTCACGTTAGAGTTGAAAATTCGTATTTTGCTGCCTGTTTTTCCAGATATTTCTTAAACTCGCAAAGGCAGCCCTTGCTTTCTTGATCCGTGCGCCTATGTCGATCTTGGTACCGCCGTCTGACGCCATTTGGCTACCAAGATATTGGAAGCTTTCAACATTCTCCACTGGTTGCCCGGCTACTGTGAAACTGGAAGGAGTCACCGTGTTTACATCCAACGATTTGGTTTTGTTGACGTTGATGACTAAACCTGCCGAAGAGGAGCGCTCGGCAAGGTCGTTGAGCTTACTCTGCATATCAGAGCGCCGTTGCGCGAGGAGTGCAACATCATCCGCCAATTCGAAGTCATTCAGGTGCTCCATGGTTATAGGCTGCCATAACAGCCCGCGGTTTGGTTCACGGTCAATCGCATCTACCAGAATCTCATCGATTACGATGAGGAACAGTAACGGTGATAGAATACATCCTTGCCTCACACCAGCTACGACCCGGATGGGGTCGGACAGGACCCCATTGTGCAGCACTCTACACGAAAAGGCCTCGTACTGTGCTTCGATGAGGCCGATGATTTTCTCAGGAACCCCGTTGCGTCTCACGGCGCCCCACATATTCTCGTGATTGAGACGGTCGAAAGCTTTTTCGTAGTCAATGAATACCAAGTAAAGGGACTCTTGGAATTCGTTAACCTGCTCCAAAATGATGCGAAAATGATCTTCCGGCACGGAATCCGGCTTGCTGCCGCCGGAGAGTCGCATCGATCTTCTCCTGAATCCGGGCTAGGATAATTTTGCACAGAACTTTGAGAACGGTACACAGCAACATAATGCCTCGCCAGTTATCGCATACAGTCAGGTCACCCTTTTTGGGCACCTTCACTAAGATACCTTGCATCCAGTCGACCGGGAAAGTTGCGGTGTCCCAGATATTACGAAATAAACGATGCAGTAGTTGAGCGGATGTCATGGGGTCAGCTTTGAGCATCTCGGCTGATATGCGGTCGACCCCTGGGGCTTTATTCGATTTCATGCTTTGGATGGCTGTTTGAATCTCTAGCAGTGATGGAGCTTCGGTATTGACACGTGTTATACGTCGGATCCTAGGCAGATCATGCCGAGGTGGTGATGGCCTGGTTGGCACTTGAAAAAGTTGTTCGAAGTGCTCGAACCAGCGTTTCAGCTGGTCAGTTGGGTCGGTCAATAACTGATCATTCGCGTCTTTCACAGGCATCGTTGCATTCATCTTCGCCCCGCTTAAGCGTCGTGAGATATCGTAGAGGAGGCGAATGTCCCCGGTTGCGGCGTCTCTCTCCTTCGTCGGCCAGAGAGTCTGCCCACGCTCGCTTGTCCCGTCGACATGAGCGTTTTACTTCCTTCTCAAGAGCCGTGTATCGTTGACGGGCTAAGACTTTGGCTCCTCTGGTTTTCGATCGCTCTATCGCGGCTTTGGCTTCTCTTCGCTCCTCTATCTTCCTCCAGGTCTCATCGGTGATCCATTGTTTTCTCTGGGTGCGTAGTTCGCCCAGATTGTTCTCGCTGGTGGCGATGAAGGCATTCTTGATGGCGGTCCATTGGTCTTCCACGCTGCCACCTTCCGGAATATCTGCAGCACGCGTCTCCAGTTCTTCAACGAAGGACCGTTTCACCGTGGCATCTTCCAGTCGGCGTGTGTTGAATCGTCGTCCAACTCTTTCCTCCTGCCGACGAATCCGCGCAATGCGCAGGCGTATTTCGCCGATGAGGAGGTGATGATCAGACGCGATATCGGCACTACGTTTATTCCGTACATCAAGAAGGCTCCGTTTCCATTTTCGGCTGATGCAGATGTGGTCGATTTGATTTTCTGTAAAGCCGTCACGGGAGACCCACGTGACCTTGTGAACCGGTGTCCGTTGATTCGCGCTAAGAGTCGTCCCCGTGAAATCAGTCCGTATTCTTCCGTTGTCGGATTCTCGAACAAATTGGCGTTACGGAAACAGTAGGTTGTTGGCTTAACGTTCGCTATCCACCGGGATGGGACTGCCATCTTAGGTATAGCTTCCGGGGAATAGCATTTCATACTCAGCCGCTGGATGCCAGAACAGACGCTGTTGGAGCCGCACCTCCTTGGTGGACAGACGCTCGATCAGTCGGGTCAAATTTGTTTAAAGTCCCACCCAACACCAGGACTAGGCTAGTGCGCTTTGAGCGGCACACGGTCGCTTTGATAGGGCCTGCTTGGGGACACATGCAGCTTTTTATAGAAGTTCAACAGGGCCCACTGTCGAACCCCACCACATCCTAGGCAGACCCCACAGTACGCACCCTCTCACTCTAGCTGATGTCAGAAGGACAACAGTGCCCAGGCTGCACTACCAGCTAAGTACGCAACCCTTAGCTGGCGGTCAATTGTCATCGGAAGACCCGTGGAAGCGTGAGTATTGGAACTTGGAACTTGGTAAGGGAGCTCCCATACAAATTAAACAGAAATTGCTGCATAACTCGAGAACTAATAGTTTTTCTGCAAGTGAACAAGACCAGGGATTATCACGCTAACTTGTCGCTTACCAAATCCGCGGAGATAGCTATCCAGCGTAAGAGGAGGAGTTCGCGATTGTGCAGTAGTGACTCTCGACGTGAGGAATGCATTCAATAGTGCCAGTTGGGCAGCTATTGCAGATGCGCTCCTGCGTCTTGGAATTCCCGAGTACCTGTACAAAATTCTCGGAAGCTACTTTCAGAACCGAGTACTGGTATACGACATGGAGGCGGGGCGGAAGTGCGTTGACATAACCTCAGGGCTTCCATAAGATTCCATACTGGATCCGGTGTTATGGAACGTCATGTACGACGGTGTCATGAGGTTGAAGTTCCCGGTGGGCGTGGTAATCGTCGGCTTCGCTGACGATATTACGCTGGAGGTCTACGGCGAATCGATCGAAGAGGTGGAGTTGACTCCCTTGCAGCACATATGTGACCAGATTCAGTCCCAATCATCGTCCAATCAAGCATCGTCCAGGCCTCGTGTCCGTAGAGAACTACCGATCTTATAAGCGTTTTGTAGATAGTCAGTTTGGTACGGCGGCGAACTCTATTCGATCGGAGCGTCTTGCGGAGTCCAAAGTACGTACGATTTCCAGCCACTATGCGTCTCCAAATTTCTCTGCTGGTATCGTTATCGGCGGTCACCAGTGAGCCCAAGTACACGAATTCTTCAACCACCTCGATTTCGTCACCACCGATAGAAACTCGTGGTGGGTGGCTTACATTGACCTCCCTTGAGCCTCTTCCTATTATGTACTTCGTCTTCGACGTGTTGATGACTAGTCCAATCCGTTTAGCTTCGCTTTTCAGTCTGATGTAGGCTTCCTCCATCCTCTCAAAGTTACGTTCCATGATATCAATGTCGTCGGCGAAACCAAATAACAGGACGGACTTCGTGAAAATCATACCACTCATGTCAATCCCTGCCCTTCGTATTACTCACTTCAAAGGGATGTTGAATAGCAGACACGAAAGACCATCACCTTGCCGTAACCCTCTACGCGTTTCGAAAGGACTCGAGAATGCCCCTGAAACTCGAACTACGCACATCACCCGATCCATCGTCGCCTTGATCAACCGTATCAGTTTATCCGGAAATCCGTTTTCGTGCATTAGCTGCCATAGCTGGTCCCGATCGATTGTATCATATGCGGCTTTGAAGTCGATAAATAGATGATGTGTGGGCACGTTGTATTCGCGGCATTTCTGCAATACCTGACGTATGGCGAACACCTGGTCTGTGGTAGAGCGTTCACCCATAAATCCCGCCTGGTACTGCCCCACGAACTCTCTTGAATTATCTTCTATGTCGTTCGTAATGGTTGTTTTTAGAGACGGCTTATTGGCCTGCGCAAACCTCCTGTCTCGTCGGAGGGCCGTCGTGTCAGGGCTGTTTAGCGTCCCACCTAACACCAGGACTTGGGCTTGTGCGCTTTGAGCGGCACACGATCGCTTTGGCGGAGTCTACTTGCGGAATTATGCAGCTTTTTATAGAGGTTCAACAGGGCCCAATGTCAAACCCCACCACATCCTAGGCAGGCGCCACAACTCGCAGATGGCATGGGGAGGGATCGTCAAGCCCTTGGACATAGTCCCTGCTGCCCGATGGTATCCGATGTGATTGCTGAAATAATTGTGTTCTTGCTGAAATAAAAGTGTTCTTGTAGGAATTTCTGGAACTATTTATGAATTTTTGAAAAAAAAATATTGGAGGTATTCCATAAAAAATGATTTAAATAATTTACGAAAAATGTCAGAAGTTAATTCCCAAAGAATTCTTGAGAACAAGCGACCCCAATGTATTACCAAAACAATTCTAAACGAAAATGACGAGCTTTATAACAAACTCAATTTTTTGGCTTTTCAACAACCCCAAACATTTATATTCCATTAGCGGGTTTCCACGGCCTCTACTGTTTTAGGTTGTCGGCAAATCACTCGTAATAAATTCATAAACAAGCCATCATTCAAATTTTTCCCAAATTCCCAAAAATACCAGCTCTTCCCATCAGGATTCGTCTATTTCTCTCATTATGGAATCCGGGATGACTCGCGATAGAATCGAAACTAAGGGGAGTTTCTCTGAGTTTCCACGGGAATCATCAAAGCTCTTTACGGAGAATTTGAAGCGAGAATTCACTACTCTAAACCTTGTCGAGAGTTCAAAAAAAGCGTTCAACGCGATCATGCCCAGAAAAGTATAACATAGGGTTGGCCATCACGATTAGACGATTAGACTGTGAACCTTATTAGAAAGGTTCTAATGCTTTAAAGCCTCTGCACCAGAGACTAGTGTAAAGTATTTTGTTGGGTCTGGTATGGAGTTCCCAACCCTACATTATATAGCTTACCTTCCAAAGTGCCTGCACCCAACCAGCGACTGTTAGATTTTTTACCAATTCTGTATAAGAACCTACCAAAACCTGTATAAGAACTGGGCATATGCGGAATTGTTAGATTCTTATAAGAAAAATGTAAATATTGTAAGAAAAGCTTGCAAAATTGTAAGGTTTCGTACAATATTTGTATAAGAATCTAGCATTATCGCATATGCCCAGTTCTTATACAGAATTTTTAGAAAATATAACAATCACCGGTTGGATGTGATTGCCGACTCCAGCTCAAAACGAAAAGCTATCCACACACTTCACCATCGCTAAACGCAAAATATTGCCAAACCTAGCTACGCCAATATTTCCGCTGACTCCAACCAACAACACCAACCCAAGCGCCCGCCGCCGGCCCATAACACAAAAGAAACTGCAGGCAAAGAACTGTAACGGCACCGGAAATATCCCAACCCCAGAAGACGGTTCCTTCCTGCATCGTTTTCCACTATAGCCTAGCCAGCTAGCTCCAGTCGACTAGTATACCGATATGAAACAACCGATCCGGTGAGGATAAAGTTTTCCTCTCCATCAGCTGTTTTTCTTGAGGGGGTCCAACAGCGCCGCATTTTGTGCTCTTTTGTGTACAAATTCGACGGACGGCGTGCTCTCTCGCCTCGGTGGATGGAGGGCAAAAATCATAAAATATTCGCACGTTCTCTTGATGGAAAACTCGTCGAAACTTTGGCTGGTTGAGATTTTCGAATTGCTTGTTTAGTGCAACCCACCAGGCTACCAGGGCGAGTGGGAAACGTGGGTGGTTTGGAGGGTTTTCGCCTCACTGCCCCTTTGATAGAGGAAAAGGTGCTGAGATTGGGTGTTAAGAGCTGTGTAGGTCTGCTGTAAAGGAAGAGTTTTTCCCTTCCTCTGGAACGAATGAGCATTGAATCGGATGCGCAACTGGAATTAGCGGATGTTCTTTGATCTAACGTTCCCTCGAGCGAACAAGAATAGGATATCTGATATATTTTAGATTTTTCATCTTTGTGACTACGGATATCACGCCACCAGTTATTTGCAATCAATTTGATGCGACAATTAGGTTATTTCCACATTTATTCTTCCGTTTGAATTTCAGCAGTGGCACCTTTATAATTATCAGTTTGTTTTTCGAATGTCTATTTTTAAACTGATCGGTGAAATGTTAGCACATTATTTCTCCCAAGCTCTGTATGTACTTTGTTATTCGAGTGTTGAACTCTACTTACAAGAATAAGCCTTCCACGATAGAACAAACAATTCGGAGCCGGAACTAGGTGCCAACAAACCCAATATATCCATATCCCATACGGAGCTTCTGAACCGAGCCGAACTGCCAAAGAAGCATTGTTACATTCACTTGTTTTCCTTATTACCGGGTTTGTGGCATAGAAAGGACCAGCACTACAAATTACAACGGAGCTTCTTGCCTCAGTTGAAACTGTTGTGTAAGAAACGCATGCATGGCGTTGGTTCCGGGCTCCAATTGGCTTTTGTTTTATTTCCCACAGGAGCTGCAGACAACCAGATAAGGGTAGAGAACGATAATTTTCATCGGTAAAATCCGGTTGTCACAATGGGAATGTTCTTAGTGAGTGCAGAACGGAAGTTCGACCAACAGAAAATCATTTGTATTATTCGGGTGGGTAGGAGTTTTAAGATTTGTTTCACTGATTGAATTGTTCCGACAAATGAGAGTTTTTGTAATTGCGATCGAAATAAAAGACAAAAATTAAAATTGTTTGAATGTAACTACACATCACACACATCACGGAATAGATTGTATAGAATCCGATCAATATTATCAATTCCAATGAATTGTAATACAAAATTTGAATTGAATAGAAAAAAATACTAATACTTGCCAGTATTGTAAAAATACTTTTCAGTGGAAGATATAAAATTGAAGGATTAGGATGATTGATGATTTAGAACACGCGCAACAAGATTGATTTAGTGGGAATGATTTGTAAAACTATTCTAGATATATATGTTGATTTCCACAGCAGTATAGAAGTTAATTGAGGCAAAACTTTTTGTTATGAGGTGTTCAATTTACGTACACAGTTAAAAACGTTTGTAATTTCTAACACAAACATTAAATTAAGCATTAATTTATTGTATATCTTACGGCAACCTAACCGTACGATTTTTGTTGTTAAATAACGTGACTGCGCATATGCACAAATTTATTAGAAATTTTCGAAAAAGAACTTACGTGTTAACCTCCTACTCTCTGGATAGGCGTGATAACCCCTACATTGCCCACAATCGCATATTTGTCCCATATGAATAGGAAACCCAGCAAAGATGGGACTAATATGCGATCATAGGCAGTACACAACAAAACCACAATTTATTATCAATTTGTACATTTTGGAAACATGTGCTGCTGTGCATTTGCGCAACCAAGTTATTAAATTCGAATCAACTTACAGGTATTTTGAAATCATTTTATTATAACATTATCTTGTTCAATTAAGCTTAATTTTTTGTATTTCTAATATATGTATTTTGCGGTATTTACCTTTTTACTTCAAAATGTGGTTGCTTTCCAATGCACTATGGGGAACCAGGCGGCCGAAAATAAAAAAATCGGCTTTCTCCGATTCGTAATTTAAGTTGACCTACTAAAGGCTAATGCTTTAGAGCATTAAACCCCAAAATATCAGCACTCCAAGCCATATGGTTATCGAGATATAGGCATTAGAGCCAGACACTTTTAGTTCTTGAAAAATCAATGCATTATTCAACTGTCAATATCTTCGGCTACAGTACCTCTTTTCCAACTCTTTAAAAAGTTTCTGAAAGCTTGTTTCATGGACTTGCAAAGAACGGGTTAGTTATGGGAAAATAGGTAGTGAAATATCCGAAAATGACCAGAAGAAAATTTTTTTTTCATACAAAAAGTTCCATACAAAAAAAGTTTCTCAAAGTTTCGCTTAGCGACTACCACTACGACTTTCTTTGGACCTCCCAGAAGGCATTAAAACAAATTCCAGCTGCTTATGGCTGCAAATCTGCGATTCCGCTCACTTTTTCGAAAAAAAGTCATTAATTTTGAAACATTAAATGTAATTATTCTCATAATACACGGCAGACTGTGATGGGCTGGATACAAATCCCATGCGTATGACAAAGAGCATCAAGATCAGTTAAAATGGGGATAGTAGATAACACGAAAAGTGTCGTAGGCTTCGTGGTAGGCCGTGTACACGATAGCTTATGCAGCTATATGATACTCCATTTGGCGTAGGCTCACCAAGAGGAGGCAACTCATTATCTATCAAGTATCAAGCAAATAAATATGAAAAAAAAAAACAATATACTCTTGAGGGTTACGAAAATACTCTAGGCTTCATTTGAAATTATTTCATAAAAAGTAAAATTTTGATATTAATTAAAATCCAATATGTGAATACAAGAAGCAAAAATGTCTGTACCTAAGGACATCTTTCGATAATTATAGGTGAAATAAATAAACAGAACATTTATGAATGTCTATCTGAGTGCATAGTGAGCTGTGGTTGCGAAGGTAAATCGTGTGAAGTGTTTGTACTTATTATTTGGTGAATCATGAATTATAGGCAACTCATTGAAGTATTTAGAGCTCACGAGGACGTCAGGTAGATCGCGTTGAAAAAAGCTTTGGAATATATCTGCCAAAGCTTCGCTGTGGATAAACAAAAAAGAGTCAACTCCATACAAAATTGAAAAATCTGCATTTTAAATTTGAAAAAATGGCAGGCCGCATCCCGGTCCAAAACTTACTTTGACTCATATAATGAGGAATGGCTTGACACAGAATTTGAATTAGAAGAATTTTATCATGCTGAGCCAGAGCCAGTGGCTTACACATCTCGTGGAAGGCCATCAAAAAATTTTGAGGATTTAAGTGAGCGTACGAAGCGCAGAAGAATTAATGACGAGCTAATGGATCCAAGAGAGGATACCATAGAAAAAGCGCTACTGGGAGCAAGAAGAACTGCCTACAACAGAAGTGATACGAGTATGGTGAAAGTGATAGGCAACGGCAACGGCAACAAAAATACAGGTAATGAAAGATAGATCATCTCCCTTGAAATGGAATAATATATGTATTCATATTTTTCTTTTAGGTTAGAATACAATCGCTAATGCAACATACTGTAGAACGAATAGTGAAATCATTGAAACACGAAATCAATCAATATATGGATGAAAATAACCAGGACTTCGTCGAAATGGTCCTTTTAAGTAGTTGGGGTATGGACGGATCTACGGGATACTCGCAATACCATCAATCATTCCCAGGTACGAATCAACAAGATGATTCAGATGTATTTTCAGTGACAACGACTCCAATACATTTGTGTTTACTAAGTAATCGTAAACATATTTTCTGGTACAACTTGACCCCACAAAGTATTCGTTATTGCAGACCAATTATGCTAGAGTTTGTGAAGGAATCGAAGCAAGTTGTGATCGATTGCAAAAACACCATAGAGAGAGAACTAAGTGAATTAGTTCCAGTTAAGATCGATTTGGAGCAGGAGAAATATGTTTTGGTTGACTTCGATTTTGTCATGAGCATGGTGGATGGTAAAGTTCTAAATTACATAACTGGTACGTCATCTATGCAAAATTGCCCAATTTGTAAAGCCACTCCAAATTTAATGATAAGCCTAGAGGTAATATTTTTTTTAAAGAAATACTTGTACATTTTTAAAAACTGTTTTGTTTTTCAAATATTCTAGGAGTTTGAAAAAGGATATACACCAGAGATAGGGACACTTATTTATGGAATATCTCCATTACATGCATGGATGCGATTTTTCGAGTGCCTTCTTCACATATCTTACCGAATGGATGTGGCAGGTATCAAAGATATTAAAGGAAGCGTACTTGAAGAGAAAACAACTTATACAGAAAAGGCTTTATGATAGCTTTGGTGTGAAAGTCGACCAGCCAAGGCAAGGTGGAGCAGGATCAAGTACAACTGGAAACATTTGTCGACGAGCGTTTTCGAATCCAAATCTGTTAAGTGAAGCATTAAATGTCAACGAAGAGCTAATTCACCGGTTCTGGAACATTCTGATCGCGATAAACTGCCAAGAGCCAACCAATCCTGAAAAGCTAGACAGTTATTGTAAAGCAACCTACCGGTTATATTTGCAGCTGTATGATTGGTATAAAATTCCTGCTACGGTGCATAAAGTCCTTGCCCATGCTGGGGATATAATTATTCATTCACCAGCACCACTTGGAATGTTGGCTGAAGAAGCAGCTGAGTGTCAACACAAGCACTTAAAAAAAAGTCGGACGTTTTACGTTACATGACGTTTTCATTCGTGCTATGAACTCGTCGGATCCTTTGATAAGCTCCCTCAACTTAGGTAAGCCACTTCAAAATAAATCTAATCTGGAATATCCAGAAGATGTTCAAAGTTTTTTAGTGACTGAAACTTCTTGCAATACAACAGATTCGAGTACAGAAAAATATACCATAGCAGATATTTTAATCGATCTTGAAGAAATAAATGATGATTTTGTTGAGGATGTTTATGTACATAATGAATAAATAAATGTTGTTGCAGTATACTTATATATCTTGAAGCTTTTATTGCATGGAGTTCGTTTAGCTTTAATAGAGCTTTATATTGTATTCCCTTTACTTGTTTTACGGGCTAAGAGCCTGAACCAATCTGAAAAATCCTACAAAGACAACCTGTTACGTATGTAGATGCAATGGCCTGTATTTGACGGAGTCCTTGTGCAACTTAGAACATCTGTACAACTCAATTCGCATAAAAACAGTATACAATTTTCTAGTTTGAACTCTACAGGTCTGCGCTGCAATAAAATACACATCTATAGACTGCTGTGTACATGGGACATTCGTAGATAAAAGGGATATATTCCATAGAGATCAAAGGTTTGTATTCCAGGGAGTTTGGAGACCTTAGAAGTAATAACGACCTGCAAAACAAGTATTTCACATCTTTTAGACAATAATCTACGATATAAGTGTGAAATATTGCAGAAATGAAATGAAAATATTTTCGGCCACCTACTTGTATGGAGCCGCCCCATAGTGCAATGTTATTTGTTCTTAACTTTTATTTAAAAAATTGCCAAATTATAATCACTTTTCACGTTGTGTAAAAATAAGTCAACAATTATTTTTCATGACATACGTGGTCTCATAATACGTATATTTTTCTAGATGACTTTCGCTTAAATTTTGCAAACGTTATCCGTACCTGTCGCTTCTAATTTATACGAAAAAAAAACAAGATTGTTAAGCTCCTTCCGTACTACAGCATGTAGGCAAAAGCTTCACATCGTTGTATACACTTTGCTGAGTGGAATGTGAATATTGGGCCCTACCAGCAACCCTTCTGGCGGACTGTCTGCTAGAGAGGATAGCACATTCCGAGACATCTGTCTCGACCGAAACCACCACGCTGACAAAAGAGGATTAGGCTAATCAAGATTTGTGTGTAGCTAGATTTTCGCTTTCGGAATGGAGGAATTGCACATATTCAACGGAAATGGTATGGTTCCATGTTACGAGTGGTGGAATTTGTACGAGTGAATTTTATTCATGAGACAATCTGCTGGTTAAAGCTCGAATCACTGATTTGAAGTACTATCAAACTGGATTTACACTATGCACTCCGTCAATATGCTTAACTTTAATTCACCATAGCCTGAGAGAGTTCAAGCGTCCCAATCTACAAACAGGATGACTGTTAATTGGTTACACCCGAAAGGAGGTGATAGTAGATCTAATTTGCAATTAAAAACTGTGTGGAAGGGTGGGTCCGAAAATCATTCAGAACTAGGGTGACCATCCTCCAAAGGAGGACAATTCACAAAAATCGTGGCAAAAAAGGAGGACATGGGAAACAAGATACCGAATACAAAACTTCATAAGTTGGACGTAATGTCCACATGGTGCGGTGTGATGGTAGACCGTTATTAAAAATAAAAACCCTGATTGATCCACCTAGCGATATTTGTGCTTTTCTCGTACATCAGATATACTAAAATTGAGTGGGAATTTCTTAGCGTATTTTTTTTTGTATATAAATCGTATTTTGGCCATAACTTTTGATCTCATAGTCCGATCTGGCCAATTTTCAATAGGAAACAATGGGACAGGATTCCCCGTCAAATGCAACTTATTGCAAATCAAGATAAGTGCCTAAAAGATGAGTGAGTTTTATTTTGCGCACATACATATACAGACAGACATCATCGCAATTCGTCGAGCTGAGTCGATTGGTATATAACACTATGGGTCTCCGGACCTTCTTTCACAAAATCGAATTGGAAGTGAATATATAGCCTTTTCGTTACACTTGGTGTACGAGAGAGGCAAAAATGTCCATCAAAACCAAGTATGTGCAGGGCTCGATTCTTGTGCTCCAAACTGGAAAAATCTTGATTAGTAAAACTTCAAAAGAAATTTCAAAAGAATCTATATTTTTATTCAACAATATACCCAAAATACCAAAGGCGAGAGCATTCTGAGCATGAGCAAAACCTAGGGAATTTAGTATTTTATTCAGATTCAGAAAATATATATTTTTTTTTCTTTTTTTAAATGTAATAAAATGTATTCGAGCATCAGAAGTAAAGATCAAACTTGGAGTACCGAAAAAAATGCTGGAAAGAATCTCACAGCTTAAAGATTTGTTTGAGATATTGTAGTTGACGAAGCTTTTTTGAGCTAGTAATGACTTCAAGGATGACGGTATGGAAAAGCTCTTTATAATTGCACATTCACAAAATCCCGCAGAATAGTACGACTTTCAAGAGTGAACTTGGTCTATCGAATGACATCTTGAGAACTGAAGAAAACATCAAGGAAAATTGCCAAGAGAAAGAAAGAATTTTGCAAGCTGTGTGCATTTCCTTTTGGTTTCCGGTAATGACGAAGATAAAATATTGAACTTTTGCTCATTTCCGCTACTACACATCAAGTTTGGAAATGATAATACGATTTTCAAGTTGCTCAAGAAGCGCAAGATTGCATAGAACTGTGGGTGAACCAAGTACATATTAGGCATCAACAAACTGCATAGGGTTTACTGGTATCCCGATCCTTTGGATTACATCCCGGTAAGTTACTCTACTCAAACATTAACTAATTTTTAATACCATATCTTGAATTATTATGCTTCAAAGTTCGGCATCGAAAGAGGTCTTTGGCTTATATATAAAACATGCTTTTTCGAGTCAGCTCATTAGAATTTTGACGAGATTTGGCAACAAAGATCGGTTAATAAGTGCTGTGATCGAGTATAACAGCGATCACATGTTTTAGCTTCTAACTACTATTTGTATACAATAAACCTTTGGCTTACTTCTTTCCATTATGAACATAAACACTAAATTAAAATTAATTTTTGCCTTTTAAACATGAAAAGCAACACCTAAACTAAACTCGAACAAGTTAGCCTAATAAAAAAACACTTAAGTCAGTTTGGTAATTTACAATGTTGTGAAAACTCATAAGTGAATATGTACATTATGTGGAAGATATTCATTTGGAAAATGTATTGGAGGTAACCACTTTCCCTTCGATGGGACTCGAACCCATGACTCTGCAGTACGCTAAACTGGTGTTTTAACCAACTAAGTTACGAAGGACCTCCGTCGGCCTTCGCAACCTAGCGGCTACTGAATGAGTTCAAGATACCCAAATTGGACGCATTGTCAAATCACTCGCAATCCGTTTCTCAAGCCAACACTTCCACATGTGTATAGTACACTTTCACACACTTACACGCTCCTCTAATGGGGGACCTCCGGAATGGCAATTTCCTAAATTGAGCCAAAATAGGTCGTGTGATACCTCTTCATACCGCATAAACTTCATGATTTCACAAAGCTATGATCGGAATGATTATTTTAGGATTACTTGGCTACTTGAGCTCTGCGGTCGTGGAGCTACATACTGCCGCGCTTCTCCTGGAAAGCCGGCACCGATCTATGTAGCGACCCCTACCCGGTACAGATTTCCACCAACGCTCCTCCTCCCGTAGACATCAAGAGGCGCCGCTGGAAATATGGTGAAGCGGATTGGGAGGAGTACGAGCGCGCCATGTCATCTGCCTGCGCGGACTAACCTTCCTCGTCGCTCACCGAATTCACCTGCACGATTCTCGCTGTCGTCTAACAAGATATCCCCCAATTCTTAGGTGATGGACTGAGGAAACTCGGCACGCTGTTAAAGCCAGACGCAAGGCCTTACGTGCACTAAGGAAGTTCAGCAGCGACCACCCCCTTAGGCCTGACGCCCTGGATTCTTATGAGGAGAAACATCGACAATGTAAGATCATCATCAGGGAGGCGAAGTTTAAGCAATGGGAAGATTTCATCGACAGCATCAACTCCTCCTCCCCCCAGACCTCCCCCGAACTTTGGAGGTGGGTAAATGCAATAAGTGGTAAATCGAAAGTGGCTCCCATCAGTCCCATCCACCTCGACCAGGGCAACCGCACAATTTCTGACTCTGCATAAGTTGTCAATGCTCTCAGAGGCTACTTCGCCTGCCCGATAGCAACTTCCCAGTTCTCGGCTGAATTCCAGAGGACTATCACTACTCGTGGTCCGTGGCCAACACTACCATTATTCCCGCGGATCGCTGAGCCAGCCTTTTTCAGCAGGCGAGTTGGCCCATGCGCTTCTCAAGTGCAACGGGAACTCATCCGGACCGCATGAGTTGGGGTATCCCATGATAATGCAGCTTCCTCCGGCTGCGAAAGACCTTTTCTCAAGCTTGTCAACACTCTTTGGGAAAACCACACGTTCCCGGACGAGTGGAGGAAAAGTTTCGTTTTCCCATCCCGAAGAGCAGCGTGGCTAGCCGCGATGCATCCAAGCTCAGACGCACCAGTTCTCCCTGACCTCGTGCGCGTTCAAAACCGTTGAGAGGTGGTCAACCGTGGACTCAGGGAGAAATTGGAGGTCGACGGAAGGTTTGGTCATCGTCAACATGCCTTTCGTCCAGCATATGAGGAAGGAAAGCATGTTGACCTTGTGTCATTCGATATCGCCAAGGCTTTCTGCCAGACCTGGACCCATTTGGTCCTGAGAAACTGGGGTATCACTGGCACCATGCTTGCTTTTGTTAAAAACTTCATCATCCGACGAACTTTTCAAGTGCTTATTGGCGGCACAGTATCAGACGAGTATCCCGAAGAAATCGCCGTTCCCCAAGGATCGGTTCTTACGGTGACGCTTTTTATCATCGCCATGGACGGGGATTTCAGCGTTCTACCAGCGAACGTGTATTTGTTTGTATATGCCGACGACATTTTATTGGTCGTGGTCGGCAGAACGCCTGGAAGGAACAGGGTCAAAACTCAGGCGGCTGTAAGTGCCATCTATGGCTTCATCCGTCGGTTTTGTTATGAACGCCAGTAATTGTGTTCAGGAACATGTCTGCAGTGGCCAGCACCAATTAGCAGGTCCCTTCATAAAGCTAGGCACGGATGCTATCCCCAACCGGAAGATCGTCCAGATGCTTGGTATTGACATCAACCGGAAACTAGCCTTTCTACCGCACTTTCGGGCGATGAAAGTAGCTTGCAAGTCCCACATTAGTCTCATGAAAACCCTTGCGAAAAAACACCGTGCTAATTATAGACGCACCCGACTAAAAGTTGGACAAGCTATTATCTAACGTGTCCTGTCTGCCGGTACCTCATTGACACTCTCTCGTCCGTTTTCAACAGCTACGTCCGGCTAGCCTCTTTTCTGCCTCCGTCCATACCCGTTGAAGCAGCCTACGTGGATGTCGAGATTCTTCCTTTCCGGCATCGGATTCTGATGGCCATCTGTCGCAAAGCCGCCTCTTTTGCGGCTGATACTTCAGGAGAAGACAGGATCCCTCTCCTCTACGAGGCTGACAAGATCCTGAGAATTGTAGCCAGTACCGATCGTCTCCTAGTGGCGCGGGTCTACTTGCATGCAGCAAAGGGCTGGCTGATGCTTCCCGTTAACATCGACCGCACCATCGCCTCCCGGTTCAAAAGAGGAGAAAACGCAGATGAACTAAAAAGATCCGTTCTGGAACTCAACGCAACACGCTTCCGAACTAGTGAGATTCGGTATACCGACGGATCCGTCTCCAGTCGAGGAGTCGGCTTTGGAGTCTGTGAACTTTTGAATGTTTTTGAGGTCTTTAGTTCGATGGTTGCCCTTTCGGCTGCCCATTCAGCTTCGGGGATAAATCCTTTTGCCAATGACGAACGGGCTCTCCGCGGATAAAAGTTTAAAAGGATTCTCTGTAAGTAATAACAATTTGACTAGAAACCCGATTTCTTATTGGCATCTCCTACCCAGAACCTTCATCCTTAACAAGGCAGTGAAAACCACCGGAGAACAGCGCATTATTTTCGTAAAGCATAAACAGTCAGATCCATCGTGGTAGCAGTGCATCAACACCAAAGGATCAGCTGAGCTGGGACATTGGAACAGTTCACTGGAGGACAAAACATGAGTTGCCTCAATCACCTAGAAGAAAGCATCCGTCACCTCAATCAAAATTCCGCTGTCATTTGTTGAGAAATTTTATAAACGCTTGTGTTTTCGTACATAATTTTTAATCCTTAACGTTTAATTAATTTTAAAATGTTTAACATTAAGTTCAAGTCAACTGGCGATGCCCTTGGTTGGTACTCCTAGACCCTAATTCCTAGACCCCCCTCCCTTTCTGTTACGCTTTTTTGTATGATATATGTACTGTCACAAAATCTTGGACCCCCTTCTTTCTTGGACACTGAAACTGGCGGGACCCTCGGTTGGCCCGCAAAGGAAACTTATCTAGTTCCCTTCCTTCCTTAGTGTTAAAATTAATTTATAAATTAAAAAAAAAACACGCTAATTAAGAAAAAAAAAAACATTTGTTGTCATATGTAATACGTACATAGTTTGGACAAATTTTCAAAACATATAAAAAACTTTAACTTTGTAGAAAATGTCATGCAGTTATACATTTTTAATTTCCCAACTTGTGATTCGATGTAGTTATAATGCTTTTCAAAATGCATAGAAATGTTTTCAATTAATAACTGAGGAAATCTAATAGAATACACCCGATTCTTTTTTTACACGGATTATTTTTACACGGATTTATTTTTACACGGAACGCATCCCCCATATTAACAAAGAGCCAATGACTTTTTTAACACGGATATTTTTTGCACGGCTTTTTTTACACGGTTTCTTGAAATAACACGGATTTTTTTTGCACGGATTCTCCAAATAACACGGTTTCTCGAAATAACACGGATTATTTTTACACGGATTTTTTTAACACGACACGCATCCCCCGTGTAAAAAAAGAATCGGGTGTAGTTGTTGTTGAACAGTTGAACCATAGTTGAACCATATTTGGGATGGAGAGCCAATGAAGAAGGAAGAGCTTTAAAAAATGGTGTTTAAAAATCTAAAGATAGATTATAAGATTATAAATAAGATGCATGACTAAATGAACCTCTCTAAGTCATTATGAATTGAAGATAACAAGAACCATTCCAAAGGTGTAGAATTCAGATTAAAATCCAACATCAATAAAAATACTCTAGTACCGGTATTTTCCCGGTACGGGGCCATCCAGAAACCACGTGGTCATATTTTTGAAGATTTTCAACCCCCCTCTCCCCATGTGGCTTATCGTGGTCATTTGGCAGAACCTCCCCCCCCCCTATGACCACGTGGTGTTTTTTAAAGTACAAAAATTTAAAAAAACCTTATGTTACTAAAACAAATGGTTAAACCGATCAATTTTGAAGATGGACAATTTCAACTGATTCAAAATCAAACTAGACCCAGCATGGAAATTATAAATTTTCATGAATTTGAACATTTTGATGATGTTATCATGTTGTAATGTGTATCGGGTATTAGGATATCTAGAACTCGTTCACCTTCGATGCATCAGGAGGGTACAAAAAAATGTGGACTCGCGAATATGTTATAAAAATTTCGAGAAAAAATTGTAATGGTTTAGAAATTTTCCAAAATATCCCTATATTATTATTTTTTTGTTTAATTTTTTTATCAGTGATTTTTTTTAATAATTATAAAGTTCATCACTGAATATCCCTATAGATTCCTAAGAGTATTTGGGACTTTTCTTAGGGACAGCTTACTTTTTTTACAGAATCTCTAAAGATTTTTTTTTTCAAAATCCTGGGCAACTTTAATGAATCTTCAAAGGAAGTTCTTCTAAATTTCCAATGGAATTTTTTTTCGTTTTCCAAAAGAAATTCTTAGACACTTTCAGCAGTTTTTTTTAATTTCCAAAACAAATTATTCGGAATATGCCAAAATATTTCCGATGGAAATTCCTAAGATTTTCCAGTAGAAAATCGAAAAAAGGTCATCTGAAACACCAATAATGAATTATATGGAAATGCTAATATCATCTTCCAAACTTGGACGTACATGTTCATGATAGCATTAGAGGCGAAAGTATAGAATTGATAGTTCCGTTAGGATACGGCAGGCATGAAGAATGTTTTTATAGAAGTCGATTTGAAAGCGAGCGGAGGGCAATATTTGTGATGGCATATATGGCATACGCAATGAGAAAACAGAACTGTGCAATAAAAATCCTATTCGACTAAATGCTGATGTCATATTAGAAATTTGGAGACAGTACTCGTCGATAGCAAATCCTTCCGCACGCGATGGCATATGAGCAAGTCAAACCACCTTCCTTTTGCCAGTGGAGATATATCAGCTTCCACACTGATATTCTTCCCTCCCCCTTCATACGGGAGCTTGGCAGAAGGAAGGTCGTGCGATATATGCCATCACAAATATTGCCCTCCGCTCGCTTTCAAATCGACTTCTATAAAACATTCTTCATGCCTGCCGTATCCTAACGGAACTATCAATTCTATACTTTCGCCTCTAATGCTATCATGAACATGTACGTCCAAGTTTGGAAGATGATATTAGCATTTCCATATAATTGTAAATCGTTTAACTTCACGTAGAAGTAACACACACGAAATCATTAATTTAGTGGACCAATAATGAATTTCCCGGGGAAATTCCGTTGTTTTTACAAGTGAAAATTACGGAAAAATTGTAGGGGGAGATCCCCCAGCGCCGGACACCTCCCAATACCGGACACTTCTAAAAACAACACTTGCTGAGATCCCTTCATAGTTTTATGTGATACAAAAGAAAGCTATTGAAAAGTCCTTTACCTGCATGGAATATCAGATCCTAATTTTGTAAGCTTTGTACAAAATTTGAAATTGAACAAAAATGTCAAAAATTTTCATGTTTCGCCTTATTTTAGAAGGTTTGAATCAACAATATTAAAATCAATCGAATGCATTCTGATAATGTCGAGATGGTCAATATTAGTCATATATCAAATAGCGATCATGATTTGTTAGATATATAATGTATTTATGGTGCAATAACAATTTCTGTATCCGATAGCTGTCCCCCGGGTCCGGACAGTGAGTTTTTTCATGTGATAAAATAGCCATTCTTTGCACCTGTTTTGTGAAACTTACTTCAATTCAAATGTTTTTCCTTGCTCCTTGCTCAGAAAGCCACAGAAATAGGCAGAAATAAATTTTAAAGATGTCATTGAAAATGGAGGGAATTTTGAGTAGGATGTAAGAAATTGAGCTGGAGAATCAAAAAAGCTCTACTAACACGAGTTTATATCTAAAACTTGAAGCAAGTGAAAAATATGTCTATTCTAAAATGATGTTTTCACTCATGTAACAGGAACTTGGTCAAATTTGAATATGATGAAATAGTGTCCGGTACTCGGGGACACTTTTCTGAACCGTGAAAATTCTCACCAAAATTCATCATCAAAATACATCGTCGAAAAACGTGTTCAAATGATCCAATATAGCTTGTATGAATTAGGGAAGATCCATTAATTACGTAACGCAAAAATTGGGCATTTTCAACCCCCCCTCCCTCCTCTGTCACACTTTTTGTATGAAACATCTGAAAATGTTGTATGGATCGTCACACTTTGACCAACCCCCTCTACCCCCTCTAAGCGTTACGTAATTTGTGGACGCTCCCTTATCAATGATCATATTTTGTGTATATAGTATACAAGCAAACATATTCCGGATAATTAGAGAGTTTTTCGTTAAATGGCTTATGTGTCCGGCACTGGGGGATCTCCCCCTACTTTTGAAGGAATTCCTTAAAAAATCAAATCAAAATTTTAAAGATTTTCTGATGTGAAAATTCCTTAAAATTTCTAAATCATTTCCTGTGCATCTTTGCATGGTAAAGACTTACAGCAATGCTTAGCTGAACATACAAAGAAATCAAAATGACTTCCCGAAGAAGAATGAATTCCTTATTAAATTTTGGAAGAATTTATGGTACAAATTAAAAAAACAAGAATCTCGAGAATTCTAAAGATTTATTTTTTGAAAATCCAAAGAATTTGTTGAAGATAATCCATAGACTCTTCCGTGGAAATTCTAAATAATGCCTTGAATAAAAAAATACTTTGAAAATTTTAAAGTGATAGAATTCACAAAGAGCGTAAAAAAGTATTCCGAAAAATTTTCATTTCAATATTCCAAATTTGAAAAAAAAAACCAAAAACAAAAAATCAACGGAAATATCAAAGTGTTTCATGTGGCATTGGCTGTTTAATATCTTTTGGAAATTCAGAAGAGTTTTTATTGAAAAATTTTGAAGTCTTCTTCTTCTTCTATGGCTTCATATTCCAACTGAAAGTTGGTCTGCTTTTTAACTTAGTATATTCTATTAGCATTTCCTTAGTTATAAATTGAAAGCTTTTATAGGCCTGCCATTGCAGACTGAACTGAACATTTTTAAGTGCACTCCTTAAAATGTTCGAAAAACTTCTTTTGGAAATAAAGAAGAATTTCTAGTGAAGATTCGAAAGAACTTGTCGTAGAAAATTTCATTAGAATGTAAAAAAAATATATGAAAATTTGAACATTTTTTTTCCACTGAAAATTATATGTATTTCCCACGGGACTGTTTTGAATTTTCAGATAGAAGTCACATGGAATTTTTTTCGGAGTTTTAAGGAAATTTTTTCGCAATTTACACTGGAGATGTTTTGTTTTTTATTTCATTAACAATTTGTAGCAAAATTTCCAAGCAAAATTTGTCAGAGAGAATTGTTCAAAAATCATTCTGAATGCCAGCACTTTATCAGGATTATATGAAGTAATTTCAAAGTTTTTACAGGAAATTTTTTACTGGATTTTTCCTGAATATCCACAAGAAATTCTTTTGATGTTTTTTTCTTGGATTATTATTTGAAATTTTCGTTGGCTTTTTTCGGTGAGTACATACGCACTAAGCTCAAAGTAGAAGGGAGCAATCGAAAGTAATGAAGAACAGAAATGAAAGGCAACTAGCACCGTAACTCCTTTAGCAGTGGAATTCAAACATCGACCTGTTAAGGAGAGTTGTAGAAAAACCTTAGCACTAAAAGTCCACCATACAACACATTTTTAAATTTAGCCTTTAGAATGAGTTATTGACAAACTACTAAATGATCGAAACAGATTATCAAATGATCGATAACATCCTTGAGTGTCGGCGGCGTAATGCCAAAAACCATCTGCGGCGGAATTTTTTTTAATATTTTCCCATTTTTCCTTTCAAAATTTTTGTTGTGGAAATTGAGACTGAATCGCAACCTGTTTTTTCGCTTATTTTTTTATGGAAAAAGGATCTAAGGCTAAGATGGTCAAGTAGCGCAGATATGCATCGGCGTTACGACCAACGCTGTGTTACCGGTTTTCTCGATGCACACCTGCGTCTTTTTAACGCTGAGTTGAAAAGACGCTACGCTACGCTTTGCGTTTAATGATTAAATCATTAAATTTTATTGATTTGTATTTTTTACTAAGCATATGCGGTATTTCGAAAAATTTCGTTTTAGGGCATTCGAAACGAAATTCCGCGGAATTTCGCGGAATTTTAGTATGGCGAAATCTGATTTTCTGATTTCGTTTCGTATCGATTAATTTCAAAAATTTCGACGGAAAAATCATGCTTTTAACGAAATTAAACGGAATTTCGCGGAATTTCGAAATAAATTTTTAACATTTCAAATTATCATATCGTAACATTCAAACTCTATTGAAAATTTTATAAGGTACATCGGGGCAAGTTGAAACGGTTTTTTCATAGTTGAACTTTGTAGTGATATAAAAAACTCATTTTTTGATAGTTTTTGAGTTCGTTTGCGACATTTGCTAGTTTGGGGCAAAGATTATACATAAAAAATTGGCAGCCTTACCAAACTTTCTTATAAATACAGTCAAACCTCCATGAGTCGATATTGAAGGGACCATCGACTCATGGAAATATCGAGATGTGGAATAAAACATCCTTGAAAAGCTTTTTGCAGGGACCATCACAGTAACCCAGAAAATAATTTTTAGTATGGAATAATTTGCTTCCATGAGTCGATATCGAGTCATAGAACATCGACTCATGGAGGTTTGACTGTAGTTAGTATAATGAAATTATATTTTTATATGCATCGTTTCAACTTGCCGTACGTATCGGAGCAAGTTGAAACACTGCGCTATATACAGACATTACCTAATTTTGCCGTATCAAAAACAAAATATAGTTCTCAGTGAAACTGGTATGGTGACTGTGCTGCCTGGACACTAGGGTGGCTCAAATTAGTATGAGAAAAACTTTGTTCAATTTTTTTGATGGGCCGCCCTCTTATTCGGTTCTATTTGATGCCCTGCTGGTCTGGACAAAATTTCAGCCAAATCGGTCAACGTTTGGGGGTTGCTAAACTCGTTGGAAGTTTATATGACATAATGTATGCAGAAACATCCAAAAACAGTAAATTGCATCTGGACTACACAACTTACGATGAAGAACTATGATACTCATTCAGATCTTGGAGAATTAAATACAGAATGCTATGCAGAAAACCGCGAGAAGATTCGAGTTTGCCCGGCTAAGTTATTAGCATTTCTCGGCCGTGGGGTTTGAGCAAATTTCGTTTCTTTTACCTTTGAAAAGAAATAAATTCACCCCTACAACACTCCAGTAAAATGCTAATATCTTTCCGTAATAAACTCTAATCTTCTCGCGGTTTTCAGCATAACATTCTGTATTTTATTTTACAAGAACTAAATGAGTATCATGGTTCTTGATCGTAAATTGTGCCGTCCAACTTCAAATCACTGTTTTTGGATGTTTCTGCATACATTTTTCCATATAAACTTCCAACGAGTTTAGCACTGCCCAAACGTTGACCGATTTGGCTGCAATTTTGTCCAGAGCATCAGGACATTAAATAGAACCGAATAAGAGGGCGGCCCATCAAAAAATTTTAAAAAGTGTTTTTTGAGCCACCCTACTGGACACTCATAAGAGTCCCATGTAAATGTTGATATAAACTGCTGATGATTTTGAATATCTTTCAGACGTTAGCTCACAAATTACAAATTGTCTCCTGTTAGGAAAAGTGATAAAATAGCAGGCTTGGTTCTAGAATTGTGAAAATCAAATCCTTCTTGTATTGTCCATCTTGATATTTATTCGGATTACTTTTCAGGATGGTTCATTATTTGGTTCGCTTGAATTGTGCGCTTGATCAATTCGTTTGTGGCTTCTTCGTAAATTCACATTAATTAACCAGCGTATCTCTCATAAACCCCTCGATTGAAGAAATAAGGGACTAGGTAAGTGAAAGGTGGAGTTCAAAAAATGGTTACATGCTCTGTTTTATTTTTTTTTTAAAGCCAGTGCTCACTACGAGGAAAAGTAAATTAAGAATCTGAAAACAAGACCATGCAGTTTAAACATGACCCCTTTTAATTCTATTCTTTAGTGGAAATTGCAGGTGGGTTGCATTTATGACGGGATGGGCGAAAATTTATTAAATTTATTTTCAGAAACTTGGACCTTTTTTTAAATTTATATTATCCGAGTGTATTTACGGATCAATGTGAATCCTGTAAAAAAAATTTAAATTGCGAGAGTGACGTTTTGAACCGTTGTTTCAACTTGCCCCGCACCACGCATTTCTATTTGCCCCGATGGGTTGAAAATGCGGAGCAATTTCAAACGACAAAAATACGAAAATTGACCGGGTCTTTCATCGGTTTTTCATAATCATTATGTTTATTCAACACTAGCAGACCCGACGAACTTCGTTTCGCCGAAAATTGATTTATTTTCTGAATAATTCTTGAGTTATGAAGAAATTGATGTTTCATTTGTATGCGAGCCCCCCTTTTAAAAGGAGGGAGGGATCTCGAACCATCTTAGGAACCTTCCCTGGCCCCAAAAACCTCTGCATACAAATTTTAACGCCGATCCGTTCAGTAGTTTCGAAATCTATAAGGTTCAGATAGACAGAAATTCATTTTTATGTATATAGATTGGATGATTACCTACCGGGAAAATTTGATGAAAAAAAAACTATAACAAACACCATTTTGAGACTTATTTCATTGGCACGCCAAAAACATCTAGGCTATAGCACCAGCTGTCGCACTAGTGCTTTATATGCCAAATGGCCAATCAAATCACCGCAAACCAAGTTCATATCGATAAAGCATATTCATACGATACGATAACACCTTCGATTTCCTCCAAAACAAGCGAAGCATAATTGTTAAAATTGATTTTGCCTTATTTTTGGCGTCCATTGCACCAGTTGTCGCACTAGTGGTCGCTATTTGGCCAGTCTCATAAGAAAACAATGGGATTTGCCAAATAAGGAACCAAAATTAAGAATAGTGCCACAACTGATGTATGCGTACCTATTATGGATTATTCAATTTTGAGGATAATAACAAATTTTATTATTTTATTTTATTATTCACAGCTGTTCTAAGGAGCAGAAAGTAAAACGTTTTGCTTGATATATAAAGTCCACCCACATGCCTTTTACTTATTTTTTTTAAAAATAGTTGTTCTCATGTATGGCGACAATTGGTACACCCACCCTACCATAATATGTGAAGCAACTTTATCCAATGGAAATTTGCAGGAAATCGTTGATTCCAGCGTTAACTTTTGGTTTTTGCTCAAAAAAAATGCTCGCTTAATATTTCCATCAGACGTCAGTAAAAATTTAGAAAAAGTCGAGTTTACACACTTAGTTTTTATTTCTGCAGCTCGGTAAAAACCCGCATAGCCGTGCGCCAGCAAAATAAATAACTGATATTCCGGCAAAAATGATGTTTGTTAGCTGATTTTCGGAAAATTATTTGCTGATTTCCAGAAATTTTGAAAGAAATGTCGGCATAAACATGTTTGCTGGGGCACGGCTGTGCGACTATCGGTAAAAGTTGACCATTTTGCTGACATCCCGGTAAAAAAAATTAAGTTTGTACTACTGCAACCAACAGCAGTTTGGAAAGTCTCACAGATTCAATAAGTCTTCATGAATTTGGTTGGAAATTTGCCTGGAGACTTTATTCAAGATGTCGATTGAAATGGAAGGGTGGCACTTTAAATCTGTAATACTTTTCAAAATGATGAACAGATCCAATAAATATGAAATCTGGTGATTGCAGTTAAAAAATCAGCTTTAATTTATTTTTACTGAGGCCTGTTGGAAATATGTTGTTTATGGTAAAGAGGTATACTTTTGAAAATGGTAAACAGGTACAAAACTGATCTGTTACCTATGTCCTTGTAAAATTAAGATAGATTCTCCCTATGGAATTTGGATAACAATATTTTTCTTTAACAATATTAAACAAAATTAATTTTCTTTTATTCGTATTCTTTTTATTAGTTTTTTGCATTATGTATATACAATATATGTAATGCAAAAAAAAACTATTCAATAAAAATTCCGCGGATTTTTTTTTATTTTCGTTTCGTTTCGAAAAATTTCGAATCAAATGGACCTCAATTTCGTTTCGTTTCGAAGTATCGGAAGTAAATCTGAATTTCGTTTCGTTTTGTTCCGAACCAACAATAGCTTTTCAAATTTCGTTTCGTTTCGTTTCGTCAGGAAAAAATGTGTTATCGCATACCCTTATTTTTTACACCGCTATTGTTATTCACCAAAAAGTTTTTCGTGAAAAAAACCACGTGGTTCGAGAGCAACACCCCTCCCCATGTGGCTTATCGTGGTCATTTTCCAAACCCCTCCCCCATACATGACCACGTGGTTTCTGGACGGCCCCTACCACCGGTACTGGACTTCCACAGTACCGTAGTACCGTTACCATGAAAAGGAGTCGGTACTAGGAACCCTAGTCCATACCGTATGATATGAGGTGTCGCGACGGGTAAGATGTTATAGCGAGGACATTTGCAGTGATGCGTCCGGTTTCATCGACATTCTGATCACAATGCTCGAGAGTAAAAAAAAGTCAGGATCACCGCCTTGAAGACATTATTCCAAAACATAATAACAATGATATAAATGTCATTACTCATTATTCAATCAATTCCTTAGTGAATATATGTATGCAAAATAACAGTGATTTCAACAATGCATGGTCAATTGCACCTCTTCTAATTTTAAGTTCCTATTAATTTCATACTTGTCACTCGATTGTGGGCTTGTGGGATCAGTTGATTCTGTTCTTCATTACTGTATCTACCATTTTTTTTTATTTCAATGGTTATAATAATTAATATCATCAAAAAAAAAACAATAATATCATTCAGAAATCTCTGAAAGTAGAACCCGTTGGTCTAATTTCTCGCAGCACCAACAAGTTGCATTCTATGTAGGAATGTTTTCCTTCGCATACTATCCACACAGGATAGTGTCTTGACTGGTACAGAAAGGCAGAATCAACACTAGGTGAATAAATTAGGTTTTTCAATATTCGCATATGGTCAGAGAAACCCACCCTGTATTATCGGATTCGACTTTAAAACAAAGCAGCACATCAAAGTACAAAACTCAACCAAGCCAATCAATACTTTAACCGGTAGAACCCGAACAGCCTGCAAAAACCCACAACAGTGAAGCCTGAACCGTTCCATGCCAATAATCCAATTCGATCCACCGGCAGGCAGCAGGATGAATGTGTCGCACTGGGAGTGTCTCTTCTTATCGTGCTTCGGTGCAGTGAAAAATTGCCGCCACTAGTCAACCAGTCAGTCGGGGGGCTAGGGAAACGAGTGTCTTCTCGTTCAGTACCGTATTTATGGTGGTACTTGAAAGAAGGATCACGTCACCCTTCCTTTGGGGGAAACGATGATGTGATGGTTCTCATTTTGGTTGAATCGCTTCGTGCCTAGGAGTTGATTGGCGAAGATAAAGGAAAGGCATGAGGTAATGGATATTATCGAGGGAATACATTAATTGAAGATGTCTTTCATTTGAACGGAGTTTGGCAGATATGCTCGAGTGGGAATCAGATTCCGCAATGTTTTGTGTATACAAATTCGTTTACTTGATTTAATTTGAAATTTCGGAAAAATAGCTATAATCATTACTCCGATTTCACATAGAACTTTAGAACTCTGTTGTTAAGACAACTGATTAAAAAACATCATACATTTCTTTGATGAAATCAATCACATTTTCCCTGGTAGGACTGGAACGTAGAACGTCTAGCTCGACGACTGTTCATTCCAATTGAAAATCACTTCGCATGAGCCATATCCATTAAAATTTAACCCGCGATGCTACACGTGTTATTCACTGGATTCCATTACTCATCCCTCAGCTCGCACCCGCCATCATCATAATGATGATCATCACCGTTACAGCCACCGGCGACGATCAGAGCTCGTGCTAATTATGACGAACCATGTTTACACAAAGTTGCCACTTGAATTTCGATTTCATCGGGAGCGCGGCCAACTGCCGAACAGAACGTACCTTCTCTCCCTCATTGCGGATCTGGGTCACGCACGGAATGCGCGAATTTTCCCGTCAAACCCTCCGCCAACAGTCATTATGTATGCCCGGGTCCGCACTCATGGCACCCATCACACGTCATGTTATCGTCGGGGAGCCATCGCATTTTGAGGCAGAAATACCTTAATCAGATTAGCCTCCTCCTGGGGCACGAATAACGAGCATGTAGCAAAAATTAAATTTACCAAACCGAGTGCCTAAATAATAATGATGTGTGTTGAAACAACCCCCTCACTGTGATGCGATGGGGGAAACGACGACGACGGAGGATGGTCGTAGGATCGATGACGAGACGTGGGACCCAAATATCTACCGCGGCGGTTGGTAAACCGTTTCCATCTCATGCCCCATTAGGTCGCTCCCACTCGACATCCATCGTCGGTTGGTTGGTTGGTCGTCGTCGTTGGAGTTCAGGTTGCGATACACGCGTGTCGAAGTTGGAAAGGGCAAAAGTAGCATCGCCAGGGCACGCGATAGGTTCATCGAAAGTGGCATCGTTTACCTTTATGAAACGCCGAAGAAGAAGAAGAAGAAGAACAGAATCAATTGAGCCGCAAATGGAGTAAGGAATTATAGATGATATAGATGGAGTTGAAAGCACTATTAAAGTCTATTTTTGTAAATAAAAGCATGCTTCGCGTAAATTGCATAAGAAAATTATTTTCTTGCTGCTAAAATTAGTTGTACATATAGCAAATTGAACAGGATTTACAAAAACGGTTAAAATCAAAAGAAATGTACTTTTTGGAATCATCCTTACTTTGGTCTTTAAATTAGATTTCCATGCATTTCGATTGTCCACCACAGTCTTAAACTATTGCAGATCAGAATAAAGACTATACTCGAAAAAAAAATAAAGACTATACTCGGACTCAAAAATATTGTCACTAAAACCCATTTTATGCTAGATGTACTTCGAACTTTTAGGGCATAAACAGCAACTTTATAGTTGCTACTTCATTGCTTTATTGGATAATCTCTCCGAAACGGATTGTTTGAACCTTAATATTGGCACATCCAACCAGTGGAAGGCAGAATTTAATGTAATTCCGCATAAGAATCTTACAGAAACTTTTACGGTCCTGTGTATAAAACTGGAGAGTGGGTCTGTCGACAACTTCTCTCATGCAAGTACATCTGCAACACGTAAAGTTCACTACCTGATGCTCATCCTGATTGAAGTCATAATGTATTGTAAGAATTTCGATCCGATTTACCCCGCAATCGGACACTGGGACGCACAATTGTCGCTGGCCGCGAGGAAGGTTCTTATCAATTCAGCATAGTCGATTCAGTCTACGCTCATGAGCCGTAACAATCCTGTACATAAGTCAGAAGAGAGGGTCTTCCTACAATCATCTTCAGAATCAGATGATTACTTGCCGTCTTGCGTGATCCCAGTCGCGATGCAATTGGAGTACTTCAAGCCGTAAAGCGTACACAATCTTAGCCAGAAAAACATCAAATTACATTGCACCGCCTCTTCTAGTACGCCTGCCATCACCCAGCATTTTTCTTATCACATGGTAACAGTGTACTATTAGAATGTCAGAAGGTTCGTTTGGTGTTATCCAGCAGTGACTATGTACGACGTACTCGTTCTCACTGAGACATGCCTACGATCAGATATTACAAGTAGTGAAATTTCTTCAGATTACACATTATTTCAATGTGGTCGGAACGTTTGAACAATCCATCAGGTGGTATCCTGGTCGCAGTCCAGTATTCGTTAGAAAGTGAATTTCGACGACGATAGTAATCATCAGATCTCTTGACAAGCGTGTCATACCTAGTTACCTTAACAATACCTTACGACGTAGTTTATTCAGCATGCGACTTCGATATGATTAATTCTATTTTTGACGATTGGATACAGTTTAGTAGAGTAAACGGGATGTTATCGGCCTTCCACGGTTTTCAGTACGAAAATATCACGACTCGAAAGAAGCGAGCTTTGAAGTTTGTTTTAAACCAGCTTTTGTGTGTTTTAAGCAACTACAGCGAAAGTGAAAAGGAAGAAATGGGAAATTTGAAGTGCGAAGTGAGAAGTGAGAAGTGTTAAATAAATGGTAAAAAGTGAAAAGTGAGAAATGAGAAAGAAAGTGTGGAATGGCGGGGATCAAGCGGCTACTTTCTACCAAAGTTGTGGCACCACCAAAGAGCTGGGAACCGGCTTCATAGTGCTGGGCAAGATGCGCCAGCCCCGCGTTGGGTAGCAGCCAATTAACGCAAGGATGTGCAAGCTGAGAATAAAAGGCCGTTTCTTTAACTATAACATCATCAACGTACACAGCCCATACGAAGGGAGATCCGACGACGAGAAAGAAGCGTTCTATGCACAGTTGGAGCAGACATACGATGGATGCCCACTGCGGGACGTCAAAATCGTCATCGGTGACATGAACGCTCAGGTAGGAAGAGAGGAAATGTATAGACCGGTCATCGGACCGGGTAGTCTGCATACCGTGTCCGTATCGAACGACAATGGCCAACGATGCATACACTTTGCAGCCTCCCGCGGAATGGTAGTCCGAAGCATTTACCCCCCCCCCCCAGGGGAAAAACCAAAAGGCCACATGGAAATCACCTAATCAACTAACGGAAAACCAAATCGACCACGTTATTCTTCTCCGACATCACGAACGTACGCACTTACCGCAGTGCGAATATTAAATCCAACCAATACCTCGTTACAGTATGTCTGCGCTCAAAACTCTCGACGGTGTACAACACGCGTCGGAGTCGTCCGCCGCGGCTAAACATTGGGTGGCTACAAGACGGTAGACTAGCCCAAAACTACGCGCAGCAGCTGGAAGTGGTACTCCCAACGGAAGAGCAGCTAGGCGCAGCGTCTCTTGAAGATGGCTGAAGAGATATTCGATCCGCCATTGGTAGCACCGCAACCGCTGCACTAGGCACGGTGCCCCCGGATCAGAGAAACGACTGGTATGACGACGAATGTGAGCAGTTAGCTGAGGAGAAGAATGCAGCATGGGCGAGATTGCTGAAACACCGCACGAGGGCGAACAAGGTACGATACAAACGGGTGCGGAACAGACAAAACTTGATTTTCCGGAGGAAAAAGCGCCAGCAGGAAGATCGAGACCGTGAAGAGACGGAGCAACTGTACCGCGCTAATAACACACGAAAGTTTTATGAGAAGTTGAACCGTTCACGTAAGGGCCACGTGCCACAGCCTGATATGTGTAAGGACATAAACGGGAACCTTCTTACGAACGAGCGTGAGGTGATCCAAAGGTGGCGGCAGCGCTACGAAGAACACCTGAATGGCGATGTGGCAGACGAAGATGATGGTATGGTGATGGACCTGGGAGAACGCGCGCAGGACATAATTCTACCGCATCCGGATCTCCAGGAAATCCAGGAGGAGATTGGCTTGCTGAAGAACAACAGAGACCCTGGGGTTGACCAACCAGGATAGCTGTTTAAACACGGTGGTGAGGCACTGGCTAGAGCGCTGCACTGGGTCATTACCAAGATTTGGGAGGAGGAAATTTTGCCGCAGGAGTGGTTGGAAGGTGTCGTGTGTCCCATCTACAAAAAGGGCGATAAGCTGGATTGTAGCAACTACCGCGCAATCACATTGCTGAACGCCTCCTACAAGGTACTCTCCCAAATTTTATGCCGTCGACTAGAACCAAATGCAAGGGAGTTCGTGGGGCAGTACCAACTGCTATTCAACATCGCTTTGGAAGGGGTAGTACGAAGAGCGGGGATTAACACGAGTGGTACAATGTTCAAAAAGTCCGTCCAGCTATTTGGCTTCACCGACGACATAGATGTTATGGCATGTAACTTTGAAAAGATGGAGGAAGCCGACTGAAGAGGGAAGCTAAGCGGATCGGACTAGTCATCAACACGTCGAAGACGAAGTACATGATAGGAAGAGGTTCAAGAGAAGACAATTTGAGCCACCCATCGCGAGTTTGCATCAGTGGTGACGAAATTGAGGTGGTAGAAGAATTTGTGTACTTGGGCTCACTGACCGCCGAAAATGATACCAGCAGAGAAATTCGGAGACGCATAGTGGCTGGAAATCGTACGTACTTTGGACACCGCAAGATGCTCCGGTCGAATAGAAATCGCCGCCGTACCAAGCTGACTATCTACAAAACGCCTGTGAGACCGGTAGTTCTCTACGAATAAGAGACCTGGACGATGCTCGTGGAGGACCATCACGCACTTGGAGTTTTTGAAAAGAAAGTGCTGCGTACCATGGGGGGTGCAGATGGCGGACGGTACGTGGAGGAGCGAATGAACCACGAGTTGCATTCGCTGTTGGGTAGGCTAACCAGATCATTTCGATGAAAAAACGGGACAAACGGGCTTGCAAACGGGACATGTCAAAAACCTTATGATAAAATTCATGAGCTGTGGAAATTTCAAAATGTTTGGGCCTATTTTTTTTTTTCTTGTCATTCTTTCATCCTTGTAAGAAATTAGAAATATTTTAGAGTGAAACATTCACCACCATAACTTTCTATTGTAATAAGTTAGTTGTGGAAAATACTAAACTACAAATATTTCACTCTTCAATGGAAAGCAGACAATAACACGAAGGAATAAAAAATTTCGCATCTTTCAATATGTATAAAAAAATGAGGAATTGTGAAATTTTATTTTAATCTACTCTTAGAGATGCATTAAGGTATTATTATTGACCAATATAAAAAACTTGTCCAACTCTGTACATTTGAAAATAACAAACAATAGTCAAAGTACCAATCTAATCAATTCCTTTTTGATCGAAATTGATTTTCAATGACACTAAATGTAGCCTCACACTACGGGAATCCCGTCAATTAATTTTGTTCCCATGTGCTGCCAAAAAAGCGGGACTCATGCAGTTTCGTCTCAGAAAGGAAAAAAAAATCCTGGCCAATTTATAGCCTGGTTTATAGCTCGGACTCTCGGAGATTTCCGCCGGATTGTATTTTAAATCGGGACGAATTTCTATTTTTTCAAACGGAATCCCATAAATCTCGTCCACACACATGGGAGCCAAATTTGCAGACAAGTTCCTGATGTGTGAACTAGCCTTGAAGCACGTGGGGACCTTAGATCTAGCATTTTGGCCGACCAAATTTTCCCTTGGTTTGAAATTGCCTTAAACTCGATTTAGTTCAGCTGATTTATTATAAATTATTCAGTGGATGATTTCGAAATAATCAGAATTATTCAGAAAGACTTTGAATGATTCGAAAAAAATCAAATGATTGAACAACAGTACCTTCTTCGGAAGATTCAAAACAGAATAATGTAAAATAAACTTAATTCGAAAATAAGAATGTCTGTCCCTGCGCCTCATTTTATTGACATTGAGGCGTAACCTGATTTTAAGGAAATCCTTGTTAACCAAGTTACTAATTCCGTTCAATCCACTGATGAAATTGGCCAAATTTGAATGCCTCCGGAATGAGCAGAAAAAATCATGGATTGTGTTAAAAATCTCCCAGAGAAGCACCATTAACTGTTAAAAATCTTAAGAAAAGTCGATCTATGGAAAATACAAAACGGCATAGATAGCATTCTTTTAAAAGCAACACTAATAACATAACATCTCACACTTTTTTATGGGCTTCGTCCACTCTCTTTGTTAAGAGATAAACCAGCCGAGGGCCGTAAATCTCTTTAATAAGGACGAAATAAAAATGTCTAAGTATGATCAATTTAGAATCAATGGAAAAAACGGGACAAATTGAGGGTTTTTTAGGCTACGACGGGACATCACAAAATGGTCTGAAAAACGGGACTGTCCCGTTAAATACGGTACGTATGGTCAGTCTACTGTTGAGAAAACCATCCATCGTTCACACCGCGAAATTCGGACGACTGCGGTGGGCTGGACACGTAGCCAGAATGTCGGACAGTAATCCGGTAAAAATGGTTCTCGATAACGATCCGACGGGAACGAGGTGCGAGGTGCACAACGGGCAAGGTGGATCGATCAGGTGGAGGACGATTTGCAGACCCACCGCAGACTGTGTGGTTGGCGAAGTGTAGCCATGGACTGGATGCTGGGTCATTAGGCCGAAGGTCATTAGACCGAAGGCTATTAGGCCGAATGGTCATTAGGCCGAATGAGAACTGGGGAGTGAGAAATGAGTTGTGCGAAGTTAGGAAAAAGGATGAAGGATGATAGAAGAAGGAAGAAGGAAGAAGGAAGAAGGAAGAAGGAAGAAGGAAGAAGGAAGGAGGAAGAAGGAAGAAGGAAGAAGGAAGAAGGAAGAAGGAAGAAGGAAGAAGGAAGAAGGAAGAAGGAAGTACGAAGTAGGAAGAAGGAAGAAAAACGAGGAAGAAGGAAGAAGGAAGAAAAACAAGGAAGAAGGAAGAAGGGAGAAGGAAAAAGGAAAAAGGACGAAGGAAGGAGGAAAAAGGAAGGAGGAAAAAGGAAAAAGGAAGAAGGAAGAATGAAGAAGGAAGAAGGAAGAAGGAAGAAGGAAGGAGGAAGAAGGAAGAAGGAAGCAGGAAAAAGGAAGAAGGAAGAAGGAAGATGGAAAAAGGAAGACGGAAGAAGGAAGAAGGGAATGGAAGAAAGAAGAAGGGAGAAGGGAGAAGAAAGAAGGAAGAAGAAAAAAATGAAGAAGGAAGAAGGAAGAAAGAAGGAAGAAGGAGGAACAAGGAAGGAAGAAGGAAGAAGGAAGGAGGAAGAAGGAAGAAGGAATAAAGAATAAGGAAGAAGGTAGAAGGAATGAAGAATAAGGAAGAAGGAAGATGTTAGAAGGGAGAAAAAGCGAAGAAAGAAAAATGAAGAAGAAAGATTGAATAATTGAGAAGGAAGAAGAGAAAAGAAAGAAGGAAGAAGAAAAAAAGAAGCAAACATAAGGAAAGAAAAAGAAAGAAGAATAAAAAAAGGAGAGAAGAAAGAAAGAAGAAGGAAGAAAGAAGAAAGAAAAAAGAAGAAGGAAATAAGAAGAAGAAAGTAGAAAGAAGAAGGGTGTGGAAAAGAAGAAAAAAAAGAAGAAGGAAGAACCAAGAAAGAAGAAGAAAGAAGGAAGAGGAATGCAGAAAGAAAATGATAGAAGGGAGAAGAAATAAATATCATAGAAGAAGGAAATAGGAAGGAGCAAGAAGGAAGAGCGAAAAAGAAAAAAGGAAGAAGAAGGAAAAAGAAGACAGATAGAAATAGGAAAATGCAAGAAGGGAGAAGGAAGAAGGGGTAAGTGAAGAAAGAACTTTTAATTTTTAATTTTTTGCTTCTTTTTGTTAATTTGGCCTAATGGCCATTCGGCCTAATGACCGTTCGGCCTAATGGCCATTCGGCCTAATGACCTTCGGCCAAATGGCCTTCGGCCTAACGGCCTTCGGCCTAATGGCCTGACACCATGGACTGAGGTGAATGGAGAAGACTTTTATGTATTGCACAGGCCACTCCGGCCTTAGTCTGGTAATAAATAAATAAATAAAATCTTTGGAGAATTCTACAAAGAAATTTCCAGGAGAACATGGAGAGATACTTCTGGAAGAGTTCTTAGAAAAAGCGGGAGAATTTTTGGAGTATTTTCTTATGGTACTTCGGAGGAGTTTTAAAAGGAATTTCACAAAAAAAGCTTGTAAGGATTTCTGAGCGAATTCATGGAGAAATTCTGGAGAAGTTTCAGTGGAAATTGCCTGGGAGATTCTTGAAGATTGTGAAGGAGTTCTAGGAAACATTTTCGGAAAAACTCCTAAACAAATTTCTGGAGAATTAATTTCCAGAATAATTTATTTATGAACGACTATCCGGAAGAATCCGATGAAATCCTGGAGGAACTTCCGGAGAAATTCCTGGAGGAACTTCCGGACTAATTCCTGGAGGAACTTACGGAGGAATTTCCGGAGGAACTTTTGGAGGAAGTTTCGGAGGAATTCCTGGATGAACTTCCGAAGGAATTCTTGGAGGAAAAATTTTGGAAAAATTCTATTGTTTACCAACGGCGTGACGCCGCCACGCCGCCGCCGCCGCTTGCTGAATATGATCTATCGCGCCGCCGCCGACAAATTTTCAATCGGCGATCAGGTGGAAGATGACTTGCAGATCCTCCGTAGACTGGGTGATTGGCGACTTGTAGCCGTGTTTCAACATATATTCATACGTGCTATTGTTGAAAAAAAAAATCACAAAATAAGAAACAAATCAAATTCCTTCACCATTGCATTGTTTTTCGTGGGATGAATATCGGAGCTATGAGATGAAGACCAGGAAAAGTAATCCTACATATTTTTTTTGTGAAAAAAAAGATCGATGTTTTTTTTAGCTATATACACGCTATAAGTAAAAAATAGTGCCCACAAACGGTAAAATTTCGATGCCCACAATTAGGCGATGCCCATTGCCCACAAAAGCGGAGAAGTCGAACTATTATCAGATTTTTTTTCAATTTGAATATTTTAATTCAATCGATATAAAATCTGCATAAAAATATTCATTTCAAATATCTTTTGGCAATAATTCAGCCAAATTTGTAGCACATTAAAGACAACAATATATTAGACCGCTCCAGATTTTCACAGATAAAAATATGTAATCACCAGAAAAGGAAATTTCACTTATCATTGGTGGCTAAAGAATAGAAAAAAATTATTAATAAACAAGATAATTTTGCATTTCGGGCATTATTTACTAATGAATCCCCACATAAATATTTTTCGGTATGAATAATTTTCATAAAAGGGATTATTTAACATTACTACACAATTTTCAGAAGATGGATACTTTCTATCAAAAAAAAAAAAAAATGCATTCATATTTGTCTAATACCAAATGAACTATTTATGAATGGTGTTGATCGGGTATTTCAGCTTGTAGTGCCAAAACCTTGTTAAATCCACTTTGCCTTTATGCCTAATATTCTAAAAATCGTGTATTGGCAATAACTTTTTATACCAATTTTCAGTGGGAAACAAAGAGACAAGATTTCCCGTCAAATAGAACCTGCTGTGAGTAAATCGGTTTAGGATAAGTGCTAAGGTCTGCAATTGCAAAACCAATACTTAGATAACTCCAATGTTGAATTAAACTAAAAATAAAATTGTGTAGCTTTGAAGTGCAACCCCGATTTAATAAAAATCTCCCGAAAAAAAAATCGTTTCATTTCGTAAAATTTTGAATCAAATGCCATCTTGATTTCGTACCGTTTCGAAATCTGGGAAGCAGATTTAAATTTTGTGTCGTTTCGTTTCAAATTTTTTTTTTATGTCTATATTAGGGAGACTTTCAGCCCGAGGCTGGCTCGCATCCGTAAAAAAAAATTGAAATTTTCTTTTTTGTTTGGACAGGAAAAAGTATATTATCGCACACCCTTACAACAATGACGCCGCCTACTACATCCTTAGAGATTTTCGCATCTCCTTTGTTGTCCCGACAAAGAGCGCTTTTTGGTGGGAACGATTAATACCGTGCGGGACCGAAATCCGTACAGCGCCGAAATCCGTCCACCTCATGAGATATCAATAAATTAAAGGAGGTTAAAGGTAATTAATGTAGGAATAATTAATCTCATCCTGTTCAGATACTTGACAGGAAGCTTTTAGGACATAGAATTGGAAAGATGGCTTTGGAATTAAAACCACAAAAATCAAAAACAAATCTCCACCCACCAAACGCGGAGTTTGTGCCGCCATTTTGTTTTTGGGTAGAGCATAATTGCACCAAAAGTAACTGTGTTTTAATTGCTAATTGCAAATCTTTACATAAGATAAGCGGAATACAAATCGAAGGGATCGCTTCTCAAGGTGTATATCGAACTATTTACAGTGGTAGTTTAGTCAATCAGGCTGTTTCAATTTAAATATTTAGTTAAGAAATAGCTGTACGGATTTTGATCCTTTGATTCGAAATCCGTCCACGGTGGACGGATTTCGAGTCAGGAGTAGTTGATTTAATTCATTATTTTATCATGTTTTTCGTAGTTTTTAATGAGTAAATGCGAAACACTTCAATAGTAGAAGGCTTCATGCGCCTGTGTCAATGACTGACGTTTTATTTACATTCAATTCCTATTTTCTAATGACTTTTTCATATACTAAGGTGCTTAAGTGTACGGATTTCGATGCCCCACGGTAGTCACATAAATAAATTTTCAATCGGTGCAACATGAGCAAATCTGGATACCGCAAAAGACGTTACTCTTGAAAACTTATTACACTTGATAGCTCATTTTGCTTTCAAGAGAACAATAACTCGAAGCCCGAACAAGTTTCACTCGTTTTAGCTAATAATTGTAATTTTGTTTATGAAAAAACCTGACTACCTTGCGGTGCTTAATATATTCCAAAATAAACATGAGTGATTGTTTTTTTGCGTGTTTTGTGCATAAAAAATAGTATTTTGACTATAATTTCTGATCTCATTGTCTGATCTGCCTTACTTTCAATAGCAAACAATGGGAAAGGATTTCCCATCTATTGGAACATGTTGCGGAAAAATCGGTTATAGATAAGTTCAAAAAAATGTGTTTACGAAATGTCCGTTCAACTTTTGACCTACATACTTTTTTGCTTTCTACATCTCGATAACCTCCCTATCTCGATATCTCTCTAGCTCGATATGTTCTGGTCATATTTTTGTTCAGGATTTTCTCTCCCTAGGTCAATATATTCAAATTTCTAGGCTACTAGACTATCTTTAGACAATAACAAACGCATCAAAAAACATAAAATGACGTTTATTTTATTGTCGTTTTTCATAGCAACGAACTTTTTTAGATCTAGCACCCATTACAATTCCATTCCTCGATCTCTCCTTATCTCGATGGTCCCTTCAATATCGAGATGAGGAGATACGACTGTAGAACACTATGGGTCTTCGAATCTCCTATCAAAAGATCGATTTTGGAGTGATCCTACAGCCTTTACGTATACTTAGTATACGAGAGGAAAAAAACTGCCAGTTGACTGCCAGATTTTCTCAATTTTCCACGGTGCATCAATTTATAATAAGAAGTTTTTTTTAGTGAATCAGAGAAGGTTTATGACCTAGATTTGCCATGAGAATATGTACATCTTGCACGACCAAACTCTAAATTAAACAGGCTTTACTCACGGATGCACTGGGAATTGACTTCATTACACCTTTCCATAGGTACACCTTTTCTGATCAAACTAAGCTTCATATAATAACATGTTGAAACAAGTAAGCAAGGTATATCGGTGATAACAGCAAACAAGCTAAACAAGTTAAACATATACGAGGAACGCGCCTCTAACTTTGCCGAAGAGACGGTAACCATCATCATGGATAAGTGTTTGCTTTGAAAACACAAACATCATAATCCGGTCGATAATCCCTAGTCGAATGATTCGATGCTTGGAATACTCAGCGAAGAAGCAAAACTTGAGCAACCTACCGACATGATTCGATGGAACTGACTCTGATCAGATTGTAATCAGATTATGGTTTATGTATCTTCCTACGTGTGCTCCTTTGATAGAAATGGCTATAAGCCTAATAATTAGATAAAACGAAATTCTCAATGGCTCTCGGTTTCCCATTATTGCTCCAAATCGTTCTTCGATCGAATAAAAAGGGAAGCGTTATACTGACAATTTGTTCCCTTCACGGATTCATTCATAAGAAAGTGAAACGTACCGGAAAGTATTAAACTTTGGCTGCTCGTCTTTTGCTCCTGTGCCAAACAAGCACCGAATGAAAGTCGATCAAAGGATCCCCAAGATAATAATGGATGAGATGGGGATAAAAATAGAAAATCCATCGGTGGAAAGATTTTTCGTGATGTGCAAAAAACACACACACAAAAGGGGAAGGCACAACGGAAGAAAAGCTAATAATTCTTCCTGATTGCATGTGCAATAAAATATTTCGCAAGCTTTTGAAGCATGTTGCCGATTGCCTCAAGGGTAAAAAGGTTATTTTTCTTCGCTTTTATCCAGTCGTCCGATATCGAAGCTGGCTGGTCTTATCGTCATTCACGTAATATGGTATACAAAATGGATTTTTTTTTCACAAAATGATGGATTTTCATAATATTGAACATTCGCTTTAAATATATGCACAAAAATGGAACAGGTCCAAAATATTTGAATGATATTTCACATAACTCATAATAAATTGAAGAAATCAAGCATTCCCATCGTTGAATTTATAATGGTTTTATAGCACACTTAAAGAGTAAATTACAGTCTTTGAGAGCATTATAAAACCGTAATTGTTTGCTTGGGTTCTATAATATTCAACTTAAATAATTTGAAATCTATAAAGGATAGTGCAGACCTGGTACAGACTTTATTTTTTTTAAATCCTATCATGATGTCTATATAGCTGCATTGGATTTTACGCATTCCAACATTTGTCAAATTATTTCAGTAAAAGGGAATAATTATTTTCATAGGTAGGTATGTTTATTATTTCATTGATCGTAGTAAGCACTGCGAGTGGATGCCAAGAACAAATTTTCAGAACACCGTGAGTAATTTAAAAAAATATTTTGCTAAAATTTGGTAAGAATTTGACCATACGATAGCTAATAATTTAATGCCAATGAAAAGAATTCCATAAGATTTTTTTTAAATACCTCACTTTAATCAAGAATATTAAAAATGCCAAATACCGTTCTATGAATTCTATTACATCAAGCGCAGATATGATGCGTGTCTAGTCTATCAATCAATCATCGATAACGATGGGGTAAACGCACGCACGGACAATTAACATTCACATCAACACAGCACATCATTCAACCGGTTGAAGCTCAGCGAAAATGATACGCCGTTCGATAAGCGGAGTTAATTATCGTCGTTAATCACTGCCCACCTCCGCCACTATTGCCAAACGATTGGCCCATGTTTACATAATAAACAGGTGGAACATGCTGTCGTTTGCTAATACGCCGCATATCAATTCTATGGTCTTTGTCGTCGTGTGTGAACTTGTCAACGCTTTGTCTGCAACGTAGCGCCATCCACTGCTCCGATTAAAACCGCGCTCATATCAATTTGGCAGTGGAACCTGTTATAAGCATTGCGCGTACCTACCAAAACTGATCATGATCCGAAAACAAGCCACTAATTATTTGAAAGCCCAATCATCGTTTCCTGTTTTGTGTTCGGTTCCAATCAAAGTGCGGACACTCCTGTCGTTGCCACTGCCGCCACGTCGCTCACCTGGAAGTGTACAGAAACAAAGACAGAATGTCGTCATTAGAAAATCCACTCTCGAGATGCGGAACGGGGAGCTCGCTCGTGTGCTTACGAACGAAATTGTTGGATTAATTCTAAGACAGTCGAGAGGAGTGAGATACGGGACACTGATCTGATTTCCTATTCTAGTCACGCAGCATTGTTTTGACTCAAATCAAGCAATTTACTTTCATTCGGAGCTTTCTGGGTTAAGAACGGAGTGCTGGCTTGGGCCCGGTATTGAAAACAGTGGGCGGTAGGGATTATGGAGAGAAGGATTTGATTTGGGTTGTTTTCATTCTCTGTTAAATGATCTTGGCTTTGAAGAAATAACTGTAAGAGGCCATTGGGTTCATTCAGGAGATTATAAGATATTGGAACGAATCGTTTTATTTTTCATGTTTTGGGCAAGCACCAAATTTATGGGACACATAAATCTATATCTAGACTCCGTTAATACAAATGAATGCTACATGTTGGTCACATGCTATTCTATATATGTCACATGTAATTCAATTGTAAATTCAGAATTTCACTCGTTAACATGGTTTATTTTGATTAATCAGCAACAAGACATTGTTGTATAAATGAATGCCTACTTCTATTAACTGCTCGATAAGCTTATCCGTCTTTATCCTGATTGACTTGTGTTTTAAGAACTTAGAGTAGGTACATGATGACTGACTGCGCTCAGTGATACTGCCCAGACCTGCTGCTGGAAGCTAAGCGGAGCGGGGTACTGCTTTTGGAAGATAGAAAAGTCGCACGATTAAGCATGTTTCGATACTCGTCTAACTGTTGGTTAGCTCAGGGTATTATAGCTGGAAATTAGATGCCCGTTCGGGTATGTGAGACTCATCCCAATTGCGGCTTATGGGCATACTATTACAACAGAGCCCATCAAGCGACTACTGGAAGTGGGTGGTTGGATGGCACCATTGCTTGTCACTCACTGCTTCTGCTGTTGACTAGTTTCCTTAGCTGTGTCGCTTCTGTGTCTACCGACTTTCTGTATTGAACTGGCCAAATTGTACGTCGTGTGGTGATCTACCACTACATTGTCTCAAAGCATCTACCCGTCAAGGTAGATCAGGACAATGAAAACCAGGCAGCTCATCGATAGGTAAATAATTATGAATAATTACCTCTCGATAGTTACCTGATCATGTATATATATATATAGTATGTAAGTAGATAATAAAATTAGAGTTAAGGTAGAGCCAAAGGCGTTTGGTAACTCTCCCAGATATCACATTCCCAGAGGACGACGGCTCACTTCAGTCGTTATAATTTTATTTTTCCATTTTCCATGACTGCACTCACTTTGCTACTAATACAACTCGAAATTATTGGGATGAGTTTGAGGTTTAACTCTTAAAAACAACACTTGCAATTTTGAGTTTTGCAATCATAGAGTAGTTAATCTTACTTCTACGAAGGAAAAAAAAACAATTTCATAGCAATATAAACTTTAATAATTCATAATTTCTTTTTAGTTTGAAAATTTAATTGGTTTTGGAGCACGATCAACGCTTGATTTAAAGAAAGCACATTTGTCAAGAAAGCCGTCTTTTTAACAAGCATTTTCGAGGAAATATTCAATAGTTTTGAAAAACGCGAATACCTTGTAAACACTGCAAAAAATCTAAATAAAATTCAAGGGTCAAAAATCTTAATACTGATGAATAAAACAGCAAATAACCTTAAAGCAATTCATGTGAAATTGATAGCATGAACTCAAAGAAATTTAAAAAAAATCAGACGAATATACAGCAATATATTATTATTTATTTATTCAGACTAAGGCCGAAGTGGCCTGTGCGGTATATAAGAGTCTTCTCCATTCGGCTCGGTCCATGGCTACACGTCGCCAACCATGCAGTCTACGGAGGGTCCGCAAGTCATCTTCCACCTGATCGATCCACCTTGCCCGCTGCGCGCCTCGCCTTCTCGTGCTCGTCGGATCGTTGTCGAGAATCATTTTCACCGGGTTACTGTCCGACATTCTGGCTACGTGCCCGGCCCACCGCAGTCGTCCGATTCTCGCGATGAGAACGATGGATGGTTCTCTCAGCAGCTGATGCAACTCGTGGTTCATTCGCCTCCTCCACGTACCGTCCGCCATCTGCACCCCACCATAGATGGTACGCAACACTTTCCTTTCGAAAACTCCCAGTGCGCGTTGGTCCTCCTCGAGCATTGTCCATGTTTCATGTCCGTAGAGGACTACCGGTCTAATTAGCGTTTTGTAGATTGTCAGTTTGGTACGGCGGCGAACTCTATTCGATCGGAGCGTCTTGCGGAGTCCAAAGTACGTACGATTTCCAGCCACTATGCGTCTCCGAATTTCTCTGCTGGTGTCATTTTCGGCAGTCACCAGTGAGCCCAAGTACACAAATTCTTCTACCACCTCGATTTCGTCACCACCGATGCAAACTCGCAGTGGGTGGCTCACATTGTCTTCTCTTGAACCTCTGCCTATCATGTACTTCGTCTTCGACGTGTTGATGACTAGTCCGATCCGCTTAGCTTCCCTCTTCAGTCTGATGTAGGCTTCCTTCATTTTCTCAAAGTTACGTGCCATAATATCTATGTCGTCGGCGAAGCCAAATAGCTGGACGGACTTATTGAAAATTGTAGCACTCGTATTAATCCCTGCTCTTCGTATTACCCCTTCCAAAGCGATGTTGAATAGCAAACACGAAAGACCATCACCTTGCCGTAACCCTCTGCGGGTTTCGAAGGGACTCGAGAATGCCCCTGAAACTCGAGCTACGCACATCACCCGATCCATCGTCGCTTTGATCAACCGTGTCAGTTTATCCGGAAAACCGTGTTCGTGCATTAGCTGCCATAGCTGGTCCCGATTGATTGTATCATATGCGGCTTTGAAGTCGATGAATAGATGATGTGTGGGCACGTTGTATTCGCGGCATTTCTGCAGTACTTGGCGAATGGCGAACACCTGGTCCGTGGTGGAGCGTTCGCCCATAAAACCCGCCTGGTACTGCCCCACGAACTCCCTTGCAGTTGGTGCTAGTCGACGGCATAAAATTTGGGAGAGTACCTTGTAGGCGGCGTTCAGCAATGTGATTGCGCGGTAGTTGCTACAATCCAGCTTATCGCCCTTTTTGTAGATGGGACACCCGACACCTTCCATCCACTCCTGCGGCAAACCTCCTCACCCTCCCAAATCTTGGTAATGACCCAGTGCAGCGCTCTAGCCAGTGCCTCACCACCGTGTTTAAATAGCTCTCCTGGTAGTTGGTCAACCCCAGGGGCTTTGTTGTTCTTCAGCCGGCCAATCTCCTCCTGGATTTCCTGGAGATTTGGAGCCGGTAGAATTATGTCCTGCGCGCGTTCTCCCAGGTCCATGACCATACCGCCATCTTCGTCTGCCACATCGCCATTCAGGTGTTCTTCGTAGTGCTGCCGCCACCTTTGGATCACCTCACGCTCGTTCGTAAGAAGGTTCCCGTTTATGTCCTACAGCAATATACGTTTTTCTTTTTAATCGAGCAGCTTTTCAATTGAATTTACAGAATTTACAGAACGAATTTCACATGCATTTGAATGATTTCCGTGGAAATTTGGATGAAGTTGTAACGATTTATACGTGCATATTTGAAGGAATAGTAGGTGCGAATCCGCAAAACGTTTTTATAGAATTATTTTCCGTGGAAAGTCAGAAGAGTTTAGGTGCACATTCCCGAAAAAAACAGTTTACTGTAGAAACTCTGAAGAATTTCCAACGGATATCCAACGGCCAAATATGACATTCATCAGCTCGAAATTGTTTTTTGGCCAAAATTAACATATGGCCGCATTAGACGTTTGGACGAAAAATAGGTTGTATACTATTTCGCGGATTTTTTTTTCGCGGTACGTCATTCAGCGGAATGTACCAAATCTTCGAAACCCATTTTGCGGAATGCACCTTTTATACGAAAGACACTTCGCGGAATGTACCTTTTCACCGAAAGTCATCCGCGGAGTGCCATTTGGCGGAATTCAGTTAGAATAATTATCATTGAAATATTTACGGAATTATGCTAAATAACATGCAATTCGGTCTAAATTCTTTTTGATTGTGATTTGAAGCAAGGAAAGAAGGTAATTTCGGTCGGTATGAAACGAAGTGAGAAAAGAATTCCTTCTTGAAATGGGCACATTTGCACGGTATAAAGAAAAGGAAGGAGGTAGTCCCTTTTATAAACTGACGCTTCTGCCCGGTATAAAGCAAAGGGGAAAGATAATACTTTCTTTAAATGGATGCGTCTGCCCGGTATGAGGCGAAAGGAGTTGATCATAGCTTCTTTAAAAGTAAGCGTCTATCCGGGACAAGGTGAAAAGTTGGGTAAAGATTTTTTTTTAAAGGATGTGTCGGCCCGGGACAAGGCGAAGGAAGGGGTAATGCCTTATTTAAATGGATGCGTCTGACGGGTATGAGGCGAAAGGAGTTTATAAGGCTTTCTTTAATAGAATGCATCTGCTCGGTATGAGGCGAAAAAAACGCTTCTTTGAATAGATGCGTCTGCCCGGTACAAAGTAAACGAAGGATATAATGTCTGCTGAAATTGAATACGTTTTCTCGGTATAAGACGAAAAGATGAAATAAAGGATTATTCATAAAAACGTCCCTCCCTTCATTATATCCGGCCCGTCTGCCAGATATAATAAAGGATTTGTAAGGGGAAATTGAAATTTCGAAAACTACTTCTACATATTCTGGAAGGCCTTCCTTAGCCGTGCGGGGAGATGCGTGGCTGCCAAGCAAGACTACACGGAAACAAATGCTGAAAATAATGGACAAACAAGTTAATGAAATAATTACTATAGTTCATGATTCCAGGAATATTATTCATGGTACTGTGCAATCCCTACCAGTCGACAAAAGGCATAACCGGTTATACTTCTCACAATCCGTTTCTAAAAAGCAAGAACAGCTGAGAAGTAGCACGCCGTACTCTCACTCAGAAGACCTGAGTTCGAGCCCTGTGTTGAACTTTTTTTTTTTAATTTCAGAAATCAAATCGTAAAGCATTGGATGCGTTACGCGAAAAAAAAAATCATGAAATCATGACTCATGGTGTATTTTCATTACATGAAAACACGATAGATTCGTAAAATCATTAGTTGTTTTATCATTTCGGAGAACGGATTTCTACCCGTGTATGCTGAAGGTGGTTGGGTTAAACTTCTGGCTCGGTCTAGGAAATTCATCGATAAGAAATTTTCTCGACTTTTTTGGCATAAAAGGTTTAATGTGTTAATTTCGTGTTATACGAATACAAAAAATGGTAACTTGGCTGAGAAACCTTGCAGGTAATAATTGTATAAGTGCTGAATGAACACTAAGCTATTGTTATTAATATTCCGCGAAATAGTACATTCCGCGAAATGGTACATAACACCAAAAGTCATTCGGCGAAAAGGTATAAACCACCAAATGTCGAATCGCGAAAAGTTACATACCGCCAAATGTTATTCCGCGAAATGTTCAATCGCGAAAATGAATTCCGCGTAATGGTTTTCTGCGAAATGTTTTACAATCCAAAAATTTATTTTGGCCGAAATGCGACCATTTTCGGTCATATGACATGTTTAGCAAATGACACATTCGCCCGGATGACCCGTTCGGCAAAATTATATTTTTGACAAAATGGCTCTTTCTGTCAAATGACCATTTCGGCTAAAGGGCAGTATTGATCATGTAACCATTTTAGCCAAACGACCTCTTCGGCTAAATAAACTGTTCGGCCAAATGGTATTTCGGACGTCCAAACGTCCATTTCCGGCCGAATAATAGTTTTTAGGGGGAAACAGCTTTATCGGCCAAATTTCCACTTCGGACTAATGTCCCTTTGAACCATATTTCACTTCCGGCCAAATGACATTTTAGGTGAAACCGTTTGCGGCCTAATAACCATTTCGGCCATATGGAATTCGGCTAGATGACTTTTGGTTTAACGTGTTATTCGGTCAAATGGAGCTCGATCGTGTTGGTGCTGGGATTGATCGTGTTATGAAAGCTTATTGAACGAAGCCAATTAATTTCGCTTTGGATTGATTTGAAACTCGATTTCGTCTTTGTGTCTTTAAAATAACTTCGCTCGCAATACATGTTTAGACACTTACCACTTACCATGATTTTGCTTCTCAACTAACGAACTATTTCTTTCCCGTGACGCTCACGGAGATGCAGAGGATTCCCAAACTAATTTTACTTTCCTTATCCTTAACTTATTGTGAGGACGTGGCCGGCATCATGATTAGTCTTGAAATAATCAAGTCCCAAGAAGACTATTCAATTGGTGAGCTGTGCATAGTTGTTGATTTTCGGCAAATCACGATTAGCAACTATGATGCGTACAGTCAATCAAGCTAAGCTAACGTGTTATTTTGTCGAATGGCTTCCGTTAAACTAGTGTTCTTCTTTTTGAGCAATTTTCCGTGAAAATTTCAAAGTATTTCTTATCAACAATATAAATAATTTTCATTAGAAATCCCAAGAAATTCAGAAAAACTTCCTACTGACGATTCGATATATTTTCCCATTGACAATTTGAACAAATTTCCGAATTGACACATAGAATGAATTTTTATCTGGCAATTGTTTTTCGCTCTAGGAAATTTGAACAAATTTTGATTTGAGAATACGAACGAATTTTCTCTTATGAATTCGAACGAATTCCTTCTTGAAAATTTGAACGAATTTCCCTTCAACAATTTGAATTGAATTCCCATTGATAGCCCGACCGAAGCTTCCCTTGGGAATTCGAATGAATTTCGTTTTAGATATTCGAACGAATTTCCCTCCGAAAGTTCAAAAAAAAAATCCCAAATGGAAATATGTTCGTATTACCTAGTTCGTTCAAATTTCCTAAGAGAAATGCGTTTAAATTTTCAAAAGCAATTTATTTAGAATTTCCACAGGAAAATTCGTTCGAAAATTCAAAGGGAAATTCGTTCGAATTTTCGAAAGAAAATTCATTCGAACTTCCAAAGCTCAATTTGTTCAAATCTCAAAAAAGGTCATTCGTAAAACTTAGAGTTGTTAAGAAGAAATGGTCGGGCTTCCAAAGGGAAATTTGTTCGTATTTTTTTTTGACCAGGGAGACGTTTGTTCGACTTCTGGATGGAAATTTATTCAAATTTTCAGAAGAGAAATGCATTGAATATCTAAGGGGAAATCCTTTCGAATTTCCAAGAGGAAAATCATTCGAACTTTCGAAGAGAACATCGTTCGAACTGGGTGTTCCAAGCGGAAACTCGTCGAATATGTAGTTGAAAGAAAAGTCGTTTGAATTTTCAAAGAGAACTACGTTTGAATTCCCAACGGGAAATGCGTTCAAATTGTCAGATCGGTAATTCGTTCAATTTTTTAACACGTACGTCCTCAACCCCCATTTTACGACAAAACTCAAAATTCCAAACCGCGCAGCTCAGCCAATTGTTCTAACGGATTTTCAAGCAGTCTTCTGGAATCGATTACAAAATTTCTATAGTTCCAGGAACCGATGTCAATTTTTGTGCAATGGCCAGGGTTCCGGATATATTCCGGGAAAAAATGGTCACTGGCAGATCGGCTTCGAAATCCATCGTGCGACATGCCAAACTTCATGATTTTGCAAAACAAGTACACTGAAGTAAATTTCGGCGATTTTAGATCGAATTGACCACTCTCCGGGTACTTCCAGGGCCTGGTTCCCTTGGGGAAGTGGCCAGTTTTCGTTCAATCTTGGAACCCATCTTGCGACATGTCAAACTTCATGATTTTGCAAAACAACTACACTGGAGTACATTTCTGCGATTTTCGATCGAATTGGCCACCCTCCGAGTACTTTTTCTTGTTTTACAAAATCATGAAGTTTGACATGTCGCACGATGGATTTCGAAGCCGATCTGCCAGTGACCATTTTTTCCGGGAGGGAGGTAGCCCCAGTACTCCCCGGAATATATCCGGAACCATGGCCATTGCACAAAAATTGACCTCGGTTCCTAAAACAATAGGAATTTTGTTATCGATTTCAGAAGATTGCTTGAAAATCCGTTAGAAATTGGATGAGATGCGTGGATTTGAATTTTGAGTTTTGCCGTAAAATGGGGTTTGGGGACGTACGTGTTAATGGGAAATTCGTTCAAACTTTTGAAGGGAAAATTAGTTCAAATTTTAAAACGAAAATTTGTTCGAATTTCTAAAGGAAAATTAACTCTCATTTTCTAAAGGAAATTTGAATTTTCCTTCGAATTTCCAAAGGTAAATTGGTTCAAATGTCCAAAGAAAATTTTGTTTAAATGTTCAAGGGGAATTCCGAGGGGAAATTCTATCGATTTTTGAAGAGCAAAACGTTCAAATATCAAAGGGGAAATTCTTTTAATTTTATATGAGTTTTTTTTTCTATGGAAACTTCTTTGAAACTTCCACGGGAAATTTTCCGAAATTTCCACGAAAAGTTTCCAGAATTTCCACGTGAATTTTCAAACCTCTGACGGAAAAAATGCCCGAATTTTGAATCGGAATTTCTTAATACGGGAAAAGTTTTGTTCGAAAATGTCATTTGGCCGAAAGCGACATGGTTCAAAGAGGCACTCGTTCAAACTGGTAGTTTAGTCGATAAAGTCGATTTGACCTAAAATATCATTTGGCTGCAAATGGACGTTTGGCCGAAGTGATCGTTTGGCAAGAAGAGCCATTTCGCCGGAAGGGTCATCCGTCCGAAAATGTCATTTGCAGTATATGTTGTATAGTCGAGAATGTGGTATAGCCGAACAATAGGGAACGTGAATAGTGTGAAGTGATTAATGATAATTAAGGAGTGCGAAGTAAGAAAGGACAAGTGAGAAGTGAGACGTTTCACTTCTAACTTCTCACTTATCTCTTCTTTCTCTGCACAAAATAATAAAAGTAAAGAGATATGAGAAGCAAACAATGAGCAGTGAAAAGTTAGATGTCTCAATTTTTTATTTTACACATCTCTCGTCCAAATTTTAACTTCTCACTTGTTACTTCTCAATTCTCATTTATCACTTCTCACAGATGAAAAATGAGATGTGAAAAGGGAGAGATATGTAATTCGAATCAATTTTTTCTTTTAAAATTGGAGCAAATTTCCTTTTTTTCCTTGGGTTTTTGAACAAATTTTCCATTGCAAATGAAATTTTCTTTAAAAAATTTGAAAATGTTTCGTTTGGAATGTTTGGACGGAATCTAGGAATTCTAACAAGTTTCTATTTGGAAAATAGATCAAAAGACGCTTTAGAACTTAAAACGTAATTCCCTTTGGAAATTAGAACAAATTAATCCTTGAAAACTATCTCTAATGTGATACAATTTCGTTTTGGAAACTCAAATGAAGTTTTATTTGGAAACTCGAACAAATTTCTTCTTGGAATTTCGAATAAATTGGCATGTACTTTGGCATGAGGCGTTGATAAGTTTAGAACTCGGCCGCCAGGTGGTGGTATATTTGAATATAGAATTCTCCTCAGTGTAAATATTCTTATCGCATCACCTCCCCGCAATGTACATGCCCACCTATAGTCAATCTTTGGTAACGGCCCCAAAAATCCAAAATTGGCCAAACATTAAAAAAGTTATAGCAATTACAACTTGGGGTCAATTTGACCCCAGAGCACAGACGACGTAAGTTTTTTGAAAAAAGTACACTGTAGCGCATATTTTCAAGATTTTTCAAGCCAGGGAGAGATTTTTCAAGCACCTAGGAGATAGATTTCGGTGAGTTTTACCAAACTACCAAAAAATAGGAGAATCGGTTGAAAACTAAAAAAATGGCAGCCACTCAAAGTGATCAAAAATATGATATAGAAATATAAAAAAGCAATATGTAAAAATGAACATCATTTCCATAGATGACCCCTTCTTTAAAAGCAACAATAATCATGGAAAAAATATCAATTTTATTGCTATTTCGTATTTTTTCATGGAAATTTTCTTATTTTTTATTGCTCTCGTTTTGATTACATACTTATGTTTTGTTTTGTTTTGAATTCTTGACGAAAAAAAAATTGTGGAAAATTTTGTAATTGTTTATAATATTGATTTCTTCATGGAAAATTCTTCTTTTTTAATTGTAAAATTTTGCTTTTAAAAGTGCTAATTTACTTTTTTTTGTTGAAAATTCTTAATTGTTTATGGAAATTTTGCATTATTTATGGAAACTTTATATTTATTTGTTGCTAATAGCCTTATTCAGGGATTGAATCCTAAAGAGAAAGAGCAAATCTCTAATTTATCATCTCTGTATACATATACGATATGTAGCATACCGCGAGAGACTTTTTTTTCGCAAGCTGTCATGATAGAGAACTGATTCGGGATGTTATACCCCATGATAAATTTCTTTTAGAAAGCTCCAAATATGGGAAGCACTGGCTCTGATGATGCATTTCAACTTGCTTTACACAGCTGTGCAGTAACCACCCCGAAAGAAGCGAAAGCAAAGCAAAATCACCATTTTTCTGTGGGGCTACCTATCCGATGCTGTTTTTCACACTTGTATACAAGTTTGATAAATTTGTTATCATGGTTTGTATGATATGGAACAGTTTTTGCCTTTCTTTTATCGATGTTTGTTATCTATTGAGAGCAATTTCTGCAAACCCTGGCCTTATTTCTTTATTGGAAATTTTCTAATTTGCCGCCAACATGAAATTAGGAGTATTCTGTAGAAAGTTCGTATTATTATTAGCACCGCGAATACCATGTTGACTAGTTGTTGGGCTGATGCTCAATACAAATGATCCGAAGAAAACTGAGAAAGCCTATGAAACGCATGAAATCAACAAATGGGATATTGTCTTTGCCTGGTAAACTGTAGCAACATGCTAACGGGGAGTAAATTTTACTTTCGTGTCGTTTCGCCGTATTTGTTTCATCGCTGTGGAAAACGGATTTTCTTTAACCGCATCCACACGGCAACACAAAACGATGAGGTGGTAAATTACCTCGCCAGGCTTTATACTGAATTTCCCAACCTTTGGGTTTGGGTCGGTTTTCGTGCGATTGCGGTTCTGTATTTCCGAGCTAGTCCTACGGCCGACGCCAGGTTTTGTTTCAGTTTTACGATGCGGTTCATTGAGTAGGGGTGGATTACGGTTGGCTCACAACAATGATGAAGGATTACTTTTCTACGATTCGGGGAAGGAATCCCTAGCAAAAGTTAATAATGCCTCATACACCTTTTCCGAATCAGCATTCATTGGGTTGCAATACAGCTATAAGTAATATAAGTTGAGCTTGGGAATAAGGGTGTCGGATCGTTGGCTTAGGGTCCCATCAATTTGGGAGATTTGTTCCATTGCCTTCATTACCTTTTCTTCATCTACGTGACGAAAAAAAAATGAAAATTCAGGTTAAATCACCTAAATTTTTGCATTCTTACTCTTCAATGGCTTACCTTCCAACTGGAAACTAACCTGCTTTTATACCTAGTGTTTCATTGGCACTTTCACAGCTATTAATTGAAAGCTTCTCCATGTCCACCATTGCATGAAAATGTATCTTGTGTGGCAAGCACATTGGATACACTATGTCCAAAGAGTCGAGAATGTTTCTTACCCGAAAACATCCTAGGCCGAACCGAGCTTCATTTAAAAAACTTGAAGTCTCCATCTCTACGCCTTTGCTCACAAGGCTAACTGGAGACCCAAACTGTCACTCCTTCAAATAATTACTCATGTGATTGGCCATTAATTTCTTTTTTTGTAAAATTAGCAATGACACGAAAAACGTTAAGTAATCGCAAATGGTATCAGATAAACATGGACTACTAAGGAAGACCAAGATCTGAAAGAAACAGCAAATTAATTTTGAAAAGACCCGCACATTTTTTCTCAACTGGAGCTATGTTTTGTGTCGCTTTATTTATTCATGGGAAATGAGCTGTAGAAAAAAGCGATCCGTAAACAAAAGGACACTGGTTCTAATGAAAAAGCAAATACATCCTTACATAAAACAGACCGAAAGCTTCCTTGGGATCCGTATTTTTTCTCAGTCAGAAAAGCGGAACAAATTATCTGCCGGTTAGTTTTATCCACTTTCAACCCAATAAACAGTTGGTAAACATCATCAAAGCATAACCCACTCATAATCAGCTGCTTTGAATCGTCTCCCCGGCCCCATGAACGGCGGCGCCAACGAACCAACCCCATCCTCTTAGAAGCAAAAGTTGAGTCAACTTAACTCAGAACCGGATTACCCACAGGGTGGCTCCCGCTGTAATCGCCAACTTCAACAGCTGGAAGCGCGTCGTCGTCGTCGCCAACGTCCTCGTTGGCATTTGGATTTGTCTGTTCTAGCTGGGGGGTTGGGTTGGTGGCAGTGGTGTAGATTACTTTACGAGTTTCCTCTGGGTGGTTCTTTTTTCCTCTTGTGCACACTTGTTCCGTAGCAGCAGCGCTGCGGCTGGCACAGGAAAACGCGAAATTCCAACAGAGCGGGAAAATTCAACGGACGAATGGAAATTTATTGACCTACTTAAGCCGACGTTGGCTGTTTGCCGTTCCGAATAAAAGGACCTGTAAACATCGTAACTGCCCCATGTAGGATGACGGAGAACACATTGCTTAAGCCTATGGTTTTTTTTATTGAACGTATAATAGTGGACAGGTTCAGATCAGGGGGCGAAAAGTCATACGTAGGTGTTAACATATTTCTGGGAAAGTTATCTAATGTGATCTTCTGGATTAAAAAGAGATCAATGAAGAACAGGTCAAGTTCCAAATGTTTTTTTTTTCTTGGGCGCAAATAAAAATCAATTTAATAAATTAAACTGCTGCCCAGAAGGAATGAATTTTAAGATTTCTGGAAGCAGATTATTCCATCGGTATCAGACGAGAAAGTTACTGATGAACCGATTTGCTTTTATTTGGCAGCAATACTAGTTAGCTTTGAATAGAATGGAACCTTTTTTAAAGCGTGATGAACACAGCCATCTGGATTAATGAACTATCTTAAGGAAATCTCGTCAACCACATTAGTAGCATCAGCTTTATCTCAGGATCAGCGTTACACCACCGGATTACTCCATTGCGTATAGTGCTGTGATGTTGAACACTGGAATTGCTGGGATTAACGTTTTCTTACTGTATATAAGGAAACTAAAAAAAGTAGATTACCCCAAACGGAAGTATTTTGACATACAAAAAGGTCTACGAGTGCATATTTTCGGTTTTGAAGCAGCTGAAGATCTCGACCAATTAAAGCACAAGGCTGCAAATTTCGATGAGATGATATCGCGGCTCCAAGAAAAGATCACCGATGCAGGATGTTCGAGAGACGACAAATTGAGGGTCTTGTCAGTGTTACCGAAATCTTGGAGACATCAAGAAGTGGTGCAGTATTTTGATATACTTTTATGCCTCGTACATGCCCGAAATACTAATCAGAAAATCTAGTGTAGGTGATGGAGAATCGTTTGTTTTGAATGTTTTGAAAAGGGCGGTATACAATTTTTTCCTTCAGTTTTCAAAAATTAAATTTGAAATACGGATATGTTGCGTTTTCATCAACACTATCCGTGAGTTTCAGTTGACAAAATCAGAACAGTGACGAAATCGGAATAAAAATTGACGATTTTCAGCTTCTAACATTTTGAAATGCTAAAGGGCTGTCCATAAACCATGTGAACATGCTAGTGGGAAACCGTTTCCTCCCACTAAAAGCGTGACATAATTCATGGACGTTCCCCAAGACAAGGCAGTAACCGTTGATAACATAACAATAAATTTGACAATATTTGACATCCTTAACCCTGAAAAATCACAGAAGAGAGCTAGGTCCCCAGTTTCTTCAGCAAAAAATGTTTAACATGAAACCATCATCACCTAGGAAAAAAATGACTATACCTTAAAGACCCAGATATCCAAAACATTGGGAAGTTTTTTCTCCTGGCAGCATGCAGAAGAATTTGAAATATTTGGATTCTATACCACATTGTCTTATAATTCTGAACATTCAATCAAGTTTAGTCATCTTGGTCGTTGAGACAGTGATGAATTTTCAGGAATACGAGATGCTCAAGGTTCTCCAAAACGTTCTCGATTTCAGCCCACAGTATCTACAAGATCAACCAAGGCTTATGTAATGTCTTCATCATTTTTTATCAAGGCTTATGCGATGCGCATCATGTAAATCCAATGTTCTCGAATGCGTGATGTTCAAGGTACTCCAAAACATTTCCAAGTTCAAACTTAACAACCAAGGCCAATGTTCTCAACATCAATATGTACCCAACCTGGTTCAATAAGCAGATGCGCACCAAGCAAAACCAATTTTCTTGATTTCAATATGTTCAAGGTACTTCAAAGCATTATCTGGTTCAGCTCAAGGTATCTACCAGATCAATCAATCAAGGCTTTTGCAATGTTCTTATCTTCGGCATATACTCAATATATCCATTATTCCATCGAACCCCATTTTCTTGAATACAAGATGTGCAAGGTACTCCAAAACGTTTTCGAGTTCAACTCAAGGTATCTACCAGATCAATCAAACAAGACTTTTGAAATGTCCTCATCGTCAGTATGTCCTAAATCCAGTTAAAAAATCATAGGGTCCTAATTACCATGAACATAAGATGTCCAAGGGGTCTCCAGATAGCCTTGCGCGCATAGGCGTAGGATTTCCAATCCGGAAATGGTAAGATACAGGGGTTAGACAGGGATTTGTCGAAATTCAAATCAGCATAACTTTGCGTAGAATAATCCAATTTTGATAAAACCGGGACCATCGGACGCGGAATCTCTTCTAGTCATCATGCAATGGAGATGTTCCGGGTTTTCTGAGGGTGTGTTAAAAATGCATTTTCTCTTCTGCTTGTTATGTCATTTGACGTTCACTTACATCATCCCAGCCAACACAAAGTCGCATATGATAGCGGATAGGTGTACAAGGTGGAGGCTTTATAGGCGCATGCCTCCATTTGGCTGCATGCAAAGTGTGCGTATATGACCTCCACTTTGTACACTTATTCGCTATGATATACGATCTTGTGATTTTTGTTTGTTTGGTTTATTGGACTGTATTGGCTGCCAGCATTCATTGGTCGGCATATTAGTTCTAGTTTTTGAAGAAATCATAAAGCATGATTAAAGTAGTTACGTTTATAAAATAACAAGCATGACCTTTCTGGGTCCCAAAATAATGTGCTTGCTTCTTCGCTTTCCTCATCGCGTTTTAAGTTTGTATGGAAATTAGTATGGGAAACGTATAATTTTGCATTTTTACTTCTTGATGTTCTAGTTCATCGTAAACCAAGTGGCACATTACATTGAAGTATAACCCACAAAAGCCAAAAAAAAACTACGCTGAAGAAGGTACATTGCTGGAACGTTCACGTAAAAAGTTATAAGTTAAGTTTTTTGCATTTGGCTTAAACAATCAATATTGGAAGCGTAATAACATTTTTTGTAGACCTTCCAGCTATGTACCTTCTTCGGCAAAGAGTTTCGGCATCTTTCAGACTATATGCCTACGTATTGAGTCGACTGACGATAAGTAGAAGCCGATAAGAGAAAAATGTAATAAAGTGCGTTTTTCCATACTAATTCTATATAAATTTAAAATGCGATGCACAAAGCGAGGACGGAACCAATCGATCCCATATTTTGCACAGTTGATTGGGGTCCCAAAATAATTCGGAAAAACTTTGATCTCACTTGATTGGATGAAGTTTGCGTTTTTTCATACAACTGCGCTCCACTCTAATACTGACGGGCTTGGTAGTCATATGGCTACTGCTTCTGCCTTATACGCAGGAGGTCATGGGTTCAATCCCATGCCCATTTCATTCTCCTACTTTGCATCTTTCTCTATCTTTCTCATGTTCTAGCAATCGCTAGAACTGGAAATGGACTTCCACACCGTTTCCATTTCTATACTATACCTTCAACTTGACTATTCTACTAGAAACTGCTAGAATTGGAAATGAACGAAAAAGCTCGTTTCCTACATCTAATAAGAAATTCTATCATCTGCTTTCTCCTATCTGCCACATTAGCAGCTCGTAAACCAAGACGAACCTCTGCTCCCCGAACCTAACCCAAAAATTCTAACATATTTCGCATGAACTCGTGGCAAGTGCAGAGGTATATTCGGCTTGTAGTGGGCGAGTGATTGCATCATCATTTCCTCCCCCTCCCTTCATTGACCTGCCTTCTGACGTGGCAGGCGCCAGATCACCAGTACTTGTACATTGAAGATGAGTGCTAGTCCCAAGCAATAAAATCTGTTGGTTCTCTGTGCAAAAACAGCTGATCTGGTCATAATGGAGTAGCAACTGTGGAATCCGCCGATGCCAGCAGGAACCGAAAACCTTCTGGAGCCGTCGCTGTATGCGTCCGTCGCGAGCCACCGTCAGTTTTAGGAAGAGGAAGGGCCATGGCTTGCTATGCGCTGATTGACAACCGTCGATGAATCGTGCATAATGCAATCATTGAACGGATAAATGAATCAATGTAAATTCATCTGCTTATATACTAAGGTATACCTTCAAATACACACCGAACGTAATTTACTCGTAGGGAAAACGGTCCAAAATGCACCCCTGGGGCAAAATGGCCTTACTCATAAAATCACTCATATAATCTGTTGTAGTACATTTATGAATTCAAAAATAGTTATCCATAATTGAGCTCCATTAGAAAAAATTAGGAAAATCCCTTCATATTCACTGACCACATCCGTAAGATTGTGGTTCAATCCATTAAGAAAAAACAAACAACCATGCGTTCACCATCATTGTAAATGCAATTGAGTCATTTTAGACCACCATTCGGGCGTTTTGCCACAGACCTATTTTTGAATTTTTTTTTTAAATGCGTTAGAAAGTCATGAAAACCTTATTGTTTTGAATAGGAGATCATTGTGACATGTAGCTGGGTTTGTAAATTTTGCATCTATACGTTGAAATGGTTGAGTATTTTTGTTTATATGTGATCGAAAAAGCTTAAGGTGTGCATTTTGGACCATCCTCCCCTACCCCACAGCAACTACGGGCAGTGCAATAATGGTGAGCATAGAAATTCATTCATTCATATACATTTTATTAAATCATGTAAGTATGTATGTATATGTGTTAAACCTGAAAAACATTGTTTTCTATTTCCAATACATAGGCTTATTCACGTAACGCAATTTTGTCAATCAACTTTTTTTTGATTAAAAGTGTACGAATGTTTTGACGTTCGAGCAGTGCCAACATATACATTTTCCTTATATAATCACATTTCAACTGAATTCAAAAGTATTCAATTAATTTTTTTTGTAACATCGGCGGCAATCGTTGAGCCATTTGTACGTGAATTCCAAAAAGAAAGACAAATGGCGAATGGATAACAAAATCCAACCTTTTAAGTCAATATTTTTATTCGCTCATTCAATTCTTCAATTTATTTAAAGATTGTTAAAATAGTAGGCTATAAAATAGAGGCTTAAAAATATGGGTTGTTCGGGAAAGTTGACATTAAATATTCTAAAGAATTGACTGAGATAGTAAAACGAAATTAAACTGTAGACGGAAACGTTCAACTGAAAGAACTTATAAAATTAATAATAATCATAAACGATTTTTTTCGAAACGGCGCCATGATGAAAAATCATCGAACACTACCGCCACCCCTATAATGGCTATAGCGAGGTTTTCGTAGCTCAGCCACCAACCTACGTGTATTAACATTGCAGCGGAGTTGTGTCTTAGCTCATTTGGCAGGAGCGATCGCCCGCAAAAGCGAATGACCGTAAAAGAGTGGTGGACAATCAGGGAGCGCCAGTGACACGTCGGTTCGTCGGTGGATGTCATACAGTCGGTATCAATATGTGAAACAGAAGTTCTTGGAAAATTGTTCGAAAGGACTATCAGAGTAACCGTGAAAATATTTTAGTATGGCGTCATTTGTTTCAACGATTCGATATCGAGTCTTAGAACATCAACTCATGGAGGGTCCACTGTAGCTTGTAAAATAATTAAGTGATATCAAAGATGGCCAGAAGCAACAAGATACCCGACTTGTATGATTTTACGGAGACACGATAAGCGCCGCAAGTGAACAAAAGCCGAACTAGTACACTCTTAATTTTAATCGATCATCTTTTGATGAAATGTCAAAAAAATAAAACAATAACAGCTGAGCCATTGCACCATGCAAACAACTCATACAAGGCGATGGTCAAAAATAATTTATTTAAAAGTAAACTGGCAAGATGTTTACCAATCTTATTTGCATTTAATGAAGTGCGTATAATAAATTATGTGAATGTGTGAGAATGTGACCCTGGACCTAGTTTTGTCAAAACCCGGGTATCAATGAGAGCAGTCAAATCTACTCGAAATCTGCATTTCGCCAACTCTGCTTTTACAAATCACAGAAATTAATCTCAATGATAACAATTTATTAGATCCATTGTAGCTTAAGGCATTTCGCAGCTCTACACCTTTCCCAGTTATCCCGCAGCAGTAATATCAACTCCGATGGAATATGTTTCATCGAACGATGAAGCAACTTCGATGGATTTAGGCCACCAATTTGAGGATAACGGAATTGATGTTGCTGGAGAAGTTGAATTGGGAAATGTTGACATCGACCAGGAAACACACCTAACTAACGAAAATACAAGGAAAGCTCGCGATAATTATTTGGTCCATGATCATGATTACGTATTGGATGTGGATGTGGATGGAGCGACTTAGTATTGTGGAGAAGGAGAACAGAGTTTTAGAGAAAAAAGTAAGGAGCTATCAGAAAAATATGTCTTAACAGAAGTCACGAATCAATCTCGTTGCAGAAACAAAAAACACAGATAGTGGGTCGTATGAATAAAAAGTAGCAAAACTCATCGCTTGAAGTATCTACTCAAAAATAAAGTCCACAGAGAAAACTACATTCTTCTTCTTCTTCTTATTGGCATTACATCCCCATACTGGGACAGAGCCGCCTCGCAGCTTAGTGGTCATTGAGCACTTCCACAGTTGTTAACTGCGAGGTTTCTAAGCCAAGTTACCATTTTTGCATTCGTATATCATGAGGCTAACACGATGATACTTTTATGCCCAGGGAAGTCGAGACAATTTCCAACCCGAAAATTTCCTAGACCGGACCGGGAATCGAACCCAGCCACCCTCAGCGTGGTCTTTCTTTGTAGCCGCGCGTCTTACCGCACGGCTAAGGAGGGCCCCTGAGAAAACTACATGCTTGATATGAATAAAAACATTTTCGAACTTATGGCATATGCTACATTCGAACTTAGCCTTTACTACAGTTTACTACCATTTACTACACGGAGAAACGTCAAAACAAAATAGACTCCATGAAGACGATGATGATTTCATCATTCTTTTGCGGCTAATCAACAAAAGACATGTCTGTTTTGTTTGTTTTCCCTAAATTGGATTTCTATTTTCAAGAACAAAACCGATTCGCTTCGATTCTGATGGATAATCTGCATTTGAAACATAAGTAGCAACGTCTTGAGCAGACTACAAGACTCTTGACTACAGACTACAGACTAGTAAACTCTTGTTTTATTCATACCGAATCAGTTGTTTGTAGTATGTTCGAAATGTTTCGTGTAGTAAAGTCTCTTTTATTCATACGAACATGTTCCACAAGTGACGTTTACTACTGAAAATGTAGTAAAGTTGAACTTACTACTTTTTATTCATACGACCCAGTGTTGCCTATAGACAATATAGGTTCCATAGACGAGCGGAGGCACGGTTGAGTCATTTGGATTTAGTGTGTTTTTCCGTTTTTTTACAGTGTACCACGCGAATTTGACGTCACACGCTCCATTGCTTAGATTGCATTTGTGACGTCATGCTCGTTTGGCTACACTGACAGTTCGTTTGGTTACACTCGCCTTCGCCTCAGCTCGTCTATGGAATCTATAGTTCTATAGGGCACTGCACGGACTACTTTGTCTCTTTCTCGCTGCAAAGAAATTAGAAAACAACAAGGCCAGTAAACGTCAAAATTTATGAGGAACGAAAGAGAAAGAGATGTTTCCGTGCAGTGCCCTATAGTGTTGCCGTGTAACTGACGTTTGTGTTCTTTTTTTATATTTACATTCTCGATACACGATAAACAAAAACCTTCAAAATAGTATTAATGCTTGAGTTTTTGTGCAACAGATGGAAGCACTTTCATTGATTTCAGTGTCTCCGGTGAGATGTATGAAAAGTTTTGAACTCGGTTATCTTGTTGCTTCTTGCCATCTTTAGTGATATCCTAGGATAGGATGTGCCAAATAGTCAATAAAAATCGTACCGCTTTCTGTCAAAATCGTACCGGTTGCTAATTGGGTGACAATGACAATCGATTCCTTCGATCGGCGGTATCACATTTTCAAAAGGGCAGCTTGTTGTTGCCTTGGCCGTGTTGCTGGATAATTAAATTGAATTTTATGACAAAATTCAAAAGTTTGTTTTTTTCATTTTTTGGGTAAAATTAATTTATGCTAGGCTGCAAATGATGTATGGATGATTCTTAAGAGTTATGCTAATTTAAAACACTCGATTTGAAGCATTATTGACCAACTTTTTACCCATTTAACTTTAAAACTCTTACATCTCTCTGTATAATTTTTTTGTACGTAGCATCTTTTATTACGAATTATGGAAGAAGAGAACGAGAAAACATGATTTTTTCACATATACTATACGGCGGATTTTGCATAAAAAATATTTGGAAGCACTGGCCACCACCTCGTCGAAGCAATCGACTGAGGAAACAACAAGGCAGTTGCAATTCTATTGTCACATCCTATCCTAGGTGATATCCTACCTGCTCGATGGAATTGCTGGGATGTTTAGTGATGCACGGATAGGACTTGGTTGATCCCGTAGATCGCATGTTCGGAGCTATATGGCGTTTTGGAGAACAGAACAGGCTTGTAGTAGCTATGTAGTAATTAGTACCAATCTATAAGCTCGTCGGACCTGCTAAAGACTTTTTAATAAATTACTCGAAGATCGATTTTTTTTTAAATCATCGAAAAAATGTGACAACTTTCAATTGAATCAGCGATCATCAAGTTTAGTCAATATCGGGTAGAAGAAAACAGAAAAATGATATAAAATTTGACTATTAATATATGAATAACTGAAAAGCAAAATTTGATATAAGTTTGTACACGGTTAGAAAAAAGTACCTAATATTAGGTACTTTTCACTAAAAACGGGAGTTCAGTGTGGGAACCCAAAATTAAGTAATTTTTTCTTGAAATTAAACAAAATTCGCTTAAAATTAAGTAAAATATACTTAATTTTAAATAGAAACTAACCAAAAGTTAGGTAAATTTAACTCAACTTTTGTAACCATGATATTACTCAACGTTGGGTTCCCACACTTTAATGCCCTTGTTGAGTGGTTTTGCTCTTCATTTTATGACAACAAAGGAAAGAGGGAGGGAGATGCAAGAGAAAAAAAGTACCTAAAATTAGGTACTTTTTCTAACCGTGTAAGATATAGATATAGCAAAAATAATAGCAGACATGGCTCTGGCAAATAACTAATAAATAACTCATTTTAATATTATAAGGCCGTTACAAATATTTAATTGACTTTTTGTCCTACTAGTCTCCGGAAGGTCAAGGGGGGGGATAATAAAAAATAAATATTAAAATGAAAAAATAAAAAAACTCCTCGGATTTGTTAAAGAATGTTTTGAAAATCCTCAAAATTATCCGAATTTTATTTTGTTGCCCCTCAAATATCATTTTTGGCAAAAAAATCCGAGGGGGAGACAAAATAGATTTTAAATATTTGTATCGGCCTAATAACAAATTAATAACAAAATATTTGAAGAAAAGATAACATCAAAATCTATATCGAAACTGTTAAAACGTACGCTTACGTATCTATTCTGCCCAGTTCTTTATGCTGAATGAAAAAGCGCCAGTCATCTGCGGTACAATGGCAATCTACCCAACATCGTTCATGGTATTCGCTTTCTAGGTGGTATGCCCTATAGTTAGTAGAAAAATCTATTCATGTTTAGTTTTTACATAATATAGAAATATAATGTTGACACACCTATTTTTAGCAAAATTGTACATTTTAAAATATTGAGCCTTTAAAATTCAAAATTTTGCCAAAACAACATGGCATAATGAGCATGAAGGGGTAAGTCAGGCCTGCCCAACCTTTCCAAGCTACGGGCCAATTTTCGGAATCAACACCTGTTGGCTTATAATTCTTTACAAATATTCAAAATAATATTTTTTTTCATTTTTTTTCCAGAATGGCCATAAAAATAAAAACACGATTTGAAAACAATCAAATAATCCTATCTATTTGACTATTTTATTTCCTTTTTTGTGTTTTGGTTGAAAATATGTATAATGAGAAAACCCTGATTAATCCACCTAGCGGTAATGGTGCCTTTCTCATGCAAATAAAAAATGATATTCTGGCCATAACTTCTGAGCCCATAGTCCGAACTGGCCAATTTTCAATAGAAAACAATGGGATAGAAGTCTGCTTCGAATTCAACTTGTTGGTTGAAATCGTTTTAAGATAAGTGCCCGAAAAATGAGTGACACTTTTCTACGAGATTATTCCGTAAAAAAAGTATTTTTTCCATAACTTCCGAGCCCATAGTCCGATCTGGCCAATTTTCAATAGGAAACAATGAGATAGAAGTCCTCAATTCGTCAAACTGAGTTGATCGGTATATAACACTCTGGGTCTGCGGGTCTTCTATAAAAAGTTTGTTTTTGGAGCGATCATTATAGCCTTTACGTATAATACTTGTTGGCTACTCTTGCAATTTTATGTTCAAGTCATTGAGATATTTGGTGATATCTACTAGAAATGCCGAGTCACTCATCTATTCAGGATCATTCATCTTGGGCATTCGTTTTTCTTTATTTTGTAAAAATAGTGCGATTTCCTTTCGAAGAGAATAAAATTTTTCACGCATGGTACCACGGTTTAGTCAACCAACGTCGAAATAATACTTCATATTCAATTCATATTCTATTTCAATTTCCATCAACATCATTTGGAATTGGTAGTGATTGAGTTCCTTGGCGATGTTAAAGTGAATTGTTGTAAATTATGACAAGCTGCAATACATCAGGAATATTGATTGTTTTCGCACATAGATTTTCCTGGAGAATAATGCAATGTACAGGGAAATATCACCATACCCCTGTGCATGTTTTGCTTTTCTAAAAAACGCCAGTGTACTTTTTTGTCATTGCCGTCGATCCATCAGTTGGGAAGACCATTAAATTGTTAAAGGAGAGTCCAAGCTTATTCATACATGTCTTAACAGCTTTCCTCAGGTCATTTCGGGTAGTCGTTCCCTTCATTGGAATCAATGCAGCCAAATCTTCTGTGATTTGAAGATGATCATCATTTCCTCTCGTGGAGACTGCTAGCTGAAACGTGTTTTTTTTTCATCAGTGTATTCTTCTATTGCGAAAGAGAGAATCTAAAGCAGATGGCTTTTTTCATGCAGCGCTTGATTTTCAAATCTTCTGGTTATCGTGAGATTTGTCAATTTTTATGGAGTTTGCTTTATCTTAAATTGTAAAACACTGTCAATCAACTGTAATTTTTGAAAAGAGATAGAACAGTTTATATCTAACAAAATGGCGCCTATTCTCAAAGCTTCTCGATTTTCGAGTAAACATAAGTTTCGCAACAGAATTTTCCATAAGCATAATTGACAGTTTGTAAAAAAATGTAAATCAGCATGTAAACAAAATCATCAAAAAGATCGAATGAACCTATAATTGGCGCTGTAGGCATAAAACACGCTGATTAATTTTCACTCAATATTGACATGAAAAAAGTTTTTGTTAGAAAACTTTTTTCCTTAAATATGTCACAGGAACATTATTCCCAGAAAAGTTAGATAATTAAAATACCTATGTGCAGAAAAAATTTCATCGATTTGTAAGATGAGGTTTTTTGTAATGCCGATTTTAATTTTAAAAACTAATTTTCTCAGTGTAGAAATCGGTATTTTATTTTATGGATATTTTTCCAAAAAACTTCTGGGAATTTCACGACAGTCCGTCATACAACACTTTTTTGTAGGTCTTGTCATTTTAGAGTTACATCGATTTATAAAAAATCCATGAAAAAAAAATTAGGCCCTCATCAAATGTTACTCTTGCCAATTTTTGAAAAACTAAGTATGCAGAGTGGCTTAGAAATACCATATCTTTATGCCCACCAAGTTTCATTCGATTCTGAGATGGTGCTGCCAACCGCTGGTCGAGTTGGCGCGAAATTCGTCAATAGAAACACACTCTCAATGATTTGTCGATATCCAGAAACACGAAAACTAAATATACACGATGGAGCTGTTGAAAATACAATAAATGTAATTTGAACTGTCAAAAAACAAAAGCAAAATCAATTGAAAATAGACTTTACTGATACTGAAAGCTGTCATGATATTACTTTTTGAACGTGACTAAATTTAAGCTGCAATACTTCATTGATAGACGGTAAATATGTTTTGCCCTGCTACTGTTGCACGCTTGAAAAGTGGAAGTGGCTTCAAAGGATCAGTCCGCAATTACACGAAGCTTTCCGGCAGGTCAACCTGTTTGCTGCCATCCCTCGTACATGTAACCTAATTGCGAACGTGTGTAGAGTGTAACCTGGGCAAAATAGTTTGCAAATCCCACCTCAAACAAGGGGAAAATGGACGCAAATTGGTCTAATCTGTTTGGCAGATAGCACCGGCCGCCTGGCTGACAACAATATGCGAGCTGTATGACTTGTGGTTGTGGCCGAACGTACATCACGAGACCTCTAGGAAGGATTTTCCTGCACCACTACTGATGGGCACTGGTAACTGGGGGTGGGGACGTAGGATGTGTGGATGTGCGCACCGATGTCGGTTTGATCCTTTGACAATCTCATTAACATCACTCGGCTGCGTGGCATGCCCGGAGCAGTCAGTTAATATTGGGGCGGAAGAGGCCTGACATGATGACCTCTGGGCCCGAAGGTAGCACTCTCGAACAACGGAATGAAGTATGGATACAGAGACAGAAAGGCTCAGCCCCAGTGTTCGCAGTGATACTTCATTATAAGATCTATCTTATTCTTGTTGGATGCTGGAGTGACGTGAAATGCTCCATCGCACATTGAATTCAAAGATAAAGAAATGCGAGCAAAATTACGCTCAAAACCAGAGTTTTGTAAATTTTGCATACAAAAATATCTAGTAAAAAGGCAAATCATAACTAGTGTAAGTTGTTATATAATACAGAGCAGCATTGCACATTTTTGCATTTATCTTTGCCATAAATACTTGGGTCATTTGATATTTCAAGAATCGTATTTAGGACACATTTCTGTCCACCCAAAAAGCATAGTGCATTATACCTTTCCTTCGTCAACTCGGCCGAGCAACCAAGAGCAACTTCATTCCGGTCAAAGCTTGATATACGACTAATAACGTACGGCTCTTGTGAGAGCTTTCCGATGTAAATAGGCTTGTTTTGTTCGTTTATCAGGCGTATTATAATCGTTTACCTCGAGGGGACACAAGTTATGATGGGCCAAGTCCAGGCGCTGCCTGCCGGCCAGGCAATTCCAATGAAATGTGAAACCGGCAAACTAATCAATGAGTAATGCATATCTGTATGTTCCACAGAAAAGTGCTCTCGGATGACTCGCAAACGATATCAGGCAAAATGGTTGAACGAGTGTTTAGGGGGAAGGTTCTGTTTGCTATGCACATAAATGAGGCTTGTGTACCGGACTTACGGGTACTTACGTGTGAAATCAATTTATGTGTTCTTAGTTCTCCTTTCAATGAGTCAGAAAAAACGTTAGTTAGTCAAAATGTTGAAGTAGAATAGACAAACATTAAATAGATTACCAAGCAATGCAGGTTATTAATTATTTGGATTAAAAACAAATAGAATTGTCAACAAATGGATTCCTGAAATTTGTTCACATGCGGTATGTCTACTTAGCGTAGAAAATGTATTACGAATTGCAATTACACATTGAACATATGAGCTTTTATTTAAAAGTATAGATCTTATGAAGGTTGGACATGGTAAAATGATTCTATAGTAGTGATATCTTTGGTTTTGGACAGGAAAATTCTAATTTTAATCAAAAATGTTACTTAAGCAAACAATTCCCCAATTCTGTGCCATATGTCATGAACCTTCGAGACATGTCTAGGGAACGTTTCCCATGTTGTTCGCTACTTCCATCTTATTCTAAGTCGAAGCACGACTTGCGTCACGTAAACTCACTACCAACTGCCTAATCAGCGTAGACAGTCTCGCATGCATCATCACAATTCTCATTTTTTCGGCCAAAGATCAAACACATCGCTGACTGACTGGGAACTGGCTGGTTCTTCCCTGCTGTGTGCCAAATGGACACCGAAAGCTACCGGAAAATGTTGGTCCTCTCCAAGACACCCTCAAACACTTCCCCGTCACCCAGCGATGACAACGACGACAACGACCAATGACGATGGGAAGCACTTTGATGTGATCTGCGCTCGCATTATTTAGCATGCATGAAGCTTGGATCTACGTGAGTGGCGATAGAAGAGACGCAGAAGCTCCCTCGAGTAACATCAGAGGAACGGATGAACATTTTTCGACTGGAAGTTACCAATTGAAGAGCAGCGGAAAAGTCGGGAAGCGGAAGTGAAATCGATAGAGTTCTCCCCAGTTGCCAATAGCTGAGAATGAAGAAAACCATGGGTTGATTTGTATTCATGCGATAAGACCCTTTGATAGTGCTCCAGAGATGATATCTGTTGCAGGGAATTGGGGTGTATGCCGTTCCAACCATCTATGAAGCAAACTGGCACGAAGATGTGGCGTGACAACTGTCAATCGAATAATTAAAATGTTTAAGCACTTATAATAACCAGTTCCGATTCTGCGCTGCCATTTCTTCACAAAGCAAATTATGTTTGCTTATCAGAGTCAATGGGGACACTGGGGATCCAACTAAAAAAACACATGATTGTTCTAGTTTCGTATTCTTTCTGAACCTTCTCGTATGAATGCTCCACACGCATTGAAAGAAACATTGCTCCACGGTGATATCAACCCACAATGTATGTATTCGGATCGGGGGTGTCGGGGCTCCACTTCAATGTTCTTTGTTCTCATTGTATTCACCCACCAGTCAGTGGAAGCATAAATGTCACACTTCTCGAGAAGGAAGTTAAGACAAGAGTGGGCGAGGAGGGAGTATGGAAGGAAGCAATAAGGAAAATGAAATGCCGTTAGTTTCAGTTCATCGGCACAGTTATGTAATCAAATATGCAAGTGGAATGACCAAGCATAGTTGTATTGGAGCAATCGTGGCACGGTAGAAGAATCGTTCCAATTTTTGTTTTCTGTGTCTGCAAATGGAGCAATCTGCAAATATTGCGTATCATTCGAAGATATATAATTTTTTTGATGATTGTGAATGCTCTACAAGCTTTTCATAATGAAGCAATGGAACCTAAGTTAGTTCGACCAATTATTCCATGAAAACACTAGAATCAAGTTTCAACATTTCTCAGTGGAAATTCAGAATATTTTAAAATTAATATTAATATTGAATAATTAAAAAAAAAACGTGTGCCCTTTGAAAGCTCAAAAGAAAAAACTTCTTTGCAAATTAAAAGCAATTTTCGTTGAAATCCAAAAATAATTCTCCAAAAAAAAATCAGAAGAATTCTCATAAAAATTGCAAAGAATTTCGCGATGAAATGCGAAGCAGTTTTCGGTGAAAATTTAGAAGAGTTTCACGAATAATGTCAGCTTTTAATAACAGCTTTCTTTCTTAATAAGAGCTTTCTAAAAAATAAAATTTTAGAAGTTAAACCTTTCAGAAACAAGTTTTTGGATTTACAATGTTCTAAAAATTCAGATGTGAATATGTACATTATGTGGCAGATTATGATTTGAAAAATGTAAAGGAGGTAATTACTATCCTTCGATAGGACTCGAACCCACGACCCTCAGTATGCTAGACTGGTGCTTTAACCAACTAAGCTACGAGGGACCTTCGTCGACCTCCGAATGAGATTGTGAGTGATTCGACTATGTGTCCAATTTGGGAATCTTGGGCTCATTCAGTAGCCGCTAAGTTACGAAGGCCGACGAAGGTCCTTCGTAGCTTAGTTGCTTAAGCATCAGTCTAGCGTACTGTGGCTCGTAGGTTCGAGTCCCATCGAAGGAATGTAATTACCTCCTATAAATTTTTCAAATAATAATCTTCCACATAATGTACATATTCACATCTGAGTTTTCAGAACATTGTGAATTAATGTCCAGGTTGGGTGGTCTTAACCCGGAAAATAGACAATGAAATTCAAAATAATTTCCTATGAAATTTAGAAAATGGGAACTTGCCAGGGAAAAAATGCAAAAGTATTCGAATTCCCCAAAGAAATTTAAAATAGTTAAGAAAAACTCAATCTATACATAGCGTTAACGCTACTCGATATCGACCGTATCTTTCCTATAATTTGTGACACGAGGGTCTACCAAAAATGCTTAAAGCTTTCCGATCCGAACACTCAGGTTAGCTTATTTGGTTCGAGAAACTCCAGAATACTGTTCCTTAGTCTGCTTCTTCTCCTCGATAACTATCAACTGGGCTTCCATGGCAGTCGCCCGCGCTCTTGAAATTTGACTCGCTGTAATAGATTGATTTTTCGTTACCATGTCATCAAGCCGTATAGTCATAAGGCTGAATGACCATTATTCTTTTTCTTATTGGCATTACATCCCCACATTGGGACAGGAGCCGCCTCGCTGCTTAGTGTTCATTAAGCACTTCCACAGTTATTAACTGCGATGTTTCTAAGCCAGGTTACCATTTTTGCATTTGTATATCCTGAGGCTAGAACGATCATACTTTTATGCCCAGGGAAGTCGAGACAATTTCCAATCTGAAAATTGCCTAGACCGGCACCGGAAATCGAACCCAGCCACCCTCAGCATGGTCTTGCTTTGTAGCCGTCTTACCGTACGGCTAAGGAGAGCCCCTTCCATTAGGCCGCATAATCATTATACCAAATGCCAATTAGGCCGTATAGTCATTAGCCAGAACGGACATCTCGCTTCTTCCCTCTTTCTTCCATAAACCTAATTTTAGCACGTACCTATCGAATGTCTCACCTGATACTCATTCGGCCTACCCAACAAACATTGGTAGCCAATAGAGCGCTTATTCAACCAAAAAAAGTCTCTTTAGCAAGAAAACTAGCTTATCCAGCTAAAATTGTTTGTTTGGTTATGACCTTTCTGCGCAAGGACCGGCTTAATATCATCCTCAAGTTGGACATAGATAACCGGTGGAAGATCACCCAGAAGAAAGCTCTTTGCAGGGCGTGTCTGAACTGTGTGAGTCCTGGCACGTAAAGTTGGCGTCAAAAATACAGTTTCTCATTCAACCAATCTACTTCGTCCACCAATAAGTTCCCATGATTATTCCTAATATTGCACGTCGTTCTTTATAACAAACACAGCACCCAAGTAACATTTTAAGTTTTATAACGCTCTTGAAGACCATAATCTACTATTCAAGAGTGTAATATAACCACCATAAAAACAAAATGTTACTAGGACAGCGTCTCCATTCTCGCAACTTTGAGTGGAAGGTGTGAATTCCTCAATGCTACAATGGATGGGTAACCTGACCGTATCCAAATCTCACAAGAAATAAGAAGAATTCAAAATGTATTTTTTCAGAATATTATTCGAAATCCTGTCGCAACACAATTTACAATCCAGTCGGAATTTCACCTGAAATACTCGAAACCCTGAAGTAATTTAATTCGAAATTCTGTTGGAACTCAACTCGAAACCATGTTGAAGAATAACGCGAAATTCTGTCGGGGTATCACTCAGAATTGTGTTGAAATTCAACCCGGAAACCTGGTAAAATTCTTCTCGAAAACCCTATCGAATGACATTCGGAATCCTGTTGGAATTTAAATCCCATCAAGATTTTACACTCAATTCTAATCGAAATCCTGTCGGCATTCCACTCGAATACCTGTCGTGTTAAAACTCCGTATCTAACGGAAACCTGTCGGAATTCAATTTCGGAATCCAGTCACAACACAACTCGGAATCCTGTCGCAATTTGTTTTGGAATCCTGTCGGAAACCAATTCGCCATACTGTCGAAGGCAAATTTGGAATCCTGTCGGAAGTCAATTCGCAGTCCGGTTGTTATTCAACTTTGAATCCTGTCGGTATTTCATTCGCAATTTTGACGTAGTTCAATTTGGTACCCTGTCGGAATCTCAAACTCAAAATTCTGTCGGGATTTTATTCGGAATCCGGCGAAATTCGGAATGTCGGCATTTCGCTCCGAATCCTCTCCGAAATCCACTCGGAATCCTTTAAGAATTTCAGTCATAATCCTGTTGGATTCAACTCGGAATGAATAACGTGGAACATTGATGTTACATGCATTGGGATTATTTTTTTTCCGGAAGTTCATTTAAGCCTTGCAGGATCGGACAACGGAAACACCAACACGGAAATTTGTCAACTTTATGGATAATAAAAATGATTCAGTTTTAATTTCTTCGGCTTCGTTGCCGTGCGGTTAGCAACGTCAATTGTCTAGACACATGTGCTGTGGGGTGTGGGTTCGATTCCCGCTCCGGTAAGGAGAAAACTTTTCGTAAAGCGAAAAGCTCTCCACTGGCCCACTGGGTGTTGTGAAAATGTCCTGTCCGTTGTCTCATGCTAGATGTTAAGTGTTCAGTCCGTTCGACCTCTGGTCGAAGACGGTGATTCTGTCTTTTTTTTATAAATAATTTTTTCATATTTTTTTTGTGCAAATGCAAATAAAAAAATATAAAAATGATATGCAAAGTATAATATGAAAAATTAACCAACGTTACGATTATACGTTTTTTTTTGCAGCTCTCTAAAAAATCTAAAGCTTAATCAATTCGCTTCAACAAAACAATTTATGTAATCGATGATCACTGTTACCCATAGATTAATTGACACCGGGTTTCATCATTTCTAGAAAAAGACACAGGCTTCATCTATGTTTCAAATTCATCATCTCATAGCTAACTATACAATATTTTCCAGCGATGTGTTTTATCAAAAAAGTATTGGTCCAACACGAAGAACATTCGCGAGGTTAATGTTTTCATAAAAAAAGCTCATGGAAGCATAACAGTTAGTTAATTATTTACCTCGATTAAATTTATTGTATTGGAGATCGACTTCTTGTGCATACCTGCAAATGGAAAAAAAATAACAAAATTAGTATATTTATTTGTATTTGTAATTTTTGTAGTTTCTGTGTGACCCAAAATGACCGAAACGAAATACCGTGGGGGACCGAAATCCATCCACCTCATAAAATATCAATACACCCAGGTTTTTGTACATGGTTTGGTTTTGGTCGTTTAAGACCTTCAGCGTCAATGAAGCAATAAGTTAACCCGACCAAAAAATTAAAAAAAAAAATCAAAGAAAATTCAGGGGGCATTTAGAAAGGTGTGTAAGTTTAGGTTAACCGAGAAAAAAACCTGGGTGTAAATTAAAATAGGTTCAAGAATCTTGAATCAAGACACTTAATTTATAAATAATTTATCTTATCCTGTTCATATTGTAGCGCTCATAATAAAATCTAATCCTCTGCTCATTTTTAGTAGCAACACAAAAAGCCAGATAGTCAACCAAAACGCCAGATAGTCGCCTAAGATAAAATACCTTCGTAAAAAAAGCTACCTTGCTGTGAGCATGAGCATGATGACCGTGCATTTCGTATTTGCTACTCCGTGATTGACCAGAGCAATCGCAATTGCACAAGGAACCAATGGATGGGAGCATGGGATTCGCTCTCCAACCTCAATGTGCACAGTCCGAGAGGTCTAATATTTTGAATGGTCGATAACGGCGCTGGCCACGTCCTCACGGTCTATTGGGGATGGGAAGGAATTGATGATGCATGATGATGATGGGGATGGGGATTTTTGATATAACAAACTTAACATGGTTTATGTGGAAATCCTCTTAAAATCATTCTCTTAACTTAAACTAACTCTAATGATTTTTTACATTTTCCATTTCTTCTACAAAGTTGTCAAACCAGCAAAATTACATGTTTTTGCTGAACATTGTAACTTTCTATCTCTTATAAAACAAAAGTTATTCAAAAATTATGATTTTTCGTGAGTTTGCAAGTTTTTTCACAGCATTCGAGAAGACTCTTGTCGACAAAAGTTTTGTCAGTAGAAAAATGAAAAAAGCGATTTTCAGCATATCGTGAAGAAATTTGCGACTTTTTGCAATTAAGGGAGTTTTCACAAGTGGAAATACCTCTAAGAATATGTATAATTTAAAGATAACTTTTGTTGTATGTGACATGGAATGTTACAATGTTAAGCAAAAACATGTAATTTTGCTTGCTTAACAACTTTGTAGAAGAGACGAAAAATGGGAAAAATCATTGGAAAGAGTTAGAATGAAAAATTAGATTTTTATGGGGTTTTTACATAAAACGTCTTAAGTTTGTTATATATAAGAGATAGAAACTCAGGATGTTCAGCAAAGTTGCTCGTATTAACATTTGCTACAACTTTGCGGAAGACACTACGTGTCTATCTCATACTGGTGGAAAAAAAAAATTTCTCAGCTAACTTTTAAAGGGATTAATCATCAAACTGTTTTTATCGAAAGATGCGCTCCTAAATATCTTGAAACTTCTGTGAACAAACCCTATATCCAAAATCAACACTTTTCGAGTTTTTGTATTTCGATCGTGAAAATGACGAAATAAAACACTGTGCGATGTACGGATTCAGGATTCAAATGTTTTTAGATACGAAGGCCACTATACCAAAGCAAAGGTGTTTAATACAGTAAAGTAAATCTGTTGTGTCTTCTGCCACTTTCATAGTCGCGACAAGTGATGCCTTGTAATGTGTCTCCCTGTTATGATGATCTAATGGCTAGCTTATATAGGCAAATTTAATAAGAATCTATCCCAGAGTGCCAACTTGTTTACATTCTACAATTACCCAAAATTATCCCATGTTTATTCAACATACCTTCATTTTACATTGGCTGTGGTTTTTCCTACCGCTTATGCTTCTACTCTGACCAATCATGTGTGATTTTGATCGAAATTAACAAATCCGGGAGTTCATAACATTTGGTCTCTCGTAAATTGTATGTAACAGCTAACCGGATTGATGTGGATTTCAAAGAATAAAAAATTATCATCAATTTCCATAGTTTCTGATCTCCCAAAACATATATTTTGATCAGAAAATCGGAAAATGTTCGTCTTTGTCATGTTTCCCTTGGATTATTTTTACAGCCATTACGTTTTTCGGAGAAGGGTCGTTTGGCCGAAATCCATTCGGCCGAAAGCCATTTGGCCGAACAAACCATTAGGCCGAAACCCATCTGGCCGAAAGGGTCATTTGTCCAAAAAGGTCGTTTGGCTGCAAGGGTCATTAGGCCGAATGGGTCATTTGTCCGAAAGGGCCATTTGGCCGAAAGGGTCATTTCACCGAAAGGGTCATTTGGCCGAAAGGGTCATTTGGGTGAAATTGTCATTTGGCCGAAAGGGTCGTTTGGCCGAAAGGGTCATTTGGTCGGATAGGACATTTGGCCGAATAGGTCATTTGAAAAGTGAGAAATTAGGAATGAGAAGAGAGACGTCTCCCTTCTCATTCTTCATTTTTCTCTTCTCACTGTAAAAAGTGAGAAGCGCGGAATGAGTAGTGACACGTCTCACTACCCACATTGCACTACTCACTTTTCACAGTGAGAAGTGAAAAAAAATGAGGAGTGAGAGCTGAGACGGCTTTACAGTGAGAAGAGAAGAATGAAGAGTGAGAAGTGAGAAGTCTCATTTTCCACTCCTCACTGTAAAGTGAGACGTCTCATTTCTCACTCCTCATTTATCACTTCTCGCTGTAAAAAAATAGAAGCGTGAAGTGAGTAGTGGGACGTCTCACTGAGAAGTCTCTTTTCTTACTCCTAATTTATCACTTTTCAAATGACCTTTTCGGCCAAATGTCTTATTCTGCCAAATGACCCTTTCGGCCTAATCACCCTTTCGGTCAAACGACCCTTTCGGACGATTGTATAACATTTCACCGAAAACTATTTCGCGGAATTCACTTTCGCGGTTGAACATTTCGCGGAATGACATTTGGTAGTTTGTACCTTTTCGCCGAATGACTTTTGATACCATTTTGCGGAATGCACTATTTCGCGGAATATTAATAATAATAGCCTTTGTTCATTCAGCATTCACACAATTATTACCTGCGAGGTTTCCAAGGCAAGTAACAATTTTGTTTTGCATTCGTTTAAAACAAGATTAACACGTTGAAGCTCTAATAAAAGTTAAAAAAAAATTTCGATAAATTTCTTAGACCGGGCCAGAAATTGAGCCCAGCCTCCTTCAGCATAGTCTTGCTTGGCAGTCACGCATCTTCCCGCACGGCTAAGGAACGCCTCCCAGAATATTCAGAAATATTTTCAATTGCCCCTTATACCAGGCAGATGCATCCATTTAAAGAAGGCGTTACTCCTCCTTCGGCTTAAACCGGGAAGACGCATTCTCTTAAAGAAGGCATTATCAACTCCTTTCACTTTATACCGGGAGATGCATCCATTTAAAGAAGGCGTTACTCCTCCTTCGGCTTAAACCGGGCAGACGCATTCTTTTAAAGAAGGCATTATCAACTCTGTTGTCATCGCAAATCCAATAATGAAGCTGCCTGAAACCAATTTCGACCGCTATGATTCATTTCATAAGTTGCAGCGTGAATATGCTCATATCGCACGTTTTGTTCGTCGAGTTAGAACAACCAAAGAAGAGAGGAGCTCCTGTTTAAAGCTGACCGTACAAGATATGCGTGTGTCAATGAAGTACATCATCTATGTTCTTCAACAAAACGATTTTCATGAAGAACTTCAGTGCATCAAACGTGGTGACATTCCAAAGCGTCTGGCTGCACTACAGCCGTTCATCGATGAAAATGGTCTTCTACGAGTGGGTGGACGTCTTCAAAACTCGAAATTGCCTTATGATGCCAAACACCAGCTGTTGCTTCCTCAGAAGCACCGAGTAACAGAATTACTGATCAAGAAAATCCACGAGGAACGTCTCCATGAAGGTCAATCCGGTGTATTAGCAGCCATTCGTCAACAATTCTGGATTCTAAATGCTCGTTCAATCATTCGCAAAATAATTCACAAGTGCATGAAATGTTTTCGTACCAAACCAAGAATGTATCAACCATTGATGGGAAATCTACCTGAGTTCCGAGTAAACATTGCTGCACCGTTCGAGCTAACCGGAGTAGATTATGCTGGACCAGTTTCAGTAAAAGAAGGCAAGCGAAAACCACGGATCATCAAGGCATACATCGCTTTATTTGTGTGTCTTGTTTCAAAAGCTGTCCATTTGGAACTTGTGTCGGACCTGACATCAGAGGCATTCCTGGCCGCATTGGATCGGTTCGTCAATCGGAGAGGTGCAGTTCGAAAAATATTTTCAGACAACGGAACTAATTTCGTCGGTGCATTTAAGGAGTTGCGTCAGTTGCGTACTTTATTTACTTACAAGCTTGTGAAAAATCAAATTGACAATTTCCTGCTACCACGAGAAGTCGAATGGGAATTTATTCCTCCAAGATCACCAAACTTTGGAGGTCTGTGGGAAGCTGGAGTAAAGGTAGTGAAATTACATCTTGCAAGAACCTTGGGAACCGCAACATTAACTTTTGAAGAATTATATACTGTGTTAACTCATATTGAGTCCATTGTCAATTCTCGGCCGTTATATTGCTCACCGGATGACCCAAATGACATACAACCAATATCTCCTTCGCATCTTCTTCTTGGTAAACCAATGGAATCATTAACTAAGCCATCCTATGAAGATGTTCCTGCTAATCGTTTGACCAGGTGGCAATATCTAAATCATCTGCGAGATCATTTTGGAAAAGATGGTCAAAAGAGTATTTATCAACACTTCAATCAAGAGCAAAATGGACGAAGAAACAGCCAAATATTGAAGTCAACACAGTGGTTTTATTAGCAGAAGACAACCAACCAGCGCAAGTATGGAAATTGGGAAGAATCACTGCTGTTCATCCAGGAAAGGATGGTATTGTTCGAGTTGTTGATGTGCGAACTACAACCGGCGTTTATCGACGAGCAGTAAGCAAGTTAGCTCCTTTACCTTTGCAGAACAGCATCAAAAATTAAAACCAAATTTAAATGGGGGGAGAATGTATGCGACACACGATCCCAAAATACTATTTTTTGATCATAGTAGCTGTGTGGTCAAGAGCTCCAGTGACAACGGTCAAACAAATCGTCACGCGTCAGAAGCTTGCCGGTCGACTATAAATAGCCGGCGCATCAGCTGATTGGTTCATTATGACACTGGACGGCAACCAATCAAGACCACCAGCAGGAAGGAAGCAAGCCTATTATAATCATATTATAACTATAATCAATTATTAAATAAATATAATACAAGTTTGAAACCCTGCCTTCTTCTGCTGGATTCGTTGTCCTGCCGTACCAATCCCCGGTCCAATACTCCGCCATCTTATTTTGGATTCACGGCCGAATACAAAACAAACTCCTTTCACCTTATACCGTGGGGCATCGAAATCCGTACACTTAAGCACCGTAGTACATGAAACAGTCATTAGAAAATAGGAATCGAACGTAAATAAAACGTTTGTCATTGGCACAGGAGCATGAAGGCTTCTACTTTTGAAGTGTTTCACATTTACTCATTAAATACTACGAAAAACATGATAAAATATTGAATAAAATTATTTACTTTTACTAACCAAAATCGGTTCACCGTGGACGGATTTCGAATCAACGAATCGAAATCCGTACAGCTATTTTTTTACTAAATATTTAAATTGAAGCATTCTGATTGACTAAATTACTACTGTAAATAGTTCGATACGCACCTTGAGAAGCGATCCCTTCGATTTGTATTCCGCTTATCTTATGTATTGTTTCGCAATTAACAATAAAAGACAGTTACTTTTGGTGCAATTATGCTCAACCCGAAAACAAAATGGCGGCAAAAACTTCGCGTTTGGTGGGTGGTGAGTTGTTTTTAATTTTTGTTGTTTTGATGTCAAAACCTTCTTTTTATTTCTATGCCCTAAAAGCTTACTGCCAAGTATCTGAACAGGATAAGATTAATAATTTCTACATTAATTGCCTTCAACCCCCTTTAATTCATAGATATCTCATGAGGTGGACGGATTTAGGTGCTGTACGGATTTCGGTCCCGCACGGTACCAGGCAGATGCATCCATTTAAAGAAGGCGTTACCCCTCCCTTCGCCTTATACTGGACAGACGCGTTCTTTTAGAGAAGGCATTATGAATTCCTTTCGCCTTATACCGAGCAGGAGCATCCATTTAAAGAAGGCATTACCCCTGTCTTCACCTTATACCGGGCAGACGCGTTCTTTTAAAGAAGGCATTATCAACTGCTTTCGCCTTATACCGAGCAAATGCATCCATTTAAAGAAGGCGTAACCCATCCCTTCGCCTTATACCGGGGAGACGTGTTCTTTGAAAGAAAACATTAGCAACTCCTTTCGCCTTGTAACGGGCGGTCGATATGGTGGGGTTTCAGGTTTTGAAACCCGGAACCCGATGGGTTCGGGTTTGAAAAGTGGGTACAATATCGGGTTCGGGTCGGGTACGGGTTTGTGAGACAAAAAAATCGGGTTTGCATTAAATACAATAAATAGCTCAGATTTCATGGAATTAAGCAGAAATCGGTAAATATTTGAATGATAATCATTCTAACTGAATTCCGCCAAATGGCATTCCGCGGAATGATTTTCGGTGAAAAGGTACATTCCCCGAAATGTCTTTCGGAAAAAAGGTGCATTCCGCGAAATGTGTTTCGGGGAGTTGATACATTCCTCGGAATGTCGTACGGCGAAAAAAAAATCCGCGAAATATTTTTCGGCGAAATAGTATACAACCCTTTCGGACAAATGACCATTTCGGTCAAACGACCCTTTCGGCCAAATTACCCTTTCGGCCCAATGACCCTTTCGACCAAACGACCGTTTCAGCCAAACAACCCTTTCGGTCAAGTGACCCTTTCGGCCAAATGACCTTTTTGGCCAAACGACACTTTCGGCCAAACGACCCTTTCGGCCAAATGACTTTTGGCCTAATGGTCTGTTCGGCCTAATGGTCTGTTCGGCCAAATGACTTTCGGCCTAATGGTCTGTTCGGCCAAATGGTATATTTGGCCAAACAACATTCGGATTAGTGACATTCGGCCAAATAGGTTTCGGCCAAACGACCCTTTCACTCTTTATCTATGGATTTGGTGGAAGAACAACCGTTTTACAAAAAATATTGAATGGGTAAAGTTTATGGAGCGGTATACAACAGGTTGCAGTCTAGGCCAGTCTCAGATTACTAAAGATACAGATCAAATTATTAACAGGAATTTATCCGATGCTACCTTTATTGAACACGATCTGGAACTTAAGCACTCGAAGCATCATAGGGAGTTAGTGCTACCGTGTTCTCCTACATCTTCTTAGTGAACACATAGAGGAGAACAGTCCAAAATGCACCCCTTAAGCTTTTTTGATGTTTTCACCAATATAAACAAGAGTAGCGAACCATTTCAACGTGTAAATGCAAAGTTTACAAAACTAGCTACATTTCACAATGATCTCCTATCCAACACAACAAGGTTTCTAAGACTTTCTGACGCATAAAGAAAAAGTTTTGGAAAAGGGGGCCTGGGGCAAAATGCCAGAATGGTGGTGTAAAATGACTCAATTGCTTGTTTTTAAAAGTGCTCATTTATTTTTATTTTGTAGAAAATCCTAAATTTAATTTTTATTTATTGCTCATACCCTGATTTCTTTTTTGTCAATTTCCTAATTTTTTAAGGAAAATTTCAAATTTTTTAGGAAGAGTTTTTATTCTAGTCCTGAAAAATTAGGTATTTATAGTATTGATTAAAGTAATTCTCTTAAGAAAAACTAATTTGAACTTTGGCGTCGCTGACGTCGTCGCATTCTCAGATCAGGCGGGCAAACGGCCTCTGGTTATACGTTGATCGTCAATGCACAAATGACCATAGTTCAGACTAAGCAGCATTGCAATCACTTTCTTGCAGAAGTATGAGTAAGAACTGCGAATTGAAACTATCAGCACCGTCGTCGGTGGCATAACTCTCATAATTTCATTGTATGCTCCTCTGGAAATGTTTCATACAAACGTTTTACGCTCCAAATTTTTTTTTGCTGCTTCGCTGGAGTGGCCACTGGGGACAAGCCTGCAGGCTAACCATTAGTGGTTCCATGTTCTATCACTTTGCGGCAATTTTTCCACTTCGATACCCGCACCAAACAACAGCGCCGAACAACATTCTACAAATGCCCGGAGCAGGATGTTCCATCATCACACCGCCATTCACTCAAGTTCTAACATCAGCGCTTCGAAGTGGAAAGTGAAACAATATGCTAAACTATAAAAAGCGTCGATCTAGGTGCCTTCTAGCTTGTGGTGTTGTTTAAATCCAGAAATGAAGGCAATACCGACTGATATTGTCGGTATCTTCCGTACAGGATGATGGAACAAGATTTTGCTTTTGCTGCAGAGAGTGAATAACATCGTTCGTTCCCGTCCTCCCCGGGGGCGTATTTATTTAGTTCCAAACTATATCACATCACACTGCAACAGTAGCGGTGGTAGCAAACGAATACCGAAAAATCGGTATGCTTTGGTTTAAAAATTACAAACAAGATCATCTGTCGGATCAAAGGCGTAGCAGAAATGAGCCAATTGTTTTCATGAACAACTCGACAACTCGAAACAAATAAATCATGTACACTACGAAAGTAGTTTATGATAGTACGAAAGTGGTGGCAAGTCGAGACACGGCAAAAGCCATGAATAACGTTAGGGGCCGTTTACTAATAACGTAAGCGATTTTTCTGGGTTTGTCAACCCCCCTCCCCCCATGTAAGATTTTTCCCATACAAATCATTTTTTTTAAGTACGTGGAGCGTAAGAAAATGGCAGATCTCCCTCCCCCCATAAGTGCTTTCGTAATTAGTGTACGGCCCGTTACTTATGATAACGAAACTAGAGGGAAAATAACTACCTACATCTCATATAAATAACTTAGTAAAGATATGTTCCCTCTGAAATTGGTGACGCATTGATCATATGTGCTAAAATACCAAATACCTAAAATACGCATACCAAACTTTCAGCTGACCAAAGCTTCACATCTGTAGATCAAACTTATGGAGTTCTGAAAGATAGTGCATTGAGTTTTTATTATTCCATGGCTGCAATATAATAAATAATAAAATTAAGCCTAATTCAATTCACCACCTTGAGACACTTCTGCTTCCGAACCGGTGTTCAAAACTCTATTCCATCTACTGAATCACCCAAACAGAAACCCACCAGCTTTCTGATGCCGTACGGTTGTGTTCCTGCGAAAATTCAAATTCGTTTGTGTACATTTTCCAGCTGATGACATTCGCAAAGCAATATCCCGCCCCAGTCACTGCAACTGTAGTCCGACAGCATATAGACCGAACAGTCCAGGCTTTTCCTTTCCGCAAATAGTTTGTTTATCTGGGGGCTGCTGTATCATCAAACAGCCAAGCCAAGCGCTCTGCCAGTCAGTGTGCTGTGCCAGCACTCCGAAAGGGACGAATCACTTTATAGTTTCGCTTTTAAAAGCATCTTGCACTTGCAGGCAGGGAAAATGTGCACCATGAATTGAATAAAAATGCAATCAAAGTTTCGGTTTCTGCCGGCGGCGCTGCTGGGCGGTGTTTGGGTCTCCTATAGGAGAAACGGTAATGTCGAAAAGGAAAAGTCGCTTAGCTTGTGGTATTTCTTTGGTACAGTAAAAGAAAAACAGATTTTTAATGGTATTTTGGTAAATGGGATTCTGAATTATTCATATCAAAGCGTGATTCGAGCGTTGTTGGCGATTTTTACTCTCACTTCCTGTGAGCAAACACAATTTGTTACTTGATAGGCGAAATGGGAATCAATTTTGTTTGTAATATTTATATCTCAGTCATTTAAATGTACATAGTAAACTCGTGTTAAATTGATTTATCGAGATTTTTTTGCGCAATTTTCAGTACAAATAATGACATTACCAAAGTGGAAAGTGTATGAAAAAACACTTCGCTTGGAAAACTCAAATCCGCGGGTATCATAACATCACATTCTGGTGGTGTGCTTATCGTGTTTTTTTATGCCCCCGTTCTCCCCATTGGTTAACAATTTTATTTTATTTTTTAGCACGCATCAGATCGGTCGTCGAAAATAATTATAATTGATTTGATTACCATGATCCACATCCGAACGACGGACGACGCGCACCCAATGCAATGCAGCAGTCGTTGCGGTAAAAGTGAAAATTGAATAAAAACAATAAACGATCCGAGTGGAAAAGCACGTTTGTCATATTTGGATCAACGAATGCTGCTAGGGTACGGATGGATGGATTGATGTGTGTTGATTTATTTTGTTTTTCCTAGGAATGGGAAAAACTCGGATCATGATGGATTTGTGACAGGAGAGTATTTCCAGAAATTATAGTATCATCTGCTACGTGTGTGTTTATAATTGAGATGTGATCTCAAATACTCAAAATTCTAAGAAAAAAATGTGCGCTTTTCCAAAAATCATCGGGGGCGGCGTTTGTCGTGAATTTGCTCAACGGCAGCGGCGTTTTCGGCGTCACGCCCAAGGTCATTTTACCCGGCATACTAAATCGTGTTTTAAGCGCGTTTAATTAATAGTAGGGACACGGCGGGTATTTCCGTCCATCGTCGTAGGGGCTAAAACCAATAAAAGCAACGGAAATTTGCTAAAACTCCACTATAGCAGAACGTTTCTGCTGAGCTTACGATTTGGTACGGATGTGTTTGGCAAAAAAGTGTTTCTTTTATTGGTTTTCAAGACTACGACTAAAAGACGAAAATGCCTGCCTTAGCCCTACATTTAATGTCTTTCAGACATTTTATCAGTAAGTTAATGCACTTCCACTAAAAGTTAGATGATTTTTTTTAACGAAATAGAAGATTTAATTTTTCATTTCATTTCACAACTAAAAGATTTGTGTCTTTATTTTTAGCAACACTTCTTCTGAAGATTTGTCACGTTTTATATCGACAACTCCTTAAAAATGTTTTTTCCCATCAAATCTATTTTATTTTCAATTTTACATTTTTGGTAGGCTCTAGAAAGGTTTAGGTAATATTAAAATACGTCGTTTGGGGACTGTTGCGACTAAAAATGTTATAACAGTTTAAATGGATATTTTTAAGTAATATTTGATATAGCTGCTACTGCTACTACAAGGGGCAAATTGTGGCAGAGTTTGAAGTTCGAAGTTTGAAGGTTGAAGTTTGAATTTCAAAGTTTTTAATTTGAAGTTCGAAGGCTGAAGTCTGCAGTTTGAAGTTTGAGGTTCAAAGTGCGAAGTTTGAAGTTTTAAGTTTGATGTTTGAATTTTGATGTTCAAAGTTTTGAGTTTGGAAGTTTGAAGTTGGAAGTTCGAAGGTTGAAGTTTGAAGTTGGAAGTTGGAAGTTCGAAGTCTGAAGTCTAAAGTTTAAAGTTTGAAGTGCGAAGTTTAAAGTTTGGAGTTTGAAGTTTTGAGTTTCAAGTTTGAAGTTTTAAGTTCGAAGTTTGAAGTTGGAAGTTGGAAGTTCGAAGTCTGAAGTTTGCAGTTGGAAGTTTGAAGTTTGATGTTTGAATTTTGAAGTTCAAAGTTTTAAGTTTGAAGTTGGAAGTTGGAAGTTCGAAGGCTGAAGTGTGAAGTTTGAAGTTTGAAGTTGGAAGTTTGAAGTTTGAAGTTGGAAGCTGGAAGGTTGAAGTTTGATGTCTACAGTCTAAAGTTTAAAGTTTGAAGTTTGAAGTATGAAATCTGAAGTTTGAAGTTCGAAGTTTGAAGATTGAATTTTGAAGTTCCAAGTTTTAAATTTTAAGATTGGAAGTTGGAAGTTCGAAGTTTGAAGTAGGAAGTTCAAAGGCTGAAGTTTGAAATTTGATGTCTGAAGTCTATAGTTTGAAGTTTTAAGTACGAAGTTTGATGTTTGAATTTTGAAGTTTAAAGTTTTATGTTTGAAGTTGGAAGTTCGAAGGCTGAAGTTTGAAGTTGGAAGTTTGAAGTTTGATGCCTGAACTCTAAAGTTTGAAGTGCGAAGTTTGGAGATTGAAGTTTTGAGTTTAAGGTTTAAAGTTTGAAGTTGGAAGTTGGAAGTTCGAAGTTTAAAGTTTGAAGTTTGGAGTTTTGAGTTTTATGTTTCAGTTTTGAAGTTTTAAGATGAAAATTTTATAGTTTATAGTTTTAAGTTAAGTTTTAAGGAGCATTTTTTGGATAATTTATGTAAGAATATTATGAAAATATGGCGAATACTTCTGTCCATCAGTGTAAGCACTTTAGTCAATTTCAAGAGTGCTGTTTGTGCGTGTTTTCGAAAAGTCGAAATAATTGTGTACTGCTTTATGCAGCCGGTAAATAAATTAAGTTATATTAAGTATTCTTTGTATTTAACACAATGTCCTATCCCAAGACAATCGTGGAGATGCACAGGAATATGTGCTCATGCCCATGCTCATGAAAGCGCTTTAGTCAAATACAATGTTGGCTCGGATTTTTGGGCGATTTTCTGGGAGAAGTTTCGGAGGAATTCTTGGAGGAATTTCTAAGAAAACTTCAAAAGCAATTTCTACAGAAATTCCATTAGAGATTTACAAAGATTTTTTGGGGAGTTTCCGGAGGAATTCCAGGGATATCTAGGATTTCGAAAGAAATTTGCTGGATTTTTCTGGATGATATTTTGGAGGAATTCTTTGGTAAATTGTAGGAGAAATTCTTGGAGGATTTTTCGACAAAATTTCTCTGGGATTTATGGTAGGATAAATTTTTGAAATTTCCAGAGTAATTCCCGAGGGAATTTTGGAATTACTTCTTGAGGGTTTTTTTTAAGAATTCCTTAGACAATTTCCCTAGGATTTCCGGAAAGGCTGTATTTACGTTTATGGGCTATTTTGTTTGATTCCCTAGGGGAATTAACGGAGGAATTTTTGACGGAATATTTGGAGGAATTCCAGAGAAATTATTGTATTGAGGAAAATTTCCCTAGGATTTCTGGCGAAATTTTTGGGCGATTTTCTAACGAAATTTCTATATGATTCATCGAAAAATAAAATTGAAGGATTTATTCCTGAAGGAGATTCCCAAATAATTCCTGGGGAAATTTTTAAGGAATTCTGGAAAGAATTTTCCTAGTATTCCTTGAGGATTTTTTGGAGAAATTCCTGGTTGAATTAACGGACGTTTTCCTGGTTTTCTTGAATTGCTTTGGGTTTCTCTGTTTCTGGATGAATCTACGAATCTATCTTATGCGACCAAATCCAGTCACATTTGAGTTGCTGCAACCAAATTGATCTGAACTTTGCTACTAGAAGTGGAACATCCGGATGAATTCCTAGAGGAAATTTTGGCGGTATTCCTGGAGGGATTTCTGGAGAAATCCTGGAGGATCTTCCGGAAGAATTTTTGGAGGATCTTCCGGAGAAATTCCTGGAGGAACTTCCGGAGGAATTCCTGGAGGAACTTCCGGAGGAATTCCTGGAGGAACTTCTGAAGGAATTTCTGGAGGAACTTCCGGAGGAATTCCTGGAGGAACTTCCGGAGGAATTCCTGGATGAACGTCCGGAGGAATTCCTGGAGGAACTTCGGAGGAATTCCTGGAGGAACTTCGGAGGAATTCCTGGAGGAATTCCTGGAGGAATTCCTGCAGGAACTTCCGAAGAACTTACTGGAGGAAGGTACGGAGAAATTCCTGGAGGGATTAACGGAAGAATTCTTGAAGGATCATCCGGAGGAACTCTTTGAGGAACTTCCGGAGGAATTCCTGGAGGAACTTCCGGAGGAATTCCTGGAGGAACTTCCGGAGGAATTCCTGGAGGAACTTCCGGAGGAATTCCTGGAGGAACTTCCGGAGGAACTCCTGGAGGAACTTCCGGAGGAATTCCTGGAGGAACTTCCGCATAAAAACCTGGAGGAACTTCTGAAGGAATTCTTGGACGAACTTCCGTAGGAATTCTTGGTGGAACTTCCGTAGGAATTCCTGGAGGAACTTCCGGAGGAATTCCTGGAGGAACTTCCGGAGGAATTCCTGGAGGAACTTCCGGAGGAATTCCTGGAGGAACTTCCGGAGGAATTCCTGGAGGAACTTCCGGAGGAATTCCTGGAGGAACTTCCGGAGGAATTCCTGGAGGAACTTCCGGAGGAATTCCTGGAGGAACTTCCGGAGGAATTCCTGGAGGAACTTCGGAGGAATTCCTGGAGGAACTTCCGGAGGAATTCCTGGAGGAACTTCCGGAGGAATTCCTGGAGGAACTTCCGGAGGAATTCCTGGAGGAACTTCCGGAGGAATTCCTGGAGGAACTTCGGAGGAATTCCTGGAGGAACTTCCGGAGGAATTCCTGGAGGAACTTCCGGAGGAATTCCTGGAGGAACTTCCGAGGAATTCCTGGAGGAACTTCCGGAGGAATTCCTGGAGGAACTTCCGGAGGAATTCCTGGAGGAACTTCGGAGGAATTCCTGGAGGAACTTCGGAGGAATTCCTGGAGGAACTTCCGGAGGAATTCCTGGAGGAACTTCCGGAGGAATTCCTGGAGGAACTTCCGGAGGAATTCCTGGAGGAACTTCCAGGGGAATTCCTGGAGGAACTTCCGGAGGAATTCCTGGTGAAACTTCCGGAGGAATTCCTGGAGGAACTTCCGGAGGAATTGCTGAGATAACTTCCGGAAGAATTCCTGGAGGAATCTCCGGAGGAATTCCTGGAGGAACTCTCGGAGGAATTCCTGGATTAACCCAGAAGAATTCCTGAAGGAACTTTCAGCGGAACTCTTGGAGAAACTTATGGAGGAATTCCTGGAGGAACTTCCGAAGGAATTCCTGGAGGAACTTCCGGAGGAATTCCTGGAGGAACTTCCGGAGGAATTCCTGAAGGAACTTCCGGAGGAATTCCTGAAGGAACTTCCGGAGGAATTCCTGGAGGAACTTCCGGAGGAATTCCTGGAGGAACTTCCGGAGGAATTCCTGGAGGAACTTCCGGAGGAATTCCTGGAGGAACTTCCGGAGGAATTCCTGGAGGAACTTCCGGAGGAATTCCTGGAGGAACTTCCGGAGGAATTCCTGGAGGAATTCCTGGAGGAACTTCCGGAGGAATTCCTGGAGGATCTTCCGGAGGAATTCCTGGAGGAACTAGGAATTCCTGGAGGAACTTCCGGAGGAATTCCTGGAGGAGCTTTCGGAATAATTCCTGGAGGAAGGTACGGAGAAATTCCTGGAGGAACTACTGGAGGAATTCTTGGAGGAACTTCCGGAGGAACTCTTTGAGGAACTTCCGGAAGAATTCCTAGAGGAACTTCCGGAGGAATTCCTGGAGGAACTTCCGGAGGAACTCCTGGAGGAACTTCCGGAGGAATTCGTGGAGGAACTTCCGGAGGAATTCCTGGAGGAACTTCTGGAGGAATTCCTGGAGGAACTTCGGAGGAATTCCTGGAGGAACTTCCGGAGGAATTCCTGGAGGAACTTCGGAGGAATTCCTGGAGGAACTTCCGGAGGAATTCCTGGAGGAACTTCCGGTGGAATTCCTGGAGGAACTTCCGCAGGAATTCCTGGAGGAACTTCCGGTGGAATTCCTTGAGGAACTTCCGGAGGAATTCCTGGAGGAACTTCCGTAGAAATTCCTGGAGGAACTTCCGCAGGAATTCCTGGAGGAACTTCCGGAGGAATTCCTGGAGGAACTTTCGGGGGAATTCCTGGAGGTAATTTCGGAGGAATTCCTGGAGGAACTTCCACAGGAATTTCTGGAGGAACTTCCGGATGAATTTCTGGAGGAACTTCCGGAGGAATTCCTGGAGGAACTTCCGGAGGAATTCCTGGAGGAACTTCCGGAGGAATTCCTGGAGGAACTTCCGAGGAATTCCTGGAGGAACTTCCGGAGGAATTCCTGGAGGAACTTCGGAGGAATTCCTGGAGGAACTTCCGGAGGAATTCCTGGAGGAACTTCCGGAGGAATTCCTGGAGGAACTTCGGAGGAATTCCTGGAGGAACTTCGGAGGAATTCCTGGAGGAACTTCCGGAGGAATTCCTGGAGGAACTTCCGGAGGAATTCCTGGAGGAACTTCCGGAGGAATTCCTGGAGGAACTTCGGAGGAATTCCTGGAGGAACTTCCGGAGGAATTCCTGGAGGAACTTCCGGAGGAATTCCTGGAGGAACTTCCGGAGGAATTCCTGGAGGAACTTCCGGAGGAATTCCTGGAGGAACTTCCGGAGGAATTCCTGGAGGAACTTCGGAGGAATTCCTGGAGGAACTTCGGAGGAATTCCTGGAGGAACTTCCGGAGGAATTCCTGGAGGAACTTCCGGAGGAATTCCTGGAGGAACTTCGGAGGAATTCCTGGAGGAACTTCCGGAGGAATTCCTGGAGGAACTTCCGGAGGAATTCCTGGAGGAACTGGAGGAATTCCTGGAGGAACTTCCGGAGGAATTCCTGGAGGAACTTCCGGAGGAATTCCTGGAGGAACTTCGGAGGAATTCCTGGAGGAACTTCCGGAGGAATTCCTGGAGGAACTTCCGGAGGAATTCCTGGAGGAACTTCCGGAGGAATTCCTGGAGGAACTTCCGGAGGAATTCCTGGAGGAACTTCCGGAGGAATTCCTGGAGGAACTTCCGGAGGAATTCCTGGAGGAACTTCCGGAGGAATTCCTGCAGGAACTTCCGGAGGAATTCCTGGAGGAACTTCCGGAGGAATTCCTGGAGGAACTTCCGGAGGAATTCCTGGAGGAACTTCCGGAGGAATTCCTGGAGGAACTTCCGGAGGAATTCCTGGAGGAACTTCCGGAGGAATTCCTGGAGGAACTTCCGGAGGAATTCCTGGAGGAACTTCCGGAGGAATTCCTGGAGGAACTTCCGGAGGAATTCCTGGAGGAATTTCCGGAGGAATTCCTGGAGGAACTTCCGGAGGAATTCCTGAAGGAACTTCCGGAGGAATTCCTGAAGGAACTTCCGGAGGAATTCCTGAAGGAACTTCCGGAGGAATTCCTGAAGGAACTTCCGGAGGAATTCCTGAAGGAACTTCCGGAGGAATTCCTGAAGGAACTTCCGGAGGAATTCCTGAAGGAACTTCCGGAGGAATTCCTGGAGGAACTTCCGGAGGAATTCCTGGAGGAACTTCCGGAGGAATTCCTGGAGGAACTTCCGGAGGAATTCCTGGAGGAACTTCCGGAGGAATTCCTGGAGGAACTTCCGGAGGAATTCCTGGAGGAACTTCCGGAGGAATTCCTGGAGGAATTCCTGGAGGAACTTCCGGAGGAATTCCTGGAGGAATTCCTGGAGGAATTCCTGGAGAATCTTCCGGAGAAATTCCTAGAGGAACTTCTGGAGGAATTCCAGGAGAATCTTTTGGAATAATTCCTGGAGGAACTTCCGGAGGAATTCCAGGAGGGTCTTTTAGAAGAATTCCTGGAGGAACTTGCGGAGGAATTCCAGGAGGAACTTGCGGAGGAATTCCAGGAGGAACTTCCGGACGAATTTCTGGAGGAACTTTCGAAAAAGTTCCTGGAGAAACTTCCGAAGGAATTCCTGAAGGAGCTTTCGGAATAATTCCTGGAGGAACTTCCGGAGGTATTCCTGAAGGAGCTTTCGGAATAATTCCTGGAGGAACTTCCGGAGCAACTCCTGGAGGAACTTCCGGAGGATTTCCTGGAGGAACTTCCTGGAGGAATCCCTGGAGGAACTCCCGAAGAAACTTCTGGAATAACTTCCGGAGGAATTGCTGAAAGAACTTTTGAAATAATTCCTGGAGGAATTTCCGGAGAAATTCCTGGAGGAGCTTTCGGAATAATTCCTGGAGGAACTTCCGGAGGAATTCCTGGAGGAGCTTTCGGAATAATTCCTGGAGGAACTTCCGGAGGAATTCCTGGAGGAGCTTTCGGAATAACTCCTGGAGAAACTTCCGGAGGAATTCTTGGAGGAACTTCCGGAGGAATTCCTGGAGGAACTTCCGGAGGAATTCCTGGAGCAACTCCCGGAGGAATTCCTGGAGGAACTTCCGGAGGATTTCCTGGAATAACTTCCGGAGGAATTCCTGGAGGAACTTCCGGAGAATTTCCTGGAGGAACTTCCGGAGGAATTCCTGGAGGAACTTTCGGAGAAATTTTTGGAATTGCTTCCTGAGGAATTCCTAGAGGAACTTTCGGATAAATTTTCGGAATTGCTTCCTGAGGAATTCCTGGAGGAACTTCCGGAGGAATTTCTGGAGAATTTTCGGGAGGAATTTCTAGACGAACTTCCGCAGGAATTCCTAGAGGAACTGCCAGTGGAGTTCCTGGAGGAACTTCCGGAGGAATTCCTGGAGGAACATCCTGGAGGAACTTCCGGAGGAATTCCTGGAGGAACTTCCGGAGGAATTCCTGGAGGAACTTCCGGAGGAATTCCTGGAGGAACTTCCGGAGGAATTCCTGGAGGAACTTCCGGAGGAATTCCTGGAGGAACTTCCGGAGGAATTCCTGGAGGAACTTCCGGACGAATTCCTGGAGGAACTTCCGGAGGAATTCCTGGAGGAACTTCCGTAGGATTTCCTGGACGAACTTCCGGAGGAATTCCTGGAGGAACTTCCGGAGGAATTCCTGGAGGAACTTCCGGAGGAATTCCTGGAGGAACTTCCGGAGGAATTCCTGGAGGAACTTCCAGAGTAATTCCTGGAGGAACTTTCGGAGAAATTTTTGGAATTGCTTCCTGAGGAATTCCTAGAGGAACTTTCGGAGAAATTTTCGGAATTGCTTCCTGAGGAATTCCTGGAGGAACTTCCGGAGGAATTTCTTGAGAGTTCTCGGGAGGAATTTCTAGACGAACTTCCGCAGGAATTCCTAGAGGAACTGCCAGTGGAGTTTCTAGAGTATTTTTTGGAGGAATTCATGGAGGAATTTCTGGAGGAAGCTCCGGAAGAATTCCTGGTGGAACTTCTAGATGAATTCCTGGAGGAACTTCCGAAAGAATTCCTTTTAGAACTTTCGGAAGAATTCCTGGAGGAATTTGTAGAAAAATTTCCGGAGGAATTCTTGGAGGAACTTCCGGTGGAATTCATGGTGGATCTTCCGGTGGAATTCCTGGAGGAACTCATGGAGGAATTCCTGGAGGATCAGGAATAGGGGAACTAGGGAACTAGGGGAACTCCTAGAAGAACTTACGGGGAGCTCCTGGAAACTGACTCCACCATGCTGGCGCCACGCCAAGGCTATGGCGAGCCGAATGAAAATGATCTATCATGCTGTCGCCGACAATTAGTATCCAAAAGTATAAAAATCTGACTAATAATCCTAACGAATTAAAATCTCAAACTCTGAAGAACAATAAAAACTTTTGAAGACCTAAAATCTTAAAAGCAGTTTCTTAAGCTAACGTGTTTCGAACATCAATTATTTGTTATAGTACTTTATGTTCTTGTACAACATTTAAAAAATAAAATATGTATTGCATTTATTCAACCAACATGTATTTCTGAAGCATGAAAGAAAATTCCCGAACATCTCGTAGGTTATGTAAGCTAAAGAACTTTTCGAAAGAGTTCCTTAAAAGAATCAAAAGGGTTCCTAAAGAAATTTTTGAAGGATTTTCAAAAGATTTTCCAAAGAAATTTAGTAGTCCCTGAATAAATTTGCAAAGGAATTTCCGAAACAATTTCTGCGGAAAAGCAAACAAAGGGATTTCCTAAGGAACTCGTAATGGAATCCTGAAGGAATTTCGGGAGAATGTCCAAAGGAATTCATAGGGAAATAAAAAAAATCGGAGCTTTCTTCAGGAGTTTCATTGCAAATTCATTAAGTAATTCCTCCTACAATTATTATAATAATTCGACGAAAATTTCTCAGAAAGAATTGTTAATGCAATACCCGATAAAAGTGCGTAAATGTAAAACCGCGATTTTCGCATTTTAAGGAACCGCGAAAATCGCGACTGGAAGAGTTAATCCGCGACAAATCCACGAAATTCGCAAAAAACGCCAGAATCGTGAAATTCGCGACAGTTGTAACAGCCCTGGAATTTTAATGCAAAAAGTGTGACAAAGAGGAGAAGGGGGGGTTGAAAATCGTCAATTTTTGCGTGACCTACTTTACGGATCTTCCATAATAATAAAATTTTCCTAAGAAGTCAGTTTAAAAATGATTTTTTGACAATCTCAATAAAGAAAGATGGTAAAAAAGATCTCGCATATCTATCAGACGTTTCCTGTTTTGGATACTTGGGTTTTAATCAATGAATTTGTAGCTACAGGACAGGAAAACCAATCTGATTCAGTTCAGAGACAATTTGCATGCAGATCTCAAATTGTAAATTATGGATCAACTTGACTCACTTGTTATTTTCTTGTGCTGGCTTGAGAAGATAATTCATGAGTTCGCAAACAATTCATTAGTTCGTTTTCGTCTACATTGGACGAGGTTAGCATTCCCGATGAAATTCTGAAATAATATTTGGACATACGTTCATCATCTCATCAGTTATTCGGTGAAAAACACTTGAGTCACTGATTATGGATCGACTGTACATTTTCATTAAATTTATTGAACGGCTACCATAGTCTTAAAATTATTAAAACGAGTTTATTATTTACCCGACGTTTCGACACGTGGATTGTGTATTTTTCAAGGGGAAAATATTTTTGTTGTTTGTCGTCGTATGTTTAATCTAACTTGCACCGTCTTGCACCACTGATATCAATTTTCATTTTTCCATTTTTTCATTAGACAAACAGACGGTGCAAGTTGGACTAAACATACGACGGCAAACAACAAAAATATTTTCCCCTTGAAAAAGACACAATCACCGTGTCGAAACGTCGGGTAAATGATAAACTCGTTGTAATAATTGTAAGACTGATATATCAGTACCAAACACCTATGAGATCCGGTATATACGGTATCGAGAAATCAGTATTTGAAACAAAATTTAAATATTTATGGAGGTATTAAAAATAATTGCTTGAAAGGGACAAAATATTTCTAGATAATCGCAACTCAGGATTATGTGATCACTTTTCAAACCAGGCATACTTGGAAGCTTAGAGTTGCATACCCTCATTCAATGGCAAATCGAACATTTGTGACGAAAACAAATGGTAGGGGAAGGTGGTCAATTCCGGCACTGGTCGGTTGTCGGCACCCCGACATAACTTATGACAGAAGACAGTTACGAACCTTCTGACAAGTATCATGTTTGGGTAATATCAGTACGATGTTTTTGTGCCCAATACCAAACCAAACAGTCGCATCTGTTTCGTTTTACGAACTAAATATTTTTTAGACAAGTGAAAACCAACTCAAAAGTTTTTTTTTCGATAATTTGATTAGTGTTTTACAGTAGTGTAAAATGATCAAAAAGTTGATTTCATTGAGTATTTATAAAGTGATTGGATCCTAATTTGTGATACAATACTGAATGTCGCCTAGTTACGTGTTAAAAAAGATTTTATTTAAATATTGGCATCCATTATGCAATATGCAATTAATTGTCGTTAGATTTCATATTGGGAACACTGTTTGTTTACTCAACCGCCTTTTCTAAGCTCGAGATTAATATCGTCTCAATTAGTGAATTGTGATATAATAAATCGCGAGTGGTAGTGCTATTTATAGTTGAACACTATTTGGTGAAGAGGAAAGTGCGTACAGGTGAGAAACATGAGTGTTTAAGCGTTTTTTTTACTTCGTGAAAAGTGTTTGACATACAAGAAAGACATGAACAACAAAAGAAACGATCCATAGCCTCAACTGCACGAAAAACATCGCAGTAGAGATACTAGTATATAGGCCGCATATTATTGCATGCAATCTTGCATAGACAAATGATATAGCATAAACTTGCATCGTATCGGTGTTGCTAGTTTCTCTGACACAATGTTAAGTGATGAAGGATAGAATATTTTTTTGGGGACAGCGAACGTATTTAAACTTTAATTGCTGATCATAACATTATTATTTCTATTATTGTTATTATTATTATTATTATTTTTTCTCGTTATTGCAATTATCGTAATTTTCAATTAAAATATATATTACTTGCTAGCTTTTCTTAATTATACACTGCTTTGAAGACATAAATAATGAAAAACCCCAAATATAGCAAAACTTCTCTATAAATACGTTTTCAGCCATACGTTGTTACTATTGTGTATTCTTCTTAATCGATGATTGATATCACCATCAGTTCGACTAAAGACAAGAAAAACTGCTAATCTCGGTCGGAGCAAATGGAGATGGAAGGGATTTCAAGCATTGAGGAGCCATTGGAGAACCAGATCTTGAGATATTTTGGTTCAGAAGATTAATCTTGTTCTTCTTCCATTCTTAACACTCCTAAAGCGCGATGATGTTAATGTCACTGTTAAAGCCATAAAGCCTGTATTAACAGGTGGAAATGGCAGTTATTTTGTGGAAAACACCCCGAAAAACGCTCATATAATTAAATGGCGTGAACATCTTACCGTTAGTTAAAGGCGCAAAATGAAGAATCTACTTAAATCTGGGCTATCAAAAGAGGAAGCTCGGAGGAAAGTATTTTCAAACGATGCCCCTGAGACCAAACAAATTGTTAAACGAACTAGGGACTGTGATCATAGTAGCAGTGGTGAAAAACCAGGTGCTAAAAGATCAAAAACCAAGTCAAAAGCTCATATCTACCCAAAAGAACGTGCTGGTGTATCCAACGTTGACAGGCAAGCTATGTCCATGAGGGATTCTGGTCAGAGTGTATATAGGCCTAGAGAAACTAGAGAACTGCAAGACCGTCCTAAAAGTTCAAAGGCTGATCAAAACTCAGGTGGTCGGTAGCCTCGAAAAAGTTGAAATATCAGCAAGGGATTTCCGTCTGACCAAATGACTACAGCGCAGTTAGACGCTGTTCAAGATGCCCTTCTGTTGAAAATAGAGGAGCAAAGACATGCAATAGTGAAGCCGAAGTTTACACGATGTAGCTACAAAAACGGTTACTTGGTCTTTGTTTGCAAAGATCATGAAACAGCGGAGTGGCTGAAAGTTGTAACGCGGTCACTAACTCCCTGGAAGAATGCAGAGCTAATTGCCATGGATGAAAAGGATATTCCTCGTCCAGAGCTGTTTCACGCCTTCTTTCCCTTAAGTGCGGATTATACCGATGAGAGACTCAAAGGGCTAATAGAGAGTCAGAACGACGGTATCAATACAAACGGTTGGAGAATCCTTAGTCGGTCCAATGCGAATAGACACGCAGAATGGATGTTAAACGTTGATGAAAAATCGCTTCAGTGCTTAAATGAACGCAATTTTGTGCTTAATTACCGATTCGGCGAAACGCAATTGAGGAAGATTAAACCCCAAAGTCAGCGTAAGTAAATCGAACCGTGTCATCATGAACAATCTTGCTAGCGATCCAAAAGAAGGACCGAGTGAAGCCAAAGCGGAGGTCTCTTCAAAAAGTTCTGAAAGCTGATGGAGAAAAAGAAGACTGTCAACAATCGACAGACAACAAAAAAGGACAGGACGGGTTTAGCGCTCCCCCAAAAGGTCACCAGGAGCCGGCAGCCGTTAGAAATGAAACCAATTAAGTTTTTGCAACGGTAACACCATCGTCAATGCTAAAGGCGCTTCAGCCGTACTGTGTCGGAGATTCATGAAAGAAGAGTTGGATATGGCTCTAATACAAGAGCCATGGTCCAATAAAGGAAAAATACTTGGTATTAAAACTCATACGTGTAAGTTATTCTATGACGAAAATCAGAGTTCTCCCAGAACTGCGGTTCTCGTTAACAGAACAATGAAATGTTATCCTTTTACCGAATTTATTAAACGAGACATTGTTACGTCATGGTCGAGGTACCAACCACCAGAGGGAGCATGGACGTCGTAGTGGCTTCTGCTTACTTCCCTGGTGATGTTCCTGTGGTTCCACCTCCTGAAATCGCTTCTTTTGTCAACTACTGTCGAGGAATCAAGAAGTCCTTCATCATCGCTTGCGACGCCAACGCTCATCACACTGTGTGGGGAAGCACCGACATCAATACACGAGGTGAGTGTCTTTTAGAGTATCTGTCATCTAGTAATATTGATATATGCAACACAGGCAGTAAACCAACTTTTTCTAATGCAATCAGAGAAGAAGTTTTAGATTTGACATTATGCAACTCTGCAATTACAGAGAAAATTCAGAATTGGCAAGTCTCAGATGAAATTTCGCTTTCTGATCATAAACACATAATTTTTCAATGGGGTGGAGGCGAATTAGCGCCAACAACATTTCGTGATCCAAAAAATACAAACTGGGATCAGTATGCAAAACTATTGAAATCCGATATATTAACAAAAGAGTCAACCCTTGGGTCAATACAACAGCTTGAATCATATTCGCAAAAACTGAATGAAGTGATTCTGTATGCATATCATAGCAGCTGTCCTATCAAGCGCTCGTCTTCAAACAGGGACGTGCCATGGTGGAATGCTAAACTGCAACGCCTTGGGAAAACAGCTCGTAAGTTGTTCAACAGGGCAAAAATCACCTCAGATTGGGCACGATATAGAAAAGCCCTCACTGAATATAATATTGTAATTCGGAAATCCAAGAGGAAATCTTGGGTTAAAACGTGTGAAAGCATCAACAACACTCCCACAGTCGCAAGATTACGGAAAACTCTTGCAAAAAACCACACTATTAATCTTGGCAATCTTAAACGTAACGATGGAGAGTTGACGAAAAGCCCAATTGAAACTCTAGGTCTAATGATGGAAACTCACTTTCCTGAATCAGACAGATGTGATGGTGGTTATACTGGAATTGAAGGATGCTCTGGGAACACTATATTAGTGTCCCCCAGATCAGAAAGTAATAGCCAAGATATAGCTGATGAAATTGTCACAAAATCCAGAGTTGAAAACGCGGTAAGATCTTTCCAACCTTTTAAATCTGCAGGTGTGGACGGTATAATTCCAGCATTGCTTCAAAACGGAGAAACAGCTCTGATTCCGTCCCTTATGAAGATTTTTAAAGCAAGTTTAAGGTTAAACTTCATTCCATCTAAATGGAGATTGGTTAAAGTAGTGTTTATACCTAAAACTTATTAGAATATCAAACACGATTTTCTGTTGGTTCTCAGAGTATATTGTTCATTAGTTTCCATCGTCATATTACATTAACAAGTTATTCTACATTATTGATATATAAACATAATTCATTATTCAACTAGTATATTCCAGTGACTCTGGCAACACTTCTACCAATTCTGGTTTGTTTTGATTACTCATAAACATTTGTAGTGCAATCCAATATTGCTAGTGATGTTGCATGCAAGTCCACGGTGGGGATAATATTCTGACGTTTATTTGACAAGACGTCATTCAGTCTGTTATCCAAATTGTTTGTTGTGATCGCATGTTCCGCGACGATCGCGATCACCTCGCGAAAAGTTTTTTTAATTAATCCGCCGGTATTTTCGCGTATTTTAACACTTCCCCGCAATTTGGATGTTGAGACGTCCCAATAATCTTCGATGTGCGTCTCTCGGGAGGCCCTTGGTGAATGCATCAGCCGGTTGATCCTCGGAACGGATGAATTATAGTTGTAATCTTCCTTCCTTGATGTGATCCCGTATAAACATGTATTTGATGTCCAGATGTTTCATTCGTTGGTGTGATCCAGGTTCCTCCGCGATACTAATACATGGAACATTATCTTCCATAATAATGAATGGAATGCTACCCACATCCAATTCTTTGAGGAATTTCACAAGCCATATTCCTTCAGTTACAGCTGTGCAAAGTGCAATAAGTTCTGCTTCGGATGTTGACAAACTGACCGTTTGTTGTCGTTTCGTTGACCATGAAACTAAGCTTCCAAAAATTTCAAGCATATCCTGAAACCGATTTTCTATCATCAGGATCATTAGCGAAATCTGCATCCGCATATCCCTTGACAATGTGTGTAAGGTCTCTTCTCATATTTTATCATTGTATCCGTAGTCCCTTTCAGGTATCTAAGAATACGTTTCAAACCAACCCAATGAGCATCAGTCGCACAACTCTGATATTTACTTAGCGTATTGACTGCCGCGCTAATGTCAGGTCGAGACGTTAGTGTTAAATATTGCAAACACCCAAGCAGTTCCTTGTAGGGATGAGCAGTTTCTTGCTGATTTGTTTTAGACCATTTTACATTTGAATCGAGCGGTGTCCCCACAGGTTTACAATCAATCATACCGAAACGTTTCAAAATCTTCTCAACGTATCTTGATTGTGATATTTCTATCGTTTGGTTGTCAAAATCTCTTTTAATTTCCATTCCGAGAAAATATTTGACCTCATCAAGGTCCTTCATTTGGAATAGCCTTCCAAGTTCTTTTATCCAATCCAAATTTTCCTGATCGTTGGCTAATATCAGTATGTCATCCACATACAAAAGCAAAATAATTCCTTTTGCTTTGGATCTATATACACAACAATCACTTTTAAGGGGAGAAAATCCCAATTCTTTGACTGCATCGTCAAACTTCTTATTCCAATTTCTGCTTGCTTGTTTCAATCCATACAAGCTTTTATGCAAACGAACAGTCTTCGCTTTACCATTTTCGTCTGCTGGAAGTTTCTTAAAAATATCTTCATCTAGATCACCGTACAAAAATGCCGTTTTTACATCCATTTGGTGAACAAGCATTTTGTATTCATTTGCAAGAGCCAATAATAATCGGACGCTGTCCATTTTTGCTACTGGTGCAAATGTTTCACTGTAGTCAAACCCTGGGCGTTGTGAACATCCCTTTGCTACAAGTCTTGCTTTGTATCTCCCATCTTCTTTCCTTGTGAAGACCCATTTTGATTGTATTGGCTTGATGTTGTTTTTGTAGTTGACCACTTCCCATGTTTTATTATCGTCTAGTGATTTCATTTCATCGTCGATTGCCTCCCGCCAGTGCTCCCAGTCTTCCAGTAGTTTTAATTCAGTGATTGATTGCGGAATGCAATCATCAATAACTGGCGCTATTTTTGCAGAGAAATTATGAAACGTAGTCTGTTTTCTGTTTCTCGTGCTTCGACGTAATTCTAGCTGTTTCTCTGTGGGTTGTTCGTAATTATCTGACTCCGATGTATCATTTGCTTGTTCATGATTATCGTTTTCGACGATTTCTGATTCCGATTCTTCGAATATGCCATCATTTTCCACAGAAATCGTTTCTTCAGAATCTTCCCGATCCTCTGATGCAATTTCTTCTGGAATTTTGGTTTCCTCGTTGTCATATTTCTCATCGGTATTCTCTTCACAAGTTTCTCTTGTAATTATTTGAGAGAAAACCAAATCATTTGAACCTGCAGACTCACCGATATATGGTGTTTTCGATTCATCAAATACTACATTCCTGGCAATTTCAATTTTCTTCAAAGCGCCATTCCATAGCCTATAGCCATTATTCGCGTAGCCCACGAATATCAATCTTTTAGATTTGGAATTTAATTTTGTTCTCTTTTCTTTTGGAATGAGTTTGTATGCTGTACATCCAAAAACTCTAAGATTTTTTAAGTTTGGGAGTTTTCCAAACCATTTTTCATATGGCGTCTTATTTTCTTGTAATGCTACCGTAGGGGACCTGTTTGTAAGGTATGTCGCTACATAAACAGCCTCTCCCTCTATTTTCTTAGATAACCCACTATCATGAAGCATTGCGCGTACTTTTTCCATCAATGTTCTATTGAAACGCTCGCTTACTCCATTTTGCTGAGGAGTATACGGTACCGTATATATCATCTGAATTCCTTTACTTTTACAGTAATTCTGGAACTCTCTATTTTGATATTCCCCACCGTTATCTGTACGAAATTTAGACAGTTTCTGACCGAAATGTGCTGTACTAAATTCGTAATATTCCTTAAATTTTTCGAAGACTTCATTCTTTGATTTCAGAAGATAAACCACGGCGAAGTGCGTAAAGTCATCGATAAATGTTACCAAATAACGATAACCATCATGAGTTGCTACCTCCATAGATCCACAAACATCGGAATGAACTAGTTCCAATGGTCTAGTAGACCTTGGCAACTGCAAACTATTAAACTTGTTGCTAACTTGCTTCCCCGCAAGGCAACTTTCGCAAACATCTGGCAAACTGCCAACACTTTCTTCACCACAGTCGATACCTTCAACCATGCCATTTCTTACTAATTTCAGCATATTACTTTTGCCTAAATGTCCCAATCATTTATGCCATGTTTCGACATTTATCTGGTCCTTTCCTACTAATGCTGAGGTTACATTGCCCTCCAACTCCAATTGCAAATAATAAAGACCATTCTCCATTATCCCATGGGCGATAACCTCCCCACCATCATGGATTACGACATCCTCATACATAAAAGTAACTTTCTTTCCCATAGAATTCACCCTTCTAACTGAAAGGAGATTCACATCTAGCTCCGGAATAAAAAGCACATTATAGAATTCGAGTTTCTTTATTTTGTTTTCTCCGACAACACTGCTCACTCGTACCTTACCTCTCTTCGTACCCCGAAGAGTTGTTCCTGATTTAGCAGTTGCAATGACGACTGGCTTCTCCAATTCTTCCACATCTTCCAGCATTCGCTCGTCATTCACCATGTGGTCGCTGGCTCCTGAATCGACCACAAATCTCACTTTCCGTGATGTTTCACCGTTGCCGCTGGTTTGGGTCATCAGTGCATGATGGCGACTCTGGTTCTTTCCCTGCCATCGGGGATGTTGACATGCTTGTTGACCATTCCATTGTCCTTTCTTCTTCTTCAACGGGCATTTGTTTTTGTAATGGCCAGTTTCTCCACAGCCAAAGCAAACGTTCACGTGCTTTTTGTTCGACTTCAGTGCGACGTCATCGAACCCTCTGATCCGCCTTCCACCCATTGTTTCACCATCGATCATTTCTGCATCCAAATACATGCGTTTTATCTCACCTAGCGGTTTACGACACAACTCATCGTTTGGTAGCACAGTCAATGCACCCTCCACATGCTTAAATCGGTTTGGCATCGCAATAATTAGAGCATGGATCTTCTCCGCTGGCGTTAGTCCAGCTCGCATTCTTTCCAGCTCTCGAATGATCAGATCGTATTCATCAAACAAACGCTGAAGGCTCTCCAAACGTTTATGTTTGAGATTGAATAGACGTTCTCGCATCGTGATCATTGCTCCAGTTCCAACTTTCTGGTATGTGCTGACCAACACATCCATCACTTGCTTCGCATAATCTAGGCCAATCAATTGATTTAAAACCTGATTATTCACCATCAGCACTATTTCGTCTAAAGCGTCCATATCTTTTTCCATCCGTTTCTTCATTTTTCTTTCCTCGCTGCTTCTTCTTCGGGTTTCGCTCCCGGCACCGGTGGGCATATTCTTCTTCCACGGGAGTCCTCAACAGCGTATGCACCAGACGCATCTTATTGAGATGGTGCTCAATCCGCCATTTCCAAGCAGCGCTTCGTTCCCGTCGAATACACACGAACGGTCTCCACGATAGAGCGCCGCAACGGACGACGGCCCTCGCTCAAGAGGAATGCGTTCCGTCTTGTTGTTTACTACTGGTTGACCACCAGCTAGTTCCCCATCGGTAACCCCGAGGGCAATATCTTCCTTCTTACCAGGCATCTTCTTCAACTAATCGCTTTAGAATAACTTCACTTGACTCGACTTTCTACCAGTTAACCACTGGGCCCATAACCTATTAGAATATCAAACACGATTTTCTGTTGGTTCTCAGAGTATATTGTTCATTAGTTTCCATCGTCATATTACATTAACAAGTTATTCTACATTATTGATATATAAACATAATTCATTATTCAACTAGTATATTCCAGTGACTCTGGCAACACTTCTACCAATTCTGGTTTGTTTTGATTACTCATAAACATTTGTAGTGCAATCCAATATTGCTAGTGATGTTGCATGCAAGTCCAGGGTGGGGATAATATTCTGACGTTTATTTGACAAGACGTCATTCAGTCTGTTATCCAAATTGTTTGTTGTGATCGCATGTTCCGCGACGATCGCGATCACCTCGCGAAAAGTTTTTTTAATTAATCCGCCGGTATTTTCGCGTATTTTAACAAAACTGGCAAACGAGACAAAATGAACCCAAAGTCTTCCAGACCCATTAGCCTTTCATCAGTTTTGTTGAAAACAATGGAGAAAGTTTTAAAAGATTATGTTAATTCGAAATACATGCAGGAATTTTCTGTATCTAAATACCAATTTGCTTATCAAGCTAACAAATCTACGGTTACAGCTCTTCACACGCTTGTAAATAAAATTGAGAAATCTCTTTCAATAAAAGAAATAGCTCTTTGCTCTTTCCTTGATATTGAAGGAGCTTTTGACAACACTTCACACTCGTCGATGACTACAGCTATGAAGAAAAGGAAGTTTAACAAAAGTATTATAAACTGGATTCATACTATGCTTGCAGAAAGAGAAATCACTTCAGAGCTCGGGGGAGAATGCAGCAGGCTCTGATGTTCACATATTTGTGGTGCATGGGAGAGGGAATAAGCATTAATCCTTCAAAGATCACTGTAGTTTCTTTTACTAAAAGAAGGAAATATAACTTGAAACCTCTCAAGATTGAGGAAAAGATAATTCCATTCAGTAAAGAGGTAAAATTCTTAGGAGTGATTTTATATGCCAAACTGAATTGGAATAAACACTTGAACGCTGCTACGATAAACAAATCAATCAGTACGTTTTGGGTGTGCTCCAGTACTGTAGGGAGAAAATGGGATCGAAAATCAAAAATGATTATGTGGATAGATACTTCCATCATAAGACCAAAGGTACCGTATGCTTCGCTAGTGTGGAGGCCAAAAACCAAAGAGGCCATCGCAACATCAAAACTAGCAAAACTTCAACGATTTTGGGAGCGATGCACAGCACTCCATCGAAAGCACTAGAGCCAATCCTAATTCTACTACCGTTGCATGAGCACGTACAACTGGAAGCGGAGAAGAGTGCGCTGAGGCTTAAAAGATCCATGAATGTTCTACCAGGAGACCTTATCGGAGGTCACTTGAGCATTCTACAACATTTTAAAAGAGGACCGGTGTTGAACATGATCGGAGATTGGATGAATGCGGAGGACAACTACGACATTCCCTATATGGTGCACGCAACGACGCGTACGGATTGGGATGCCGGTGGTTCTATAGTTCGTCAAGGTTCAATTGTATTCTTCACTGACGGCTCAAAAATCGGTACGAAAACTGGTGCAGGAATCTCTGGACCTGGAATATCTATTTCAGTAGCCATGGGCCACTGGCCAACTGTATTCCAAGCAGAATTTTTTGCAATTATAGAGTGTGTAAATGTTTGCTTGAGAAGAAAATATAGACATGCAAATATCTGCATTTTTTCTGACAGCCAACTGCACTAAAAGCATTGAGTTCCTTTAAATGCACATCAAGAATTGTCTGGGAATGTATTCTCTTCTTGCGGCTCCTGTGTCAACTAAACTCTGTATGTTTGTATTGGGTTCCTGGACACTGTGGTATTGAAGGGAATGAAATAGCAGACCATCTCGCAAAGCAGGGCTCCAACTTGCAGCTTGTTGGCCCTGAACCATTTTGTGGTGTATCGAACAGTGCAATTAAAATGGAACTTAAAAGTTGGGAATCACAAAGGGTAATAACCAACTGGTTGGTAGCCACAAAGTGTTACCAGGCAAAAAGATTTATGGTTCCAAATACAATTGTCACTAAAAAGCACTTAGAGCTGAACAAGCGAGCTCTGTCCGTGCAGATGATATCATTTGAAAAACATTGGACAAGTTCAGAATGATATCTGCCGCTTCTGTAATATTGAAAGCGAAACATTGGAACATCTACTTTGCAGTTGTAGTGCACTACATAGACGCAGATCGAAATTTCGCGATAGCGGCTGTATACAGCCCAGAGATATTTGGTCTGCTCATCCAGGGAAAGTGATTGGTTTTATAAATCACATCATTCCGGGTTGGTAACGTGTCGTGGCATATGAATGACCATATATTAAGTTGTGGTCAGTAATAAACGACACGTACATTAAACAGGGATATACTACAATAGTTCTAATTAATGGACGCAGTAGTTCTAATTCCCCAACAAAAAAAAAAAAGGATTTGTTTTTTTGGGTTTTCCTTTCAGATATTTACTGAATTATGCTTGCTTTCACAAAAGAGCTCTCTTCTTGAAGCCCTATCCGAAAATATGTGCACCACAAGGAGGTTTTACCCGCTTGTTGACTTCGGGTTGTAAAGTCAGATTCCGCTGCATCGTTTCTTCTTCAGTTTAAATAGAAGTTAAGATATAGAACTGTGTCGAAACGCCTCCGCACATGTATATGCCGAAAAAATAATCCATACCCCTTTTATTCTTCGTTAATCAAACACCAGATTCGATTGAACGCACCGAATGCACCTGTACGCATTTGCATCCGAAAGTGCTAGCCAGAAGCATCAGGATCAATTATTTATGCAGCATCCCAGCACTTTTCACACACAAGAGAATTGACCCACACCGTTGATGTTGTCGCAGTTTGATTTCGGTTTCGCCCACTTGGTCGGCAGAGGAGAGGGTGGTTTTAAATACGGACACCCGAACATGTTCCACTCATTAAACATTTATCACCAAGCTTTCACGTGCGGACGAGTGCCTACTCCGGTGACGACCCTGAGGCTGTTTGCTGAATGTTCCTGCCTGGCCATGACGCAAAAATATTTATTTGTAGCTCCACTACCAACCAGGTTCCAGAATCGGAAACCCAGTTAAACAGAAACTGAAAATTTCTCTATTTTATTTATGGAAATCCAGTCCTGATTGACTCGTGACGGAAAAGGACACGGACTGGGGAATGGTGAATCGAAATGGAATTGACATTCTGTGATTGAATTGTCGGTTTGTCACACCCGTTTGGGGAGCTGACCGGAAGTTCTAAAAATATGAAAATTAATTGTATAATCAATCAAAGCAAAATTTTAATTAGTTTGATACCATACAAACCAATGCTGCGGGGCAGTTCATTTGAAATTAATCTCATTTATTATATGTCTGTATGATCTGACAACAACTAATCAGTTAATTGTTCAGCCTTTTGTTGAAAATATGTCTGACGAATTGATTTGATTTCGACCAAAGTATGGATTTCAAAGAATGTTAGTTTCACTGGGCTGGCTGAGATAGGTCGAACATTCACACTGTGCATATTCCGACTCATATGTTTAAATGACCAAATACAGTGCCAATTACGAATTCGCAAAAAAAGCGTGGTGAGAAAAAAAAAAAGATTTCAATGGCAAAGACTTCAATTCGAGAAAATTAGTTTCAAAGTTAATTTATATATTCAATTCGTGTGATTCATACGGACGCTTAAAAACTAACGCATTTTAGAACACTCATTCTTAGTGATTTAAAAATGTATATCTATTTGCTTCACTTGATTCAAATTGTATTAAAATATTACTAACACCCCCTTCTGTCCTAAATTTTCTCAACAACAAAGTGAAAACCACGTCCTCATAATTCTTTCCACTGGCAGGACATATATAAAAACCATGCAAGTACATTATTAAAAAATGTTTCTATTAAATTAAAATTTGTAAAAAATTAGCTCAAACGCAGAAGATTTCCTTTGCTGTGAAACGGACAACATCACATCGCAAAATCCTGATTATACATAACACGAACGAGACTGCGTGCGTGACTCAGAGCTCTTTAAATACTGTAAGGTTGATTGAATCGCTATGAATCGTGGTTTCAATCTCAATCTCCAAATGTGATGAAAATGTTTGGAAATCGTTCATGTCTTTATACTCATACCCAACAGTGAAGGCGTGGCTTGATAATGAGCTGCTAACAATTACCGGTGAATCACGCTTCTCAGTTTGAGAACGACTGCAACTCGTCGACATCATCCATGAAATTGACAGACGAATCGGTTACCGCAGCTGTTGCCGCAGATGATCTAATCTCATCGAACGAGCCGTCTACCATTTCCGAGCGCTGCGAAGATGACAACGACATGGTCGTTCTCCAAATATTTGGGTCAGCCAATAATGATGATGGTGTCATAAAAATTCACACCCTCTCTCAATGCAGCTCGGTCTGTTTAGTGTTTATTTAATCTCATGGTTTCAGATTTATTGTGTTGTGGTTCGTGCGAGACAGTCGCTTTCGGTAGCTCAACACGCTACAATCGAATCCGAAGAAATATGCCTCCAGATTGTACCGTACATGACGTTTCCGTCCCTTCGAATTATCAAAATTACATTGGGGAAGGAATGCCACGGAGCTGTGTCCATGCATGACGCCCACATGTGACACCCAGTAGGATCCATCGTGTAAACTGACACCACTTCAAATTGACACCATAATTCCACGGACCAGGAGCCATACATTTTCGGAAGGAAAGCCACACCGACGGCACTTTGAATGCTATCGCGAAGATATATAAGGCCCCACAGGGCGACGCACGTCGCAATGATAACAAACTTACCGCCCGTCCTCCGAGGCAGGGGCAGCCTGTTTTGCGGAGCACAGGCACGGCACATGTGTTTCCACCACAATGTTTATGCCCGACGATGTATGGGTGGAATACATATGTTTTCTGCCGAAAGAAAAGCCGGAAGAAAGTAAATTTACGGGGGCAAATGGTCGGTCGTAAAAGTTCAGACGCCACATGAAAGGCTACTTCATCTGCGAAATGCATGCATCGCACGCGACCGACTTTTACGAGAACTGTGTCAGCGTCGTTACGGGAACGAGAACTTTAAACGATACCACGGTTCGGTTTGTGAGATGGGAGTTTTGTGGAAGTCAAATTGAATGGGTTTATATTCCGCCGAGTTGGATATTCATTCATAGCTAAGCGAAGGATACTTTTGAAATCGCTTGTTGAGATAATTGCTTTCAGTTTCCTTTAACGTATTTTCAATTGCACACTTTGCTTCCAATGAAGAAGAATTTTGTCGTGATATCTAGTATCAGCTAACTTAAAACTAGCTTATCCAATAATTTTGATATCATTTTGATTGATTTGATCGTTGATGGTGATTTGATTTGATTGATTGAACTGATTTGATGACGGATTGATTTGACTGAATTGATTTGATGGAATTTGATTGAACTGCACCAGATCAGATCGGGACTGACTGAATTTCAATTGAACCTGATCGAAGTTGACTGATTGATTGATTGATGACTTGAATTGAATCAGACTGATCGATCATTTAACTGATCTGAACTGATCTGACCTGATCGATGACACCAGATCTGACTCACCGAATTGGATCTGACCTGATGAATCACCTGAACCTGATCACTGACTGATCGATCTGAACCGATCTGACCTGACTGACCTGATCGATCACGATCGACTGCACCTGATCCTCGATCTGACTGACCTGATCTGAGACTCCGAACCGACCTGACTGAACCTGACTGACCTGATCAGCCGACCTGAACTGATCGACCTGACCTGAACCTGACTGATCTGATCACTGATCTTGACTGATCAGAACAAGACTGACTGAACTGATCTGAATCCTGATCTTGATCACTGATCCTGACTGATCTGAACTGACCTGATCGATCTGACTGAACCTGACTGATCTGACTGACTGATCGATCGACTGGATCTGATGAACCTGACTCCACCTGACGGACTGATCTGACCTGAACTGGTCGATCCTGAACCTGATCTGACCATGATCTGACTGACTGAACCTGATCTGACAGATTGACCTGATTCACCTGAGACTGATCTGATCGATCTGATCGATCTGACTGGACTGATCTGACCTGATCGATCGAATCTGATGATCGATCCTGATCTGAACTGAATGTCGATTTGACTACTGACTTGACTTGAATCTGAACTTTGAACTGAACTGACTGAATTTGATTCCGAACTGAACTTGGACAGATTCGAATTGATTTGGACTGATTTGACTGGATTTAGACTGACTTGGACTGCACCAAACCAACCAAACCAACCAAACCAACCAAACCAACCAAACCAACCAAACCAAACCCAAACCAACCCAAACCAATCCAAACCAAACCAAACCAATCCAAACCAACCAAACCAACCAAATCTAATCCAAACCAACTTAAACCAATCCAAACCAACAACAAACCAACCCAAACCCAATCCAAACCAATCCAAACCAACCAAACCAATCCAAACCAATCCAAACCAACCAAACCAATCCAAACCAATCCAAACCAATCCAAACCAACCAAACCAATCCAAACCAATCCAAACCAACCAAACCAATCCAAACCAATCCAACCAAATCCAAACCAATCCAAACCAAACCAATCCAAACCAATCCAAACCAATCCCAAACCAATCCAAACCAATCCAAACCAATCCAAACCAACCAAACCAATCCAAACCAATCCAAACCAACACAAACCAATCCAAACCAACCAAACCAATCCAAACCAATCCAAACCAATCCAAACCAACCAAACCAATCCAAACCAACCAAACCAATCCAAACCAATCCAAACCAACCAAACCAACCAAACCAATCCAAACCAATCCAAACCAACCAAACCAATCCAAACCAACCAAACCAACCAAACCAATCCAAACCAACCAAACCAATCCAAACCAATCCAAACCAACCAAACCAACCAAACCAACCAAACCAACCAAACCAACCAAACCATCCAAACCAATCCAAACCAATCCAAACCAATCCAAACCAATCCAAACCAACAAACCAACCAAACCAATCCAAACCAACCAAACCAATCCAAATCCAACCAAACCAAATCCAAACCAATCCAAACCAATCCAAACCAATCCAAACCAACCAAACCAACCAAACCAATCCAAACCAACCAAACCAATCCAAACCAATCCAAACCAACCAAACCAACCAAACCAATCCAAACCAACCAAACCAATCCCAAACCAACCAAACCAATCCAAACCAACCAAACCAATCCAAACCAATCCAAACCAATCCAAACCAACCAAACCAACCAAACCAATCCAAACCAATCCAAACCAACCAAACCAATCCAAACCAACCAAACCAATCCAAACCAACCAAACCAATCCAAACCAATCCAAACCAACCAAACCAATCCAAACCAACCAAACCAATCCAAACCAATCCAAACCAACCAAACCAATCCAAACCAACCAAACCAATCCAAACCAATCCAAACCAATCCAAACCAACCAACCAAACCAACCAAACCAATCCAAACCAATCCAAACCAATCCAAACCAACCAAACCAATCCAATCCAAACCAATCCAAACCAAACCAATCCAAACCAATCCAAACCAATCCAATCCAAACCAATCCAAACCAATCCAAACCCAACCAAACCCAATCCAAACCCAATCCAAACCAATCCAAACCAACCAAACCAATCCAAACCAATCCAAACCAACCAAACCAATCCAAACCAATCCCAACCAATCCAAACCAACCAAACCAATCCAAACCAATCCAAACCAATCCAAACCAATCCAAACCAACCAAACCAACCAAACCAATCCAAACCAATCCAAACCAACCAAACCAATCCAAACCAATCCAAACCAACCAAACCAACCAAACCAATCCAAACCAATCCAAACCAACCAAACCAACCAAACCAATCCAAACCAATCCAAACCAACCAAACCAACCAAACCAACCAAACCAATCCAAACCAACCAAACCAATCCAAACCAACCAAACCAATCCAAACCAATCCAAACCAACCAAACCAACCAAACCAACCAAACCAATCCAAACCAATCCAAACCAAACCAAACCAATCCAAACCAATCCAAACCAATCCAAACCAACCAAACCAATCCAAACCAATCCAAACCAACCAAACCAATCCAAACCAATCCAAACCAATCCAAACCAACCAAACCAATCCAAACCAATCCAAACCAACCAAACCAACCAAACCAATCCAAACCAAACCAATCCAAACCAATCCAAACCAATCCAAACCAACCAAACCAACCAAACCAATCCAAACCAAACCAAACCAACCAAACCAATCCAAACCAACCCAAACCAAATCCAAACCAACCAAACCAACCAAACCAACCAAACCAATCCAAACCAATCCCAAACCAACCAAACCAATCCAAACCAATCCAAACCAACCAAACCAACCAAACCAATCCAAACCAACCAAACCAACCAAACCAACCAAACCAATCCAAACCAATCCAACCAACCAAACCAACCAAACCAACCAAACCAATCCAAACCAACCAAACCAATCCAAACCAATCCAAACCAATCCAAACCAATCCAAACCAACCAAACCAATCCAAACCAACCAAACCAATCCAAACCAACCAAACCAATCCAAACCAACCAAACCAATCCAAACCAATCCAAACCAATCCAAACCAATCCAAACCAATCCAAACCAACCAAACCAATCCAAACCAATCCAAACCAAATCCAAACCAATCCAAACCAACCAAACCAATCCAAACCAACCAAACCAATCCAAACCAACCAAACCAATCCAAACCAACCAAACCAACCAAACCAATCCAAACCAATCCAAACCAACCAAACCAATCCAAACCAACCAAACCAATCCAAACCAACCAAACCAATCCAAACCAACCAAACCAATCCAAACCAACCAAACCAATCCAAACCAATCCAAACCAATCCAAACCAATCCAAACCAACCAAACCAATCCAAACCAATCCAAACCAATCCAAACCAATCCAAACCAATCCAATCCAAACCAACCAAACCAAACCAACCAAACCAATCCAAACCAATCCAATCCAAACCAATCCAAACCAAACCAATCCAAACCCAATCCAAACCCAATCCAAACCAATCCAAACCAATCCAAACCAACCAAACCAATCCAAACCAATCCAAACCAATCCCAATCCAACCGAACCAATCCAAACCAACCAAACCAATCCAAACCAACCAAACCAATCCAAACCAATCCAAACCAATCCAAACCAATCCAAACCAATCCAAACCAATCCAAACCAATCCAAACCAATCCAAACCAATCCAAACCAACCAAACCAACCAAACCAATCCAAACCAATCCAAACCAATCCAAACCAATCCAAACCAACCAAACCAATCCAAATCCAAACCAACCAAACCAATCCAAACCAACCAAACCAATCCAACCAATCCAACCAATCCAATCCAACCAATCCAAATCCAATCCAATTCAATCCAACCCAAATCCAAATCCAACCAAATCCAATCCAAATCCAATTCAAATCCAATTCAATTCATTCAAATCCAACTGAACCAACTAGTCCAACTCCAACCAACTAGTTCAATCCAAATTCAATTCCAATTCAATCTGTTCATCCAAATCCCATCCAAATCCAATCCAATATCCAAATTGATTGGTTTTTAATTGGATTTTATTTGGATTGAATTTGTATGCAATTTGGGTTGTTTTTTGATTTGATTTGGATCGCATTTGGATTGTATTTGGATTGGATTTGGATTGGTTTTAAATTGGATTTGGAAAGGATTTGGGTTTGATTTGGATATGATTTGGATTCGATTTCGATTGGATTTGGATTGAATTTGTATTTAGGTAAAGTGCCCAATAGTGGACCCTCAACCAATAGTGGACCCTCCAGCCATTTTTGCATTATTACAGCACAATATAATCATTTTGCTATGAAATTCCATCGGGAGAACCTACCTTACAGTCCTATGATTTGATTACATGCATTGGAAATGCTATGAAAAGTAAAATTAAATGATTTTTTACAATTCTATAAAAAATAAGCACGAGAGTGTCCATTATAGGAATATTTTGGGGGGTCCATAATAGGGAAGAAGAACGTCCCGAAACGGAACATAAAAATCAAATGAAGTGTCGACTATAGGGAAGCAATTTCCTATTATGGGCCCCAGGGGGTCTACTATAGGGCAATTGCAGCCAGACTTTACAATGTTAATTTTAACGAATAACGTCGTGTATTTGAGCGTTTTATGTATGTATCATAAAGAGGAGATGCAGAACTTGGAATTTGATATCATGCAGAATTAATATGTTGAAATTTTCTATTCCTTAGAACAAAAAGAGCAAAATTTCGCTACTAGGGGGTCCACTATTGGGCATTTTACCCTAATTTGGGTTGTGTTTGGATTTGGATTGGATTGGTTTAGAATGAGTTTGGATTGGATTTTCATTTAATTTGGGTTGTGTTTGGATTTGGATTGGATTAGATTCGAATGGGATTTGGATTGAATTTGAATTGGATTTGGTTTGGATTTGGATTGGATTGAAGTAGTATTATGGTTGATTTTGGCTAGATTTGGGTTGTGTTTTAATTGGATTAGAATGATATTCTAATCGAATTGGTAGAAAATGTATTAAAATGTAAATTAAGATGCAAATTTTGCGGCTGGATTGAATATGGATACGTCTGGAATAAAATAAATAAATGAATGAATAAATAAATAAATAAAAAAACGTGGGGCAACACAATGAACGCATTTAAATTCTTAATTTGGACTTATAACACATACTCAATGTTGTAATGTTCGCATATGAGTGATCACAATAATTAAAATTGCGCTGCAATGAATCAGGTGATCGAAAACATACTCTGTTTTCTTTAATATCTGCGTACGCCAATCTACTCACAACTGAAAGTTATGTTTACAGTTCCATTTTCGATTATTCACACTGCTCCAAGTTCGTTAAGTTTGTCTAATATCAATAAACCATCAATCTTCATCGCGAGTCAGTGTCATAAATCGATGCATTTCTACTCACTATCGTTAAAACTGACTTCCAAACGAAGTGGTACTAACCTGCAAGAAATGGAGAAAAGTCACAGTTAGAATCTCGAATTCGATTATATCCCATACACAGTAAACATTAAATCGTAAAACATGCTAACCCATAAAACAGAACATCTCCCAGCGACATGCGATTATACTTCGGAATGAAAAATTTCCCTCCATAAAACCTATCCAACGCCATAAAGCTGGGAAACTCGTAAATTCAATCCTACAGCGCACTGCCGGTCGGTGGTGGATGCAACCCCATTCGATTCGGTTACTGCTGCACTGCGATTCCGTGAAAACTTCGCTGCACAAGAGCAAGATTAAGATGCATCATCGGACGGTACACGTTGGGAAGGAACCCAACTGGAAATGGAGCCATTCTGACGTTTTTCCTCGAGGACCGGGAAGAAGACGGCGGCGGCGCGATGCATCACGTACGTAATGCAGCAGCATCCAGTCGATTGGAGGTGGCGGCGCACGCGGGACCTAGATTTCCACTGGCTTTTCTCTCCGGAATGTAGCTATGGTGGAAATATTTGCGATGCAACCCGAACGGGGTGAAGTGGTAAAATCCGACACGAATCTAAGTTGTTTTGAATGTTGTTTTATTCTTCACAAATTAGGAAATAATTTTCCAGTCTTAAATAATTGAAATTGAATTTTCTCAAAATTTGAAGATACTCTTGAAACAATTTTGTTAGGAAAAACTTAGAAACAGTTCTGAAAAAAGTACATTTTCGATTCCATTTCCACTGTTCGGGTCAACCCCCCGTAGTCAAATGGGGGGAAAAATTTCCCACCGAGAGCCATCCGGGGAGATGGAAGGATGAATGTGATTCCCGGTGTAAATGCTTGACAGTTCCGAAACGTCGCTCGTCATCGTTCCGTGCTGCTGTTTGTTCCGATTCCGAGGAGTGCTGTGCGACCGACCGCCGGGGCACGTTTTTGCGATTCTTCGATCCTTTCGGCGATATACGCTGGCTGTGCTGTCTGCTTCGGCTACGTTGCTGTGCACTTTTACTCGCTTCTCGTAAAATTTATGTCATAGAAAGTATTTTTCCAATATGTTTCCCTCCGATCAGCACGTATAAGATGTGGAAGATGTTTAAGGAGATATGTAGACGCAAGTGCTCTGTGGTGAATGGTTTTATGTGAGAACGAATTGGGATTAAAAATTTTGCGCCACTTTTACGAATTGGATCCGTCATTGGAAGAGAAGTACGTCAATTTAGTTTTTTATTGTGTTGGTTTTTCGAGAAACTTTTAAGAGTTGAGTACAAAACAATTTGGAAAGTTTAATCTTAAGATTCACAATCATTTTTTTAGTTTTCAACTGTCTATTTAATCAATTTTGTTTCCCACACCGAGAACCATAGGGACATGACATAACTACTGTGAGAAAACGCTCTGATTCCTTAATTCAAATTAATAGTGTTTTATATTCATGGCGCATCATTGATCGCCAAAACCAGAAGTTTCTCGTGACTTCAGAAACTTAAATCAACTAATTGTTAATGTCGATATAACTTCACAGAACTTGATATAATGAAAACTCTGAATATACACCAAGCGGGAAAAGTGCATTCCAAAATTTAATTTAATTTCGCTCTTGGCAAAAGCACACTGAAAACACACACGCACGTAAAAAATCAACAGGAAAAAGCACGTCATCGCAAACGTAAACGGGATAGAGATGCATAATCACGCTGTCGAGTGGACGTGCATTTCTCTGCTCCGTTGCTGCATAATGCTACAATTATGCACGCTTTGTTGAATAACTGCCATTCAGCTTGCCCAATCTCATTCAAATATATTTATCAACATTGAACATATTCCGTTCGGTATGCTGCTCGGATATAACTTCCTGGGGTCCACTTAGGGGAACAAAGGTTCACAGAAATAGGGCGCTTTTGGCAGCAGCATCAACGATCATTGAAAATGTAAGAAATAATCAAGGCCAGAACGCAGACATTTTATTATGCTTAGTTTAATTATATGTTGCTACTGAAATTTCAGATATTTCGTACTTTCCAAAACATCAGTTATTTTTATTTATTATGAAATTTCGACTATAATGCAAAACTAATATATTTGTTGTTAATGTTTTATTCGAATTTGAACCGGCGTACTACACAACCACTCCAGCTTTTGAGTTTATTTATCCGCCTGGTTGAGTCACCATTTGAAAAATATTCGAACTTTGCCTTTTGTCATTCAGATTTGCGTTCTACAAGGATTGACCGGAGGCTTTTAACTGAAAGCTAGAATGTCCAGGTGATGAAAACTCCATTTCAGTTGATTGCTGGCTGCATCAGCTCGTTAAGCCGTGTTGGAAAATGGAATCGTTTGGGGTGGTCCATCCATCTGAACCATTCATTCGGGCCGGCGATTCGCGATTCGAAATGTCGGACACCACATGACACCGTGTTTGGACGGAGTAAACATGCTTCGCCGCGCGTCTACGTCACCATCGACAGTTTTGCTGAAAACCTGGCGTCCGTGATGGCAGAATTTTATTTGCTAAGTAATTTCTGAAATTGCTTTCCACACTGGTATCAGCTTTCGAGCGCTGCCGAGTTAGCTTCGCAGAGCACTGTTTGAGTTGGCAATTAAATTTACGCGATTGTGTCTTTCCTAGTGGAATGTAGTTTCAGTAACACTAATAAAATGAATCTCTGCTAATGTTGACAAAGAGATAGAGAGAAAATATGTGCTCACGGACAAGTTTGATGATCGTTTCAAGATAAATTATAAAACATTACAAACAGAAAAAGTTGTAAACGCTCACAGATCGTTATTGGCAAAGCAACAAATTAAACTGATGGCCACAACGTTATTGAATGAGGATAATCGAATATAACCACAGCCAAGAATTAATGGATGCTAAACATGATCACTATCTGATGTTCCAATTTTATTTCATTTTATTTTGCGGTTTTACACGGCACACTATATTTAGTCAGCAAAATCTGAGCACACTGAAGCAGACTTAATCTATTAATCCGATATGCCGCACTAAATTATATTCCATGTGACAACATCGTTTGATCTTTGACTTTACTTCGGTTCCATTTTGTTCTGGCTGCAGTTCTCTACGATATCGTCGTTGGGTAGTCATCCACCGCTGCTGGCTGCCGAGAAGCAAAAGCAAGTGCAGTAAAAATATGCACTTTATGTCTGCAACAGCAGCTCTGAAAGCTTCGCAATGGAAGAAGCAGAATGGTCTAAGTGGGCAAATGCTCATCTCCCACCTTCAGCGTGATTTTCCCATGAATGCGATATTCCGTCTTCTTCCATGGTTCTACAACTAAAACTTGACCAATCTTTTCTTAAGTTATAAATAGAAACTCTTATGATTCCCGTTAAATGAAGAATTATTTTTCAATTGAAAAAAAAAATCCTTAACCGGATCGAAAATTGTACCTTTTGTATCTTTAATGCCTTAAGCTCGCGAGAAAGCCACACTTCATCGACTACCTTTGATCATAGCAAATCATCGCCACGTTTATAAGATTGTATCCAAATACGATGCATCTGTACAGAAAACTGATTATGAAAACCGCTCTACTAGAGGAATATCCATTGCTTTTAAACTCACATCCAAGGCTGCAGTTAAACAGCTGCAAATGTTCATTCTGGATCAGACGTGAAAAATATGACAACATCCGAAAATGGAAACACTGTGGGAATGTTTGTTTCGCATTTTTTCCGTCTTTATTTGCACTCTCACAATGTTGTCAGGAGTGGAGCTTTCCTTGTCGTTGGTGTATTGGAACCGTAGCACGAGGTTACTCAATACCACACGGTGAGCGTGTTCAATAAATGATCAAGTTGATCAGCAATTTTTACACTCGCACTGGGCATGTTTTACCAAGTCCCAACCCAAGACAACTTATTAATGATAAAAAAAAATCACAACAACAACGTAGAGTATCAACGTATTAGCCTGATCAAGTGAGTAAATTCGTAGAAGTTGCCAATGTAGGTAGGTAAGGTAACACCATTTCGAAGAACAAGACTTAGTAACGTTCTCTGTTCCAGAAGAATGTGTGTTTCAAAAGAAAGAATTGAGATCATAATTTTTGGCCGTAACGTGGTCAAATGAACGACACTAATTAGAAGTTTTGCTTTGCGAAGTTTCTAACGGTGGTTAATAAGAGCAACAATTTCTGATATTAGAGTAGAGTGGGGCAAGATTACGAACTTTGTTTTTGTTGGGACTTTATTACCACTGCGACCAGTATTTAGATCTATTATTGTGACTCGAGTACGCACTTAGTATTCAATCGAACATGTGGCCCTTATGAAGCAAGCTTCTGCATATCAAATCAATGTCGACGATTCGTATACTCTTTATGTTATGAGCGGAAAAACTATTAAAAATATTTGAAATTCGTTTTAATAGAACACTTATTGCAAGACACTCGAAAAACGCACTCCTACCCCATCGGTGCGCATCGGGTGGGGTAAGAGTACGCAATTTTCCAATCATGTGTTTTAAGTATACATTAGCACAAATAGGAAGTAAAACATTTAATTGATGCTTATTAAAAGTGTATTATGGAGTGTTTAAAGATTACATAACTCTGAAAAGGAGAGGGGGTCCTAGAAATTTTAGCTTTCATACAAAAAACATTTTTTTATACACAAAAAAACTACAGAGATAAAAATATGCCAGGTTTCGCGTGGCGTAAACAAAAGAATTTTCTTTAGAGATAGTCTACTAATTACGTAACGCAAAATTTGACCATTCCATTACCCTCTCTATCTTTTTTGTATGAAAATTGTATGGATCGTCATACATCTAGCAAATCCCTTTCAGCTCAGCAATGCCTAATTTATGAATGTTTCTTTTGATCAAATGAAATAATCATATAGAGTAAATCCGGGTGAGATGCTGGATCGGTATAGATGCCGCACTTTAGAGATCTGATGATTTATTGGCGCAAATATATAGATTCCGGTCCTTTTTGCTTTGTTGTGGATCTCTACGCATTGAAAGTGGTCTTATTTCGGCCGGAGATTCTACATCAGAACTAGAGGGTTCGAGACGAGCCAGCCCAGGGCTGAAAGTTTCGCTAATAAAGACAAAAAAAAACTAGAGTGTTCACATGCGTACTTTTGACCCACCCATTTATGCATACTTTTAGCCCACATCCCCTATTCAGCAAATGGTATTGACCTCTTGAAAAACTCTTTTTAACAAAATGGTCAAACAATTATTTAACTTCATATCTCCCTTGTTGTTTATTCAAATCGTTTACAATTACACATGACAATAGCTGGTCAGAATTCCTGCCAAATTGATGCAGTGTTGCTAGTTTATCTTTTTTATAACTTAAAAAAATCGAAAATGTACTCATACCCCACGCTCACTCTTGCTCAGCTCTACTCTAATGATGGCCACTCGCTAAAAGAAATCTCGCTTAACTTTTCAAAAGGACCTAAGTAACATTTTTTTCATGAATTAATTTGAATAGCGCAATCAACAGAAAAACATGAAAACTTTTGATTGTAGTACTCAAACTAATTCATGAAAAAAATGTTACTTAGGTCCTTTTGAAAAGTTAAGCGAGAAATTTACAGATCGCATGAATATTTTTTTCACATCACCACGACGTCACGACAGAATCTCAAACTGTGTTAATTATTTTGTGTAAAACATTCACAGTCGCTGTGTACTGCCTGGTATACTCAGATATGTGTGAGTAACTTCGAACTGTCAAAGTCATTCGGATCGCCCATCGCCTACCCACATCGCACTACTCACTCTTCAGAAGTGAGACGTCTCACTTCTCATTCCTCATTTCCCACTTCTCACTGTAAAAGCTAGTGTGAAGTGGGTAGTGAGACGTCTCACTACTCACTTTACACAGTGAGAAGAGAGAAATGAGGAGTGAGAATGGAGACGTCTTATTTCTCCCTCCTAATTCCTGACTCCTCACTGTGAAAAATGAAAAGTAAGAAATGAATAGTAGGACGTCTCACTTTTCACTTCGCACTACTCACTTTTCACAATGAGAAATGGAAAATATTCGTCCTATTCGGCCAAATGACCCTTCCGGCCAAATTACTTCCGGCCTAATGGGTCATTTGGCGTAAAAGGACGAATATTTCCCACTTCTCACTATGAAGTGGTCAGCGCTTCTCACTTTTTACAGTGAGAAGTGAGAAATAATGAGTGAAAAATGAGAAGTAAGAAGTGAGTAGTGAGACGTCTCATTTTTCACTACTCACTTTTCATAATGAGAAGTGGGAAATATTCTTCCTATTCGGCCAAATGACATTTTCGGCCTACTGGTCTGTCAAATGGTATATTCGGGCAAACAACTTTCGGCCTAGTGGCCTTCTGCCAAATGGCTTTCGGCCAAACGGCCTTTCTTCATTTTTATCAGGTATCTTTTTGTCTGTTTTTCATAAAACCATCAATTTTTGGCATATTCTGGAGGAGAAGGACGCAGCGCGGGCGGTCGCGCTGCAGCAAGGTACCCGGCAGAACGTGGAACGTTATAGACGGAAGCGGAGACAGCAGACCCGTTTTTTTTTCAGGAGAAGAAATGTTGTCTGGAAGAAGCGGAGTGCGAGGAGATGGAACAGCTTTGCCGTTCTCAAGAAACACGGAAGTTTTATCAGAAGCTCAACGCATCCCGCAAAGGCTTCGTGCTGCGAGCCCAAATATGCAGGGTTAAGGATGGGAGCATCTTGACGGACGAACGTGTGGTGATCGAAAGGTGGAAGCAGCACTTCGAGGAACATTTGAATGGCGCTGAGAGTACAGGCAGTGAAAGTCAAGACAGCGGAGGAGATGACTACGTCAGTTCAGCGGAGCATGGAAGCCAACCAGCCCCCACCTTGAGGGAAGTTAAGGATGCCTCCAACAGCTAAGGACCAATAAAGCAGTTGGTAAGGATGGTATCGGAGCTGGGCTCATCAAGGTGGGCCCGGAAAAGTTAGCCACTCTCCTGCACAAATTGATAGTCACAATCTGGGAAACTGAACAGCTACCGGAGGAGTGGAAGGAAGGGGTAATAGAAGGGGTGCTGGAGTGTTAGAACTTTCGAGCGATCCCCATCTTTAATGCCGCCTACAGAGTGATATCTCAGATCATTTTCCGTCGTATGTCACCATTAGTGAATGAGTTCGTGGGAAGTTATCAAGCCGGCTTCGATGACGGCCGCTCGACAACGGACCAGATCTTCACTGTACGGCAAATCCTTCAAAAATGCCGTGAATACCAGGTCCCAACGCACCATCTGTTCGTTGATTTCAAGGCGGCATACGACAGTATAGACCGCGTAGAGCTATGGAAAATTATGGACGGTGTCATGCGGAGATGCAGTGTTACGATAGACGGGGATACCTTCGAGGTGGTCGAGGAATTCGTCTACCTCGGATTCTTTCTAACGGGTGATAACAATGTTAGTCGTGAAATACGAAGGCGTCTGTGGAAGTCGGGCCTACTACGGGCTCCAGAAGAAACTGCGGTCAAAAAAGATTCCCCACTGCACCAAATGTGTCATGTACAAGACGCTAATAAGACCGGTTGCCCTCTACGGACATGAAACATGGACAATGATCGAGAAGGACTTGCAAGCACTCGGAGTATTCGAGAGACGGATGCTTGAGACCATCTTTGGCGGCGTGCAAGAAAACGGTGTGTGGCGGCGAAGAATGATCCACGAGCTCGCCCAACTCTACGGCGAACCCAGTATCCAGAAGGTAGCTAAAGGTCATTCAATGACGAAAATGATGACGATTTCATGATTGTTAGTGCTTCCCGTGTCACCTAAAGGTGTTCCTTTCAGGAATCCATTCAAAAGTATGCTATAGGGTTTTCAGGACTTCACGATGAAGGTATCTCTCAACAGAAGTTAATTCATGCAAACCATACAGACGGTAAGAAGCCCTGTGGGCCTTGCGACATGGGATCAATCAACATTATTTATGTAAGAGTTAGACATCAGAAAATTTCATAATTTTCACCATCAAGGTAAGTGCAAACAAAAATATCTAAAACATAGTCATATTTTGGCCAATTGGAATCCTCTCCAGATCAGAGGAAACTTTTTCTCGGGAATTCCTATTAATTTTCATCTTTGGATAGTTCGTTGAAACGTTCTTCTAGAAATGTAAAATTCTATATTATAGAATATGAGAGACTTATAGTGAATGCTTGTAGGTAATGTATCAATAGTTCGATTCCATGCATTTCTTTGTAATTTCAATGATTTGTCACAGTATTTTGTCCAGGAATTTTTCAATAGATATTTCCTGAAAAAGATATTTAAACTTTTCTTCAACAGTACACGGTGCCTGTATCTCTATAGAGAGGTGTGTGTGATGTCAACAAATCATATGAGATTAGTACTTTAAATTTTTGAACAATGAAATCCAAGTGCATGAAATTTTCGACGTGACATTGTGACGATTGTGATTTATAATAAGATATGATTTAGAAGCCAAATATAGTTACAAACTTTTATTTCTGGTGAGTTCTGAAACATGATAAAATATTTTATAAATTACATATAGAATGATTTGAATATAAAACCTGGTTGAATATGAGTAGTGTTAGTATGTATAGAGCGAACATTCGTAATTTTTCGGAGGATCGTAAATATAACGGGTTTTTGATTTATCCCGAATCCGGATAGGTGCAATTTTAGAAACGGTCGAATATCAACGAATCCTATAAGTTGTAGTTAATGCTAGTGTTACTATTTTGGACCAAAAGTTTCATGATATTTCACGAAAATAATAATATGTTTTAGTTAAGTTGTACGAGATACGGATTGGAGGCAATAAACATATGGAGCTGTTGTAAGTAAATATCTTATATTTTAATCGTCCTCTGGGCCTTCACTTGTTTTTCAATGCATTTGTTTCTTCTTTATCTCGTTCCAGAGGGCGAGTAATGGCGCTTGAACCTAGGCTTACACGTACACTGATGGTCATAAGTATTCGTCATGTTTTCAAAACAATCTGCATGAAATCACGTAGATACTGTTGTCCACCAGCGTATAAGCCAGGGCACTAGACTAAAAACTGTGTCCCATCCCAAGACGCTGAGGACCCAAGGAGTGACTATTAACCATCTTAGCTAAGTCACTCCCAACGATTCAACAACTACCACTTAAATTATAAACGGAGCGGTTGGTACGAGATGTCCCCGTTCTAGGGTTTAATTGTGGAATCAAGTTAAGAATTGATTCTCACAGGTATTTTCAATAACGCTGCACAGTAGGCCTGGCCGCTTTTATGTTTGAAATACATTTATGATGTACTACAAACATGAATACTGACAAGAAAAGAGATAGATGTAGCCGAATCTATCACTTTCCAGGATTCTTTCACGAACTGGCTGTGTATGTGTAGACTAGACTAGACAAGACTAGACTACAATGATATGGAAATGCTAATATCATCTTCCAAAAGAGAAGTTCATGAAGAATTGCGATATATCTCCACTGGCTCCAATGGAGATGGCCAGTGGAGATATATCCGCTTCCACACTGATATTCTTCCCTACCCCTTCATACGGGAGCTTGGCAGAAGGAAGCTCGTGTGATATGTGCCATCAAAAATATTGCCCTCCGCTCGCTTTCAAATCGACTTCTATAAAAAACATTCTTCATGCTTGCCGTATCCTAACGGAACTATCAATTCTATACTTTCGCCTCTAATTCTATCATGAACATGTACGTCTAAGTTTGGAAGATGATATTAGCATTTCCATATCATTGTAAATCGTTTAACTTCACGTAGAAGTAACACACACAAAATCATTAATTTAGTAGACTAGACTAATTAAAAAGCGCTATAATGAATCCCTCATTAGCAAATGTCTGCTGTAAACACTAATGTTTCTGCATCGAGCTCAACTACAAAAACCGTTTTCATTCAAGCGACGAAAAATAAGCGGTTATCAAAACGAAAGGCGAAAAAAATAAATGGAATTCGGCTCCGTTTTGTTTTATGGCGCATGAGCCTGACAAATAAATACATAACATAAAATAGGGCAATTTGTCCGATAGTAGTGAGTTATCCTATAGTTGCGGTAGTATACTTTTTAGAGAATATACGAAATAATCGTAGCAACCCACATTGTCAGTCAATCAGTTGACGTGTCACGGGTATACCCCGTTAGACATAAGTGCGTTAGGCATAAGGACGTTAGGCATAAAGACGATAGGCATAATGGATGCTAGGCATAACTGATGTTAGGCATAATGTACGTTAAGCATAAAATGGCCCAAAGAACAGCCTATGATATAAAGAAGGCAGACTTATGCCAAACGTCCATTATGCCTAACGTCCATTATGCCTAACGTCTTTATGCCTAGTGTTCCAAAAGAATCGAATCCCGTAAGGCAACTATAGGAACATTAGTTATGAAATACCGCAACTATTCGAACAATGCACCAATAATTGGAGCATTTGTTTTAGGTAGCAAAGCTGTATTCTGTGGCAACTTCAACACTTTCTATGCAAAATAAAGCTTTCGAACTCACTGTCAAGGTAAGCAATATGAAGTATAGGTTTAGTGCAAGGGATCAAAATAGCGTTGGAAGGTGCTTAGCTCCTCCACTATTGGATCTTTTACCCTACCTACTTTATGTCCATGATATTTATATAGCTCAAAATAGAGAAAATAGTGAACAGTGTCGTTTGCTGCTATTGTCGCGGATATTTGGGAGTCCCCGATATTCGATTCAAACTTCATTTACCACCTATGGCTCTTCTCGATCTTAAACTCCCTGAGTAGTTAGTACGAATAAGGGCGTCCTTGTGATGTTTTGCTGTTCCTGTTACGAGCAACTAGTACATCCCATTACTGTACTTCCTGAAGAAACCTTTTATGCTCCAGAAGTGAGTCCTTTTTTGTGGTACTTTTTTAAATATATTTTAACTAATTTTATTTGCTAATTATCTAATACATGCATTCATCTCTTAGACTACAGGGGATGGACAAAATAATTAGGATAGGCAAATTTTAGGTAAAATTAGATGTGTTGTAACTACCTTAGTTATCATCCGATTTTGACAATTCAGGCATGCCTGAACTAGAAAATTAATGCAGTTTGACGGTATGTCCATGGAATCGACTATGGCCACCGGATTCCGGAGATATTCCGGGTTTTTCGGAGGTAGGTTCAAAACCGTAAATTTGAGGTAGATATTAGGAGAAGTTGTGGTTAAAAATTGAATAATATTAGTAACCACAAAAGAAGTAGGGCTCTTGCTGATTGGAACCATATATTGAGGTTTGGAATCGGACCAGAATCAAGTGAGATATGGCCATTTCTTTAAAATCGGTTCCGATCGATACTTATCAAAGGGGTCAGGCCTCAACTTCATTCGAATCTCGCTTTTTGATAGATCGTCCACTATGATTTTATTCTAGAAGGGCTCTAATGTGTCCAGAATAAAAAACTAATTGAATAAACGAATCCTGGAGTCGCTGGGACGTCCCCGGGGAACCTGTGAATGGGGACATTTTAGTTTTACCACCAAAACCAGTCATTCGACGGCTCTTTTTTTATGGTTTTCGATCAGGAAGCGAAGTATGAATATTAAATGGTCTATTGATGGCTCTGACCGCTTCCAGGATCTACGGATTGGCCCCGGGGAACCTGTGGAAGGGGACATTTTAGTTTTACCACCAAAACCAGTCATTCGACGGCTCTTTTTTCATAGTTTTCGATCAGGAAGCGACGCATGAATATAGAATAATCCATTGACGGCCCTGGCCGCTTTTCAGACCTACGTATTGGCCCCGGGGAACCTGTGGAAGGGGACATATTAGTTTTACCACCAAAACCAGTCATTCGACGGTTTTTTTTTCATGGTTTTCGATCAGGAAGCGAAGTATGAATATAAAGTGGTCCATTGACGGCTCTGATTGCTTCCAGGACCTACTGGTTGCCTCCGAGGAACCTGTGGAAGAGGACATTTAATTTTTAGCACCAAAATCAGTCATTCGACGGCTCTTTTTTCATGGTTTTCGATCAGAAAGCAAAGTATGAATATAAAATGGTCCATTGTCGGCTCTGACCTCTTCCAGGACCTACGGATTGGACCCCGGGGAACCTGTTGAAGGGGACATTTTAGCATCAAACCCAGTCATTCGACGGCTTTTTTTTCATGGATTTCGACCAGGAAGCGAAATATGAATTAAAATGACAATTGATGGCTCTGACAGCTTCCAGGAGCTACTGATTGCCTTTGAGGATTCTGTGAATGAGGACATTTTAGTCATACAACGGCTCTGTTTTCATTGCTTTGGATCAGGAAGCGAAGTATGAAGTAGGCAGGTTCCCCATGAGCTATCCGTAGGTCCAGAAAACGGTCAGAGCCATCAATGGTCCATTTCTTGTTCATACTTCACATTCTGATTGAAATCCATGAAAAAAGAGCCGTCCAATGATTGGTTTTTGTGCTAAAACAAAAATGTCCTCTTCCACAGTTCCCCGAGGGCAATCCGTAAGTCCTGGAAGCGGTCAGATCCATTAATGGTCCAATTTATACTCATATTTCGCTTTCTGATCAAAAATCACGAAAAAAAAGCCGTCGAGATATTGGTTTTAGTGCTGCAACTTAAATGTTCCTTTCGTCTGGTTTTCCGGGGGGAATCTGTAGGTCCTGAGAGCGGTCAGAGTCATCAATGGTCAATTTTATATTAATACTTTGCTTTTATTAAAGAAGAGCTGTCGAATGATTGATTTTGGTGTAAAAACTAAAATGTCCCCTTCCACAGGTTCCTCGGGGGCAACCAGTAGGTCCTGGAAGCGGTCGAAGCTATCAATGATCCTTTTATATTTATACTTTGCTTCCTGATCGAAAACCTATAAAAAGAGCCGTCGAATAACTGATTTTAGTGGTAAAACTTATATGTTCCCTTCCACAGGATCCCCGGGGGCAATCCTTGGGTCCTGGAAGCGGTCAGAGCCGTCAATGATCCATTTTATTTTCGTACTTCGCTTCCTGATCGATAACCATGAATGAAGAGCTGTCGAATGGCTGGTTTTGGTGCTAAAACTAAAATGTCCCCTTCCACAGGTTCTCCGCGGCCAATCCGCAGATCCTGGAAGCGGTCAGAGCCGACAATCGACCATTTTATGTTCATACTTCGTTTCCTGATCGAAAACCATGAAAAAAGAGCCGTTGAACGACTGGTTTTGGTGGTAAAACTAAAATTCCCCCTTCCACAGGTTCCGCGGGGCCAATCCATAGGTCCTGGAATCGGTCAGAGCCGTCAATGGACCATTTTATATTCATACTTCGCTTCCTGATCAAAAACCATGAAAAAAGAGCCGTCGAACAACCGGTTTTGGTGGTAAAACTAAAATGTCCCCTTCCACTGGTTCCCCGGGGCCAGTGGCGTAGCCACGGGGGGGGGGGGGGCTTTGGGCATAACCCCCCCCCCAAGAGACGAAATTTTCAGTAGAAAATTTTTTTTGGAAGAAAAAAATGTTCGGAAAACCTCCCCCAGACCAATTTTCTGGCTACGCCACTGCCCGGGGCCAATTCGTAGGTCCTGGAATCGCTTCCTGATCGAAAACCATGAAAAAAGAGCCGTCGAACAACCGGTTTTGGTGGTAAAACTAAAATGTCCCCTTCCACAGGTTCCCCGGGGCCAATCCGTAGATCCTGGAAGCGGTCAGAGCCGACAATGGACCATTTTATATTCATACTTCGTTTCCTGATCGAAAACCATGAAAAAAGAGCCGTCGAACGACTGGTTTTGGTGGTAAAACTAAAATGTCCCTTTCCACAGGTTCCCCGGGGCCAATCCGTAGATCCTGAAAGCGGTCAGAGCCGACAATGGATCATTTTATATTCATACCTCGCTTCCTGATCGAAAACCATGAAAAAAGAGCCGACGAACGACTGGTTTTGGTGGTAAAACTAAAATGTCCCCTTCCACAGGTTCCCCGGGGCCAATCCGTAGATCCTGGAAGCGGTCAGAGCCGACAATGGACCATTTTATATTCATACTTCGTTTCCTGATCGAAAACCATTAAAAAAGAGCCGTCGAACGACTGGTTTTGGTGGTAAAACTAAAATGTCCCTTTCCACAGGTTCCCCGGGGCCAATCCGTAGGTCCTGGAAGCGGTCAGAACCGTAAATTGACCATTTTATATTCATACTTCGCTTCCTGATCGAAAACCATAAAAAAAGAGCCGTTGAATGACTGGTTTTGGTGGTAAAATTAAAATGTTCCCTTCAACAGGTTCCTCGGGCCCAATTCCTAGGTCTTGAAAGCGGTCAGGACCGTCAATGGATTATTTTATATTCATGCTTCGCTTCCTGATCGAAAACCATGAAAAAAGAGCCGTCGAATGACTGGTTTTGGTGGTAAAACTAAAATGTCCCCATTCACAGGTTCTCCGGGGACATCCCAGCGACTCCAGGATCCGTTTATTCAATTGGTTTTTCATTCTGGACACATTAGAGCCCTTCTAGAATAAAATCATAGTGGCCGATCTATCAAAAAGCGAGATTCAAATGAAGTTGTGACCTGACCCCTTTGATAAGTATCGATCGGAACCGATTTTAAAGAAATGGCCATATCTCACTTGATTCTGGTCCGATTCCAAATCTCAATATATGGTTCCAATCAGCAAGAGCCCTACTTCATTTGTGGTTACTAATATTATTCAATTTTTAACCACAACTTCTCCTAATATCCACCTCAAATTTACGGTTTTGAACCTACCTCCGAAAAACCCGGAATATCTCCGGAATCCGGTGGCCATAGTCGGTTCCATGGGCATACCGTCAAACTGCATTAATTTTCTAGTTCGGGCATGCCTGAATTGTCAAAATCGGATGATAACTAAGATAGTTACAACACATCTAATTTTACCCAAAATTTGCCTATCCTAATTATTTTGTCCATCCCCTGTAGGTGTTCCGTGTTTTCTTAACACTATCATCCTTATTTGCTATGTTATATTTTTAGTTATTATTAATACATTTCAATTGCCTCTGGCAGTTAGAATTTTTACTCTGGTTGAATTGAACCATGTAGGAATTACAATGTTTCCAACTTAAACTAAACTTAACCTATTTTATACTAAGGGTACAAGGAGTTAATCGTTGCAATAGAAGATTGCAACGATTTTTGTCTAAAATTGAAATTATTTTGTTGGACATTTGTTGCAATGTCTCAATATTAGAAATTCTATGAAGTTCATTGGTTCCAGGTTCCAGGTGCCCGGGGGAAGTGGCCAATTTGAAAAACGCCCAGAACCATATTATTATGGGTATCAAATTTCAAGATTTTTCGAGGTGATACTTCTAAATGCATTTGAGAACCAGCAGCTGCCATGACCACTCTGTAGTAGGTTCCAGATGTCCCGGGGGAAGTGGCCAATTTGCAAAATATTCGAAACCATATCAAAATGAGAATCAAAGTTCAAGGTTTTTCATGGAGATGCTTCGACGCCGCACGAAGTTGACCATCTACAAAACGTTCATTAGACTGGCCTCTATGGCCACGAAAGTTGGACGTTGCTGGCGAAATACCAACGCGCCCTTGGAGTTTTCGGATGGAAGGTATTGCGGACTATTTATGGTGGAATGCAGATGGAAGCCAATGGAGGTGGTGGTGGAGGCCAATGAACCACGAGTTGTAACTGTTAGGAGAACTACCACATGGTACAATTTTGGCGGTTACGGTGGGCCGGGCATGTAGCCAGAATGTCAGATGACAACCCGATTAAGATGGTGCTCGATAATGATCCAACCGGTACAAGAAGAAGAGTCGCGATGCGGTCACGGTGGATCGACCAAGTGTAAGATGGCCTGCCATCAATGGAAGCAGGTCGCAAGCATGACTTAGCAATTGTGTGGGGTGCTATATCTTGACATGGCCATGTTTCTGTTATGGCACTTAAGGGCAAAGTGAAGCCTGCTGATTATCAAATTATTTTGGAAGACAAGGTATTTGTTGATATGATGACAAATCCTGAATATGACGTCTGTTTTTCATTTTTGCGAAAGATCCGCAGGTCGCGTTCCACTTGGTCGATCCACCGTGACCGCTGCACGCCTCTTCTTCTTGTACCGGTCGGATTATTATCGAACTATCATCTCCATCGGGTTATCGTCTGACATTCTGGCTTCTTGCCCGGCCCATCGTAACCGCCAAAATTGTACCGTATGGGTAGTTTTCCTAACAGTTACAACTCGTGGTTCATTGGCCTCCACCACCACCTCCATTGGCTTCCATCTGCACCCCACCATAAATAGTCCGCAACACCTTCCATTCGGAAACTCCAAGGGCGCGTTGGTCCTTCGCCAGCAACATCCAACTTTCGTGGCCATAGAGGCAGACCAGTCTAATGAGCGTTTTGCAGATGGTCAACTTCGTGCTGCGGCGAACTCTATTCGACAGGAGAGTCCAAAAGCAACTCCATGAAAAACCTTGAACTTTGATGCTCATTTTGATATGGTTTCGAACATTTTGCAAATTGGCCACTTCCCCAGGACACCTGGAACCTACTACAGAGTGGTCATGACAGCTGCTGGTTCTAAAATGCATTTAAAAGTATCACCTCGAAAAATCTTGAAGTTTGGTACCCATATTGATAGGGTTCTGAACGTTTTTCAAATTGGCCACTTCCCCCGGGGCACCTGGAACCTACTACAGAATGGTCAGGGCAACTGATCATCCTGAATATGCTTCCTGAAGCATCTTCATGAAAAATCTTGAAGTTTGATACCCATATTGATAGGGTTCTGGACGTTTTTCAAATTGGCCACTTCCCCCGGGGCACCTGGAACCTACTACAGAGTGGTCAGGGCAACTGATCGTCCTGCATATGCTTCCTGAAGCATCTCCATGAAAAATCTTGAAGTTTGATACCCATATTGATAGGGTTCTGAATGTTTTTCAAATTGGCCACTTCCCCCGGGGCACCTGGAACCTACTACAGAGTGGTCAGGGCAACTGATCGTCCTGAATATGCTTCCTGAAGCATCTCCATGAAAAATCTTGAAGTTTGATACCCATATTGATAGGGTTCTGAACGTTTTTCAAATTGGCCACTTCCCCCGGGGCACCTGGAACCTACTACAGAGTGGTCAGGGCAACTGATCGTCCTGCATATGCTTCCTGAAGCATCTCCATGAAAAATCTTGAAGTTTGATACCCATATTGATAGGGTTCTGAACGTTTTTCAAATTGGCCACTTCCCCCGGGGCACCTGGAATCTACCACAGAGTGGTCAGGGCAACTGATCGTCCTGAATATGCTTCCTGAAGCATCTCCATGAAAAATCTTGAAGTTTGATACCCATATTGATAGGGTTCTGAACGTTTTTCAAATTGGCCACTTCCCCCGGAGCACCTGGAACCTACTACAGAGTGGTCAGGGCAACTGATCGTCCTGCATATGCTTCCTGAAGCATCTCCATAAAAATTCTTGAAGTTTGATACCAATATTGACATGGTACCGGATAATATATACGTGATTGGAAGGATATACATAATTCACCATAGTATCCGGAACCAGGTTTACTGAAATGGCCATATCTCGGATGTTTTTCAACGGATCTTAGCGCAACAGCCCACATTCAATTTTCAATAAGATCTAGTTTCTAGGAAAATAGTGTTTATCGATGTAACTTCAAACCACACAAAAATACGAGCGGCAGAAAAAATGTGTTTTTGACATTGCGTCCGAAAATCCGGAACATCTCCGGTGTCCGGTGGCCAGTATTCGTGACCGCACATGTTCCTAAATTTGCCGTCGAATGCTTCCGGTTTTGTCCAATTTCATCAATTTTTAAAAAAGTTATAAGGATTTTAATTTGGGCCAAATTTTGCCTATCTCAATCATTTTGCCTAACCCCTGTATTTGTTACATTTGGCTTGAAGGCCTTCAATGTGATTTTTAAAAGTTAATTTTTGATCTAGCAGAAGTCCTAAATATTTAGCTTCGCTAGGCCAATTAATTGGAACCCCATTCATAGTGACAATATGTCTGCTAGAAGGTTTCAAATAAGAAGCTCTCGGCTTATGTGGGAAAATTATAAGCTGAGTTTTGGAAGCATTCGGGGAAATTTTCCATTTTTGCAAGTAAGTGGAGAAAATATCCAAACTTTTTTGCAATCTACTACAAATGACACGAAGGCTACGCCCTTTGGCTGAGAGACCTGTGTCATCTACAAACAAAGATTTTGCTGTATGCTGCCTTGGGGAACACCAGCTCTTACAGGTAATCTATCAGATTTAGAATTCTGATAGTTTACCTGCAGTGAACGATCTGTTGGATCAGTTTAATGATGTACAGAGGAAAATTAAAAGTCAACAATTTTACAATCATGTCAAACACTGTCAAATGCTTTCTCTATATCAAGAAGAGCAACTCCAATCGAATATCCTTCAGATTTGTTGAGTCGAATTAAAATCGTAACTCTTAATAACTGATGAGCGGTTTAATGCCTATGGCGAAAACCAAATTGCTCATCAGCAAAAATAGAATTGTCATGAACCATCATTCTATTTAAAATAATCTTTCAAACAGTTTGCTTATTGAAGAAAGCAAACTGATTGGGCGATAACTAGAAGCTTCAGCTGGATTTTTATCCGGCTTCAAAATTGGAACAACTTTGGCGTTTTTCCATTTATCTGGGAAGTATGCCAATTGAAAACATTTGTTAAATAAATTAACCAAAAAGGATAAAGAGCTCTCAGGAAGTTTTTTGATAAGTTTGTAGAAAATACCATCATCACCCGGGGCTTTCATATTTTTAAATTTTCTAGTAATAGATCTCACTTCATCCAAATTAGTTCCCAACGAAGGGTCAAAAACATTATCTTGATTGAGAATGCCTTCAAAGCTCCGTGTAACCTGATCCTCAATTGGAATAGTGAGACCTAAACAATGGGCACTAAAATTATGGGAACTCTCGAACTGCTGAGCAAGTCTTTGAATTTGAACCTTTACGCCAGTTGTTAATAAAATTTTATTTCCTTCTTTAAGCGCTGGAATTGGCTTTGGAGTTTTTTTTTCAATTCGTTAATTTCCGAAAGGGTTTCGAACTGGGATCCGACTTTGAGACATTATTCTCACAGTTGGTATATTTCAGAATAGCGAAACGTTTTTAATTTCATTTTGCAAATCTCGGAATATTAACATCAAAATTCCTATCGATATATGTTTTATATAAATCTTAATCAGCTCTATGATAATTAAAAGCAGAGCTGATTGGATTATAAATGGCTTCTTGTGAGATTTCAAATGTCACTGGAAGGTGATCAGAGTCAAAGTCAACATGAGTTACCAATCGATATTTTCCGTTGGGACATGGGTATAAACGAAGACCACATTATCAAGAAGACTGGCAACACAGTCTGAAATCGAGCGACACTGTTAGCAGCGCTATCGGTGAGCCGAGGTGGTACTATTTTTGTTTGTGTTAGTGAATTGTCACTGTGAGCATTTATGCGTTACACGGTCAATCAAAATATAATAAAACCACATTTAAATCATGCCTTGAAAACCCTCGCAAGAAATACACTGAGATTGAACGTATTTCAATTTTATGAGATAGTATTCAGGATTTGCTCTTGAGTTGATGACCAAAGCGCCGCACTCTATATCAATTTCCGTATGGACCTTTTCACTTCTCTACTGAGAACTGATTTTATGATTTGATTTGAAACAATTTGCCTTCCGGATGTTTATAAGTTTAATAACCTTACCTAAAAACCTAAAGGTTTTAAACAATTTTCGCAATATTATGACACATAAGAAAATTGTTTATTCAATATTAGACATATGTTTTAGGAAATTGGGAAAACCTAGCCGGTAGATACCAAAAATAGAAGTAAATACACAGAAAAAAAATGAAAAGGTGAGAATGTTGGTTCATTAGCTGTGGTTATGTTACCTTGAGGCAACCCAGAATATTAACAGATTGATCATTTTTCGAAGCAAAAGAAACTCATTTCAGTTTCTGATGATTTAACCGTTCCAAAACTGCCTTAATCTGGCAAAGTGACGTATGCGCCAAATTACAACATATATGTTTTTAATTTTTCTGTTAATGAGCTCGATTAATATTACTCGTTAACACCGTTATTGGAAAATGGCGTATACGTCACTTTTTCAGATTACGGTAGAATAGGTATTTGTTTTTCAATGAAAACGCTTCATATTGTCGAAAAACAGGTAAGTACGCAAACAAAGAACCCAAAAATAAGTTTAAAATGCACATAACTAAGAACTTTTAACTTACAAACAGATAGTTTTTTGAGACTCTCGTGAATGATATTAAGTATAATAAACAAATATTATAAACACAAAGAGAGCTTCATGGACGCTATGTGTAATGCTTCGATTTTTACGAGAATTTTTTTAGGAACTTCCTTTGGAAACTCTTATATATGTCGATTTTTTTTTCTACATTTCGACGGGAAGGCTTCACATAAATTTCCACTGGAAAGTGCTTGGAACTCTCACATGAAAACTTTTACTTTGGAAATTCTTCAAAACTTCCAACGAACATTGTTAATGTTAATATTTTACATTGAGTTTTCAGGAATTTGTGATAGAAAATCTTTGGTGTTTTCTATATAAATTCGCCGGGAAATTGTTAGGATGTTCCACCCAGTAAACACAAGATCGTATATCATAGCGAATAAGTGTACAAAGTGGAGGCCATATACGTGCATTTTGTATGTAGTCAAATGGAGGAATGCGCTTATACCGCCTTCACCTTGTACACTTATTCGTTAGCATATGCGATTTTGTGTTGGCTGGGCACTGATTTTTTCGTAACTTCCACTGTGAATTGTTCAAAATTTATAGTGGAAATTCTTTTAAGCTTTTAATTTCAATTGTTCGGAATTGCCTCTGGAGTTTTTTCGGCAATTGCATTTTTTTCGGTATTGCCTTGTGTGAGCATTTTTGCTTCGACTTCGTCTTTTTTTCTGCCTGTACAAAACTGGGCTGATTTGTGATTCCGTGTGGTTTGTTTTCATGAATTGACAGATGTATTCCATTGCGTTAATAAAGGTGTGGTGCTTATCGACGTTTGCTTGTGTTGGTAAATCTTTAGCAAAATAAACTTTGAAGGGAAATTTAAAAACCCGGCGAACTAAGCAGCGAGGACTCGTGGCGCTGGTTGACTAATAGCCAGAATTTAGAAATTTGATGTGAGAGGCATAATCGGGGATAACCAATGTAAATTGAAATTTTTGGGTTCTTGAGAGAGAAATCGTACCTGTAATCGCGAGGTGGAGGTGATTTCTACTTTTCCCCCCTGTGGAAAAAATCATTGCTGCGTTAGATATTTAGTAGAAAGGAGGTAAAACATTCCAATAATGAATTCCACTTAAAAAAACAAGAGGAATGATGCTTTAGAAAATCTGTGGTGAAACTCTAATGTTTGTTTTTCAACTTATGTTTTTAGCTGGAAAGCGATGTTATTTGTTAATGTTGTTTACCAGTATAAATCTGATGAAATTTGATCATAATTCATTCCCCAAAGCCAACTCATCTAGCTCATCATCAACATCATCATTATCAGGCATCATCATCAACAGCATCATTATCAATGTAACACCGAATAAAAAGTTAAATGATCTGTGTGATTTTTTATTGTGGAACAACTATTAACTACGTAACGCAGGAACAGTTTACTATGGAGACCTTTGACCATCATTTTGACTTTGCAGCCCCCAGGCACCCCCAGGTACTGAGTACTTTTATCAGCTAGTGTTTTTACTTTCCTGAACAAAAATTTCCGTTCCCGCATGACGTCACAAAATATTTTCTAAAAGTTGTTTGTTGATCATTTACTAACTCAAGCAGACATCGACTTCCTCCGCACCTTTATTATACTCATTGACTTCAGATAGCTGAGAACACTACCACAGAGAAAACAAGCTACCACTTCAACTCAGCAGAGGCTCTGTCGGTAATGACGTTAGCCGCTTGTATGGGAAATTGCCAGAGCTGCCAGTCTTCTTGATAAAGTGGTCTTCGGTATAAACCTCATTTTGAGAAGAGAAATTTTGTCTACCAGCAGCGATTGTTGCATACGTAGGTACATTCGAAAAATTGGAATTTACTGAAGTGCTTGCTACCCGTTGACGAGCGGCAAAATTTGTTTGTGAATTGTGGTGGGTATGAATTGCTCGACCGGTAACTGGTTTCGAAATTTGAGCGTTTGAAAAATTTCTACCCGTCGAATCTGGGATCCGATTGGAATTTCCCGTCATCAATTTTGCACGGGAATTCAAAACTTTTTTGCGTGAAGGGCATTCCCAGAAATTGGATTTATGATTGCCCCCACAATTTGCACATTTAAATTTATTGAAATCTTCTCTCACAGGACATGCGTCCTTGGCGTGAGAGGTTCCACCACAAATCATGCATTTAGCATCCATGTGACAATGTTTGGTTCCATGACCCCACTTTTGGCACTTACGGCACTGGGTGGGGTTTTGGAAATTTCCCCCAGGCCTGCGGAAATGTTCCCATGTAACACGGACATAATACAGGCCTTTTCCAAACTTTTCATATTATTTAGTTCACTTTTGTTAAAATGAACTAAATAAAATTCTTGAGAAATGCCCCTCTGGGAAGTAGGGCTTCCATTTTTCCCGGGAATCAACTTCCCGCGAAACGGGAAATGAAATAATAATTTCCCGGGATTTCCCGGGAAATAAAAAAAAACTCGAAACTAATTGAAAATCGTAGTGTCCTGTCTTTTATAGAATCGTAGTTTAAATTTTGTCGTAAAATATACATTCGACATCAGGGAGGCTTGCTATTTTGTCCTCAAATGATGAAAGAGTTGTTGAAAGCCTGAGAAAGATTTTGTTCAGTTTGAAAGCGTTTACCCCTTCTACAAAACGCTCGCCATGTCATAAGTATCAGCATCTGCTCTGGGTCAAGAGGAAGATCTGCAGTGTCCTGATGAGCTCCACTATGTGCTACTTCTCCATATTTTTTAAAAAACTTTTTCAGGATGTATCCGCTTTTTTATGTTTTTGGACAACGACGGCTTCGAGAGATTCTCTTCGCCAAAATATTCCTAACATAAACTATTCTTATACTCGACGACTTCTTTTAGTGCATAGATTCTTCTGGTCAACTTTGAAGGATAAACCATTTTTATTCATGTACGTCCACTAGAACACGTTTTGTATTTAAAGCAGATGAAATTTGAAATGAGAATTCCTCCATTCGAAATAAAAAAGAGCTGTCAGGCGAGTGCTTGATTGTCGTACTTTAATGATCCTGACTATTAATTTTTTTTCAGTAAAACTTTGCTTGAAATGCCGAAAAGCACCTAAAACGCATCAAATTGCAAAAGTTTTGCGAGTATTTGTTGTAAGACAGTTGTAATGATCGCATACTAAAGACATAAAATCTGTTTTTCCATCAAGATCTGTTAGCCCACCAATATATAAAATATTCAAATGAAATATTTCAGAAATATCTCAAAATACAAACGAGTCTGCGGAATATGAGTCTGTTCGGAAATTGAATCAAAAAGGATTGAAGGTCTTAAAAAACCTTTTACAATAATAGGACAAACCTGCCGGGAAATTCGAGAAATTGACCCAGCCGGAGGTGTTGGTCAAGTAGTACACTGCCGTTCTACGCATAATTGTCCCATGTACATAGAGAATCCCAGCAAACATGGGACAAATATGCGTATGACGGGAGTGTACTACTTGACCAACACCTCCGGCTGGGTGAGGGATAGAGGATGACTAAAATTTTGTAACATAGAAATTAGTTCGTTATTTAGCGCAGCTGGTAGAGATCTGAGACGATTCTCGATCGTACATACAACACCACAGTAGCCAACCTCTATCTCGAGACAAACACTAAACAAAAAATAAAAGATTTGTAATTTGAAATTAAGAAATTAGGAACATATTTGAACAGGACTTCAATGTATCTGGGTATGATTTAATTATCAATTTGCGACGCGTATAGTATGTTAGATGTAGGTATATGTTAAATTTCATTCGTTCGATATTGGCATAATGCTGTATACGACACTCTGTCATATTACAACAGCGTAGTAACATTCGGACTGGACATTCTCGGTATGCGCTGCATTCTTTAGCATATGTATCAAAAACACTCCGTCGCACGGTCCGAGGAAGACCCTGGAAGAGTGAATGAAAATCCGGTTTTATGTTTGTGTCCCACGCTGCGAGCTGTTTTCCTACGTCCGGACCTGGGACATATTCCGGGTATTCACCAACAGTTTTGAATCGTCGTCGTCGGCGACGTTGCTGCAGTCGCAAACGTCCGAACTCTTTTCGTGAGCTCAAATTCAAACAGACTCACTTGTTTGGACACTTTGTATTTGCTGATTATGGCCCGGTCCGGCGAACTCTTGATTCAACTGCGAAACGACGACATAAACCAATCTGCCGGGGCCCAAGAACAACAACAGCAACATCGTCAGATACAACCAGCATCAGCACTTCTTGCTTTATGTTTTCCTATACCGAAGGGTTCACCCCGTCCCATTATTGTGCCAGCGGCAGTGGACCTTGATTGTTCGACGCCGCTCGTACTAAAAGGTGAGGTAAAAGAATTGAGGCCAATACCGCAAGCCCTACAATGATGACACGTGATGGCGACAGTAGTGGCGGCGGCGACGACAACGAGATGCGATCCGAGGAAAAAGAACGTCAAACCGGTTATCCGGGACTGGAGGCTCCATGGCCGATGTAAATGCAAAACGTTGCGGTTTTTACTGCAATGATCGGAACTTGGGCAGAATTGAAACATGGAAACGTTTTGCGCTCGGTTTAAATGCGGAAGAAAGCATCTGTCTTTTGCATTATTTTTTGGACAATTTGGGATTGGCAGAGGAATGCGGAATACTTCGCCGCAGTCAGCTGTTGCTCGCGTGCAATTTAAGAAGCTGGATAATTTGGATAATTTCAGCAAGAATCGAGCTGTGCAATTACCTTACTGTAAGCGGAAGAATGCTTTACTGGCAGCTGTCGGGAGACTTAATCACTTCGCTTGCAGTGAATTGTTAAAGTGAAACTAGGTTGCAACATTATTTTACATTCCATTTTCGTTGTACCTTTTATTGTTATTTCAGTTTAATTTAATTAGTAAGCAATCATTGCAGGATAATTTGGTAAACTTGCAGAATGAGCTGGTAAACTATTTCTGTCGAAGGCTTTTTTTTCTTCTAATATTTCAGGTAATATTTTCTTAAAAGTGGTGTAGAAGTGGTTCTACTCGCACAGAATTCTTATTACGTGATTTTTATAAACAATCACACTGTTCGGACACAACACATCCTTCATAAAGGCTGCTGTGGCTGGGATCAGTGCTGTGCGGTTTTCATTGGCTGGTCTCTATACAAGTGTGGGTACCTTACATATCCAGCGTTCTCATTCTCCGATCGAATTGCAGACACCAAAAGAGAAAAATCGTGGGAAATGTCCACCAGGCACTAGTTATCGAACCTATCAATTGCACAATCGATTTCGCTAAATGGCGACGACAACAAAATTCGCCAATGGTTGGGCAAATTTTCTCCTTTCGACAGCCCGTTAGCACTTTTGCTCTGTATTTTAATTACGCGTTTCTGATCCAAAGGTCTACGTGCACGATGGATAGCCACAATTCGATCAGAAACTTGGAATGGCTCGCAATCGCTGTCGTGCCACACCACTCACCACTGGGGATTACATCTAAATTATTAGGGCGATTCATCTTAATCATGTTTCAATACAAGTATTTAACTCTTTTGATTTTTCGATTTAATGCTGCAATGCACATAACTTTAAGTGTTTAATTATTTTGCAGAAAAGTTAAAGTTATACAATTTTAATTACATTAGATAATGGTTGGCCTCAATTCCTTAAATCAACTCAAAGTGGAGTAACTATTCCATGATTATGAACATCCCGACTGTTACTATTTTCCAAGACATTGAATTTGGTTTGACGGAATCCCTATAATTTTATTATTTTATAATTTTTGATCAGTCAATTCAAAGCTTTATTCACGAGACAGCCTCTAAAAGTCTGCAAATGTCGCCACTTTCCTGAACCACACTAACGCAGACCCCGCTGGGAAGGCACGAAATGTCTAGTCTGCGGTGGATCAGTCAGTCAGGAGATTCGCGCGTGAATGTGACGACAGAACCTGCGGCAAGCTCGAATCGGTGGATTATTATCGCGCACCATGCTCGCTCATATTGTGAGGTAGGTAGGGCGACATTCCTCATACCAGTCGGTGGCACCAGGGCAAGTTCCCAAGTGCGGCTCACATATCCACCACACATGTAAAATTGCGTAACACTGCAAATCGGTTGCAATAGTTGGTTACGTGTACGACGTAAAGAACAGGTTGATTGCCTGGCTGTGGATGATGATGGAAAAGGGTGCAACAATTCATATCAGAATGGAGCACTTCTGAGCTGATGCGTGTCGAGGCATGATCTGTTCCGAGTTCAGTTCGCTAGGTTTGTTCTACCATAGGTATCTACTAAATGTGTATCAAATACTATGTGGTTATTGACGTGCAACTATTCAAGCCTGGAATTGTGGCCTGTTCTGGGTGGCAGGAAACAACTACCGTTTGTGGTTTGATGTTCTAATCCATCTGTTTTTCATCGTTATGGATTCTGGAAGGAAGGTAGATAAACGCACCAAAAATGTTTCCAAATATGTCAGGAGTTGGAAATATTTTATTAAATGTCGATACTTCATAACCTCATACCCAAGTAACTTTCATAAAGGTTTGATACAACAGCGGTTCTCAACCGGTTCTTAATCAATTTTAATCAATATTTATTGATGAAGTTTTCGTTATTTTTTTTTTCTAAATTGTGTAGAGGGAATGACGGCTTTGGCAGGTTTTGTTCTATTATTGTCAGGGGAGTTTTTATGACTGATTATGCTCAAAAAAACATTCTTTGCATATCAAAGAATATTATGGCCAAATTTCATAAAATTTGGTCGACAAAAACCCCCCTGCCAATAATAGAACAAAACCTACCAAAGTCGTTTTTCCCCTACATAATATGCATGTCGCTCAGTAAATTAAAGACTAGGAAGCCTCCTTTCAAGAGGCTCGGAAGCCTCCTTTCAAGAGGCTCGGAAGCCTCCTTTCAAGAGGCTCGGAAGCCTCCTTTCAAGAGGCTCGGAAGCCTCCTTTCAAGAGGCTCGGAAGCCTCCTTTCAAGAGGCTCGGAAGCCTCCTTTCAAGAGGCTCAGGCCTCCTTTCAAGAGGCTCGGAAGCCTCCTTTCAAGAGGCCTCAGAAGCCTCCTTTCAAGAGGCCTCAAGCCTCCTTTCAAGAGGCTCAGAAGCCTCCTTTCAAGAGGCTCAGAAGCCTCCTTTCAAGAGGCCTCAGGAAGCCTCCTTTCAAGAGGCTCGGAAGCCTCCTTTCAAGAGGCCTGGAAGCCTCCCTTTCAAGAGGCTCAGGCCTCCTTTCAAGAGGCTCAGAAGCCTCCTTTCAAGAGGCTCAGAGCCTCCTTTCAAGAGGCTCAGGCCTCCTTTCAAGAGGCTCAGGAAGCCTCCTTTCAAGAGGCTCAGAGCCTCCTTTCAAGAGGCCTGGAAGCCTCCTTTCAAGAGGCTCAGGAAGCCTCCTTTCAAGAGGCTCAGAAGCCTTCTTTCAAGAGGCTCGGAAGCCTCCTTTCAAGAGGCCTGGAAGCCTCCTTTCAAGAGGCCTGGAAGCCTCCTTTCAAGAGGCTCAGAAGCCTCCTTTCAAGAGGCTCAGAAGCCTCCTTTCAAGAGGCCTGGAAGCCTCCTTTCAAGAGGCCTGGAAGCCTCCTTTCAAGAGGCTCAGGCCTCCCTTCAAGAGGCTCAGAAGCCTCCTTTCAAGAGGCCTCAGAAGCCTCCTTTCAAGAGGCTCAGAAGCCTCCTTTCAAGAGGCTCAGAGCCTCCTTTCAAGAGACTCAGAGCCTCCTTTCAAGAGGCTCCAAGCCTCCTTTCAAGAGGCTCCAGGCCTCCTTTCAAGAGGCTCCAGAGCCTCCTTTCAAGAGGCTCCAGAGCCTCCTTTCAAGAGGCTCAGGAAGCCTCCTTTCCAAGAGGCTCAGAGCCTCCTTTCAAGAGGCTCAGGCCTCCTTTCAAGAGGCTCAGGCCTCCTTTCAAGAGGCTCAAGCCTCCTTTCAAGAGGCTCAAGCCTCCTTTCAAGAGGCTCAGGAAGCCTCCTTTCAAGAGGCCTCAGGCCTCCTTTCAAGAGGCTCAGGCCTCCTTTCAAGAGGCTCAGAAGCCTCCTTTCAAGAGGCTCAGGAAGCCTCCTTTCAAGGGGCTCAAGCCTCCTTTCAAGAGGCTCAGAAGCCTCCTTTCAAGAGGCTCAAAGCCTCCTTTCAAGAGGCTCAGGAAGCCTCCCTTTCAAGAGGCTCGGAGAGCCTCCTTCAAGAGGCTCAGAAGCCTCCTTTCAAGAGGCCTGGAAGCCTCCCTTTCAAGAGGCTCAGAAGCCTCCTTTCAAGAGGCCTCAGAAGCCTCCTTTCAAGGGGCCTGGAAGCCTCCTTTCAAGAGGCCTCAGAAGCCTCCTTTCAAGAGGCCTGGAAGCCTCCTTTCAAGAGGCTCAGGAAGCCTCCTTTAAGAGCTCAGAAGCCTCCTTTCAAGAGGCCTCAGAAGCCTCCTTTCAAGAGGCTCAAGGCCTTCTTTCAAGAGGCTCCAGGCCTTCTTTCAAGAGGCCTGGAAGCCTCCTTTCAAGAGGCCTGGAAGCCTCCTTTCAAGAGGCTCGGAAGCCTCCTTTCAAGAGGCTCGGAAGCCTCCTTTCAAGAGGCTCGGAAGCCTCCTTTCAAGAGGCTCGAAAGCCTCCTTTCAAGAGACTCGGAAGCCTCCTTTCAAGAGGCTCGGAAGCCTCCTTTCAAGAGGCTCGGAAGCCTCCTTTCAAGAGGCTCGGAAGCCTCCTTTCAAGAGGCTCGGAAGCCTCCTTTCAAGAGAATTTTCAAGGATTCTTTGTCAGATGCAACTTGTTGCAGGCACATCATTTAAGGTAAGCTTAGTTCATTCGTCTTCTTCTTCTTCTTCGTCATTGGCATTACATCCCCCAGTGGGACATTGCCGTCTCGCAGCCTAGTGTTCATTAAGCACTTCTACAGTTATTAACTGCGAGGTTTCTAAGCCAAGTTACCATTTTTGCATTCATATATCATGAGGCTAACACGATGATACTTTTATGCCCAGGGAAGTCGAGACAATTTCCAATCCGAAAATTGTCTAGACCGGCACCGGGAATCGATCCCAGCCACCCAAGCATGGTTCTCTTTATAGCCGCGCATCTTACCGCTAGGCTAAGGAGGGCCCCTTAATTTTGTTCATAAGTATAAGCGCTTTGTTCACCTCCAATGTTTGTTGGGATGGGATCCATTGTTTTTGGAGCGGAAATGTTCTTTCTATGGATTCAGGCCCACATAATGGAGAATATTGAAAAAATGTAATACCATGCAAAAGTTCAAAAAAGAGATTGGGTTTTGTCTAGCCATTTTTTCTAGCTACTCCATCGTGCAAAGGTTAAAAATCTAAAAAATAGAGCTAATAATGATAATAATAATTGTTCGCACAACTCATCGTCACCGTTTCTGCTGCTTGCTTGCAGTGAGAGGACAGCGCAAAGAAGAGCAGCGTGCGTAGCTTCTATTCATTCGTTTGATTAGTTTTGTGTTTCGCGCCAATAGCCCGAACGCGTTGTAGTTAATTGGCGCGTAGTTAATCTTATTAGACTTAAATTTGAATGTTTGTGCGCAAGTCCCCAATAATGTGTATATTGTTTCCGTACTAAGAGTCGCCTATAAAAGGCGACTCTGAATTGAATGTCTTGTACAGTGTCTCGAAAGTAACCTCCGAGCTGGCACGCTGCCTCTCGGAGGCAATAAATTATTAGTCCAGTCTGAACCAGTTGTAACTTTATTCGTCGTCCGGAGAACCACATCAAAAAATCACACAACGTAGGGTCGTCCCATCCTGGACGAAACAATAATAATTAATTGATAAATTCGGGGAGTACCACTTGCAGACTCACCATCTGTTCATTGATTTCAAAGCAGCGTGCGATTCAGTGAAGAGAAATGAGCTGTGGCAGATAATGTTCGAACATAGTTTTCCGGCGAAACTGATTAGACTGATACGTGCAACGCTGGATGGCTCGAAATCAAGTATTCGGATTGCAGACGAAGTGTCAACCACAGACAAACAGACATAACACATTGAACATTTACTCATCAAATTCATCGTCATTTAAACACTAACGTCATCTGTTGATTTCAGTTAGTTGGGCAAATCACGAACCAGATGGCGGTAGTGAGCAAATGTCAAACTCGAGCAAATCCGATGCGCGCGCCACTAGTGACCGATTGGCCAACTAATTATTATTTGAATTGGCCAGTAAATCAGTGAACGATGGAAATTTGACGAGTGTTATGTCTGTTTGTCTGTGTGTCAACCTTGCTTGTGATCTTAGACGGATTGAAACAGGGTGATGCACTTTCGAATTTATTGTTCAACATTGCACTCGAAGGCGCTATTAGGAGATCTGGCGTGCAGAGGAACGGCACTATCATCACACGGTCGCATATGCTCCTGGGCTTTGCTGACGGCATCGACCTTATTGAAATCGATCTCAGAGCAGTAGTGGAGGCTTTTGTCCTATTGAAGAGGGAGAAGGCGAGGATAGGCTTAACCATTAACTCTACCAAGTCAAAGAACATGGTGGCAGGTAGAGTTAGGGGAAGACCTAGTGGTGTTGGTGCAGAGGTAGTGCTTGATGGGGATGTGTTTGAAGTTCTTGAAGAATTTGTTTACCTTGGAACGTTTGTGACAAGTGACAATGACGTTTCCCGTGAAGTGATAAGACGACGTATTGCTGCTGCGAATAGGGCCTCTTACGGATTACGTAACCAGCTTAGGTCTCGCAACATGCAGATGGAAACGAAATATGTTGTATACAAAACTCTGATTCTACCAGTGGCCTTTTATGGACTTGAAGCATGGACATTAAAAGACGTGGACCGGAGAGCTTTCAGGGTTTTCGAGTAAAAAGTGCTGCGTACAATAATCGGAGGGAAACTAGAAAATTGTGTGTGGCGCAGACGCATGAATCATGAGCTGTATCAAGTATACAAAGAAGAAAATACTGTGAATCGTATAAAATACGGCAGACTTCAGTGGGCTGGTCACTTAGTCGGAAGAAAAAAATAGCGAAAACAATATTCAACAGAGAATCACATAGGGTCGGCGACTTCGTGGAAGGCCACGAACACGCTGGCTGCTCATCCGATGATTTAGCGTCAAAGACGATGTTGCGTGTCGTCGTGCTCGAGGAATGGTTCGACTGGGAGCATCCTCCGGATAGGGCTTCAAAGCTCTACGGAACATCCAGTTGAGTCATTATACAGCACTGTTGTTTGCATTTTTATCTGTCGCTCTGGGATTCATCAGTGCCATTTGGTAATTTTTTTTTCGGAAGTGCGAAGCTTTTTCCTTGAAAATTGCACAACTGGTGCACTATTTCCAACATTCTCTAAATCAAATGGCGAGCAGTTTGTAAGGAGATTCGAACTCGACTAGAAGAGCATGACAAAAATTCAACACGATTTAAACATACTGTGATATTTATAACATATTTTAATACAATTTTGTTCTTAGTAACCATTATCTTTCAAATGTTGTAAAAGGATTATATCATAACATGATTTAAAAAAGGTTAACATCGAATTGCCCAACCGAAGGCAATTAAAATAGATGTGGCAAAGTCTTCCAGCAAATTTCTGATGGTTGATCACAATCTCGAGACCTAACCGACCTGTAAAAATTTCCAACTGCACAGTAAACAATATATTTTGTAAGTAAACAATAAATTTTTCTTGTCATAAGACGAGTTAATACAGTCCCATTGAATTCCACTACTTAATTGTATCTTGACAGATACGTATTTCGACCTCAAAAGTAAGGCCGTCTTCAGTGTCTCGTACTTGACTCGACTTGAAGAAAATGATCGCAGCTTACACTATTTATACTATGCGTAGGTATAATAATTTATCTAGGTACTTATCTAGTTACATTTACTACGGTGCTTACTTCTACTCGCTTGTTGCGCTTAATGCTTAGGTATAAACTTGAAGAGCCAGGAGCTACCATTTCCTTGATCTTTATTCAACAACCGCGTTTGTACCTGTCGGTAGATTTCCAAGCTCTCAGCAACATCAAGTTTCCACGGAGAAGAGACATTTCTTAAAATTTTAATGTTTGATGTCGTAATTGAATGATTTTCCTGATATACATGTTCAGCTACCTTAGACCTAAACTCATAGTTTAATCCCTTATCAGTTTCCCTCTTAGCCTTACTTACTTCTGCAATATGTTCTTTGAACCTTACATCTAACGATCTTTTTGTTTGACCTACATATACTTTATCACACTGTGAACAATTAATTTGATAAACCCCGGCCTTATTTAACATTTCTACTCTATCCTTTGTGGAGCCCAACAGTGTCTTCAGTTGATTGCTTCTGCTGGAGAATACTAAATCGATGCCGAATTTCCTCAGTCGATGGCGTAGCTGGTGGGTGATGTGTCGATCATAGGGGACCGATAGCCTCTTCAGCGGTTCATCGATCGGTGTCAGTGTTGTCAGTTCGTTTTTCCGTAGGTTCCTCTGCTTCTTGTTGATGATTGCTTGTATTGTTCTTTCCTTGTATCCGTTGATCCTCGCTGTTTCCAAGATGTGTTGTAGCTCCTTCGTTTTTCCTTCTTCGCTTAGGGGAATCGTCTGCATCCTGTGGATCATGTGATGAAAAGCTGCCATTTTATGCTGATACGAATGATTTGATGTGTATGGGATGACTCTCATGGTGTTGGTGGGCTTCCTGTAGATTTCGAAGTCTAATGTTGCATTTGTTCCCTTGATAACCAGTAGATCCAAGAAAGGTAATTTACCTTCCTTTTCCTCCTCGTGGGTGAATTTGATGTCTTTATGCACGTTGTTTATCGCTTCCAAAATCCTGGGTAGATCTTTCCGGTTGATGATGCTGAAAATGTCGTCCACGTATCTCCACCATTTCTCGGGTAGTACTCCTTGTTCCTCTAGGTTGTCCTCCAAATTCGCCAAGAATAATTCGCACAAAAACGGTGATAGCGGATTTCCCATAGGTGCACCATTCGTTTGTTTGTAGAAGCTTCCACGGAATGTAAAGTAGTTCTCATTCATGCATAATCTTGCAAGCTTAAGATACATCTTTACTTTTCCTCGCCATGATGTATCCGTCCGTTGTTCTATTAGCCAATCCTCCAAAAGGTTCAGAGCATCCTTCACTGGAACGCTTGGGAACAATGCCGCTACGTCGAATGATACCATGATGTCCTCTTCTCCGATGTTTCCTGATTCCAATATCCTCTTGGTGAACTCCTGGGTGTTTACAACTGATCTGCTGGGGAACGGCTTCGGCATACTCTGGAACTCCTTGACTTACCACTTGGCCAAGTTTTGTGTAGGGGATCCCACTGATGAAACTATTTCCCGCATCTCTGTACCTGGCTTATGTATCTTTGGTAGTCCTTTGATCCTTGGTAACACAGGGTTCGTCATTTTAACCCGGGCTTCTCCGATGATCGTCTTGCATTCCTTTATCGTTTTATCCGTAAGTCGGATTAGTCCGGGTAGTGGGTCCACTCTCAAATGCCTGTATGGTCCTCCGTTGATTTTTGTTGTCATCTGTTTATCGTAGTCCTCTTTGTCCATTATCACCACTGCGTTTCCTTTGTCCGCCTTCATGTAGTAAACTGGTTTCTCCTTCAACTCCTTTAAAATCCTCCTCTCGTCTTTGTTCGATGTCCCATGATGTCCTGCTTTGATGGCGTCTGCTACGATGTTTCTCACGCTATTCTGGTCCCGCTGATAAACATTTCGTGAAATCGCTGTCTCAGTATCCACGATTATCTGCTCTAGGTCCGCTTTCTGGGTTGTCGCATACCCTAACCCCTTGTTGAGGTGTGCTAATTGTTCCTCCGTAAACTGCTGTGTCGAACGGTTAACAACGAATCCCTCGATCATTTGTACTGTGGGGTTGGTCGTTCTACCTTCCGTCGCTGATTTCCCTCGTAGAATGGTCAATTTCTTCTTGTGCAGTCTCCTCTTCCTGTCCGCTTCACACTCTTCGGCCCGCTGTACCTTCTTTAGGAATATGTCGAAAGAGTCTTGGTTCTCCTTTGCCAGCTTGAGGTGCAGGTTGTAGCACTCCAAGTTCAACCTCTCTAGCTTGGCATAGTGTCCCTTGATTGACAACTTCAACAAATCCGATTCCGCCCTCTTACTGATAGATTTTGGGATGTGAGCTCCCATCTTAATCCTATGGCTGACAGGAGTCAGCCTCTCCTTTTGGCACTTCTTAAGGAAGGCCACGTCCTTAAGAATACCTGCAATCCTCCTCTTCAAATCTATAAAAGTACTACGCTCGTTCCGCTTGGAACTTTCTTATCAATAAATTTCTAACAAAATATGTTATTTTTTTTGATAATATTGTAACAAAATTTGATAGTTTTTTGTTTCAGGTAGTGTGATTTTTGATAGAAATTTAGATATTTTAACAACACCCTGCACCATGTTTCTAACAAATTTTGTTATAAAAATTTAGTATAACATAATGACATAGGGGGCAGCAGGGACTATGTCCAAGGGCTTGACGATCCCTCCCCAGGCCATCTGCGAGTTGTGGCGCCTGCCTAGGATGTGGTGGGGTTTGACAGTGGGCCCTGCTAAACCTCTAAAAAAGCTGCATGTATCCGCAAGTAGGCTCCGCCAAAGCGACCGTGTGCCGCTCAAAGCGCACAAGCCCAAGTCCTGGTGTTAGGTGGGACGCTAAACAGCCCTGACACGACGGCCCTCCGACGAGACAGGAGGTTTGCGCAGGCCCAATAAGCCGCCTTTAAAAACAACTATTACGAACGACATAGAAGATAATACGACTCGATACAATCGGCAACGACCTAGGCGACGAATAAAGGATCACGATTGGAAGCTTGGAACATGGAACTACAAGTCGCTAGGCTTCGCAGGTTGCGATAGGATAATCTACGATGAATTACATCCCCGCAACTTCGATGTCGTAGCGCTGCAGGAAATCTGCTGGACAGGACAGAAAGTGTGGAAAAGCGGGCATCGAGCGGCTACCTTCTACCAAAGCTGTGGCACCACCAACGAGCTGGGAACCGGCTTCATAGTGCTGGGAAAGATGCGCCAACGCGTGATTGGGTGGCAGCCAATCAACGCAAGGATGTGCAAGCTGAGGATAAAAGGCCGTTTCTTCAACTATAGCATCATCAACGTGCACTGCCCACACGAAGGGAGATCCGACGACGAGAAAGAAGCGTTCTATGCGCAGCTGGAGCAGACATACGATGGATGCCCACTGCGGGACGTCAAAATCGTCATCGGTGACATGAACGCTCAGGTAGGAAGGGAGGAAATGTATAGACCGGTCATCGGACCGGATAGTCTGCATACCGTATCGAACGACAACGGCCAACGATGCATAAACTTTGCAGCCTCCCGAGGAATGGTAGTCCGAAGCACTTTCTTCCCCGTAAGAATATCCACAAGGCCACATGGAAATCACCTAATCAAGTAACGGAAAACCAAATCGACCACGTTCTAATCGACGGTAAATTCTTCTCCGACATCACGAACGTACGCACTTACCGCAGTGCGAATATTGAATCCGACCACTACCTCGTCGCAGTATGTCTGCGCTCAAAACTCTCGACGGTGATCAACACGCGTTGAGTCGTCCGCTGCGGCTTAACATTGGGCGGCTACAAGACGGTAGACTAGCCCAAGACTACGCGCAGCAGCTGGAAGTGGCACTCCCAACGGAAGAGCAGCTAGGCGCAGCATCTCTTGAAGATGGCTGGAGAGATATTCGATCCGCCATTGGAAGCACCGCAACCGCTGCACTAGGCACGGTGGCTCCGGATCAGAGAAACGACTGGTATGACGGCGAATGTGAGCAGTTAGTTGAGGAGAAGAATGCAGCATGGGCGAGATTGCTGCAACACCGCACGAGGGCGAACGAGGCACGATACAAACGGGCGCGGAACAGACAAAACTCGATTTTCCGGAGGAAAAAGCGCCAGCAGGAAGATCGAGACCGTGAAGAGACGGAGGAACTGTACCGCGCTAATAACGCACAAAAGTTCTATGAGAAGTTGAACCGTTCACGTAAGGGCCACGTGCCACAGCCTGATATGTGTAAGGACATAAACGGGAACCTTCTTACAAACGAGCGTGAGGTGATCCAAAGGTGGCGGCAGCACTACGAAGAGCACCTGAATGGCGATTTGGCAGACAACGGTGGCGGTATGGTAATGAACCTAGGAGCACGCGCGCAGGACATGCGACTTCCGGCTCCGAATCTCCAGGAAATCCAGGAGGAGATCGGCCGGCTGAAAACAACAAAGCCCCTGGAGTTGACCAACTACCAGGAGAGCTGTTTAAACACGGTGGTGAAGCACTGGCTAGAGCGCTGCACTGGGTGATTACCAAGGTTTGGGAGGATGAGGTTCTGCCGCAGGAGTGGATGGAAGGTGTCGTGTGTCCCATCTACAAAAAGGACGATAAGCTGGATTGTAGCAACTACCGCGCAATCACATTGCTGAACGCCGCCTACAAGGTACTCTCCCAAATTTTATGCCGTCGACTAACACCAATTGCAAAGGAGTTCGTGGGGCAGTACCAGGCGGGATTTATGGGTGAACGCTCTACCACAGACCAGGTGTTCGCCATACGTCAGGTATTGCAGAAATGCCGCGAATACAACGTGCCCACACATCATCTATTTATCGACTTCAAAGCCGCATATGATACAATCGATCGGGACCAGCTATGGCAGCTAATGCACGAAAACGGATTTCCGGATAAACTGATACGGTTGATCAAGGCGACGATGGATCGGGTGATGTGCGTAGTTCGAGTTTCAGGGGCATTCTCGAGTCCCTTCGAAACCCGTAGAGGGTTACGGCAAGGTGATGGTCTTTTGTGTCTGCTATTCAACATCGCTTTGGAGGGAGTAATACGAAGGGCAGGGATTGACACGAGTGGTACGATTTTCACGAAGTCCGTCCAGTTATTTGGTTTCGCCGACGACATTGATATCATGGCACGTAATTTTGAGAGGATGGAGGAAGCCTACATCAGACTGAAAAGCGAAGCTAAACGGATTGGACTAGTCATCAACACGTCGAAGACGAAGTACATGATAGGAAGAGGCTCAAGAGAGGTCAATGTGAGCCACCCACCACGAGTTTGTATCGGTGGTGACGAAATCGAGGTGGTTGAAGAATTCGTGTACTTGGGCTCACTGGTGACCGCCGATAACGATACCAGCAGAGAAATTCGGAGACGCATAGTGGCTGGAAATCGTACGTACTTTGGACTCCGCAAGACGCTCCGATCGAATAGAGTTCGCCGCCGTACCAAACTGACTATCTACAAAACGCTTATAAGACCGGTAGTTCTCTACGGACACGAGACCTGGACGATGCTCGTGGAGGACCAACGCGCACTGGGAGTTTTCGAAAGGAAAGTGTTGCGTACCATTTATGGTGGGTTGCAGATGGCGGACGGTACGTGGAGGAGGCGAATGAACCACGAGTTGCATCAGCTGTTGGGAGAACCATCCATCGTTCACACCGCGAAAATCGGAAAACTGCGGTGGGCCGGGCACGTAGCCAGAATGTCGGACAGTAATCCGGTGAAAATGGTTCTCGACAACGATCCGACGGGAACAAGAAGGCGAGGTGCACAGCGGGCAAGGTGGATCGATCAGGTGGAGGACGACTTGCGGACCCTCCGCAGACTGCGTGGTTGGCGAAGTGCAGCCATGAACCGAGCTGAATGGAGAAGTCTTTTATGTGCAGCACAGGCCACTCCGGCCTTAGTCTGAAAATAAATAAATGACATATGTTGATATAATTTTGATATGACCTTCTAGTCGGGAAAGAATGGCGAAGAGTTTTGATTCCAGGACATGAAAAAATCTGAACGTAAATCGGTCCCTGTTGTGAGCCATACGCTCGATCGGAAATACGTTCAAGCTTCTCTCGTAAAAACGATTCCTCCATTCAAGATGTGGAAAAATCTGAGAACATCGAAGAATAAAGTCGACCGAACAAAACACATGACTTTCAGAAAGCGGAAGAAAAAGAAAAAAAAAGTGAATTACAAGCCACATTTGTCAGAACATAACATACGATAAACGATAAACGATCGATAAACTTTTGTGTGGAAGATCGTTATGCAAAGTTGTAGATGTTGAAACATGAGTGAAATTCGATTATAAGATGCTTCCACGGAACCAGTTCTACACGATCCGTGCTGATAAAGTATTGACAATGTTGATAAGTCAGTTTATTTGGAAAAAAAATCTGTAAAAAGCAATGATTTGGCAAGCAATTTGCAAGTGTGGAATGCTCTCAAACCCATTTGAAACAAACGATATAATAACAGTTTATGTGTACGTTCGAGAATTCTTGTAGTGACGGCTACTGTCCGTTATTCGAAAACATCATAACCCAGTACTATTTTGGCCGGATTTGACATCAGTGTATTACGTGATGGACACGGTATTCTAGTACAAAGCAAAAGGAGTCGAATCTGTACTCAAGGAGATGAATTCTCCAAACTATTCCCAGGAAATTCCAATTGAAACATTTTGGGATTTGACAAAGGCCCATTTGTAAAAGGATATTAAGGCAGTGAACTCCATCACATCTTTCGAAACAAGATTGCAAATGTAGTCTAAGGACAGTAAGTAAGTAGTAAAGTAGAGGAGTAAGAAAAGGACTTAAAAGCGAAACAATAATCATTTTCCCATCCCCAAAAATCAAAGTAGTAATGTTATTTTTAAATCGTGCTTATACTCACTGGGACACTCTATATAATTAAATTTTAGGGAAATTATTCGATTTGGTGGACCACGTGGACGTGGCCCATCGTGCCCTAGATTAACTCCACCAGTGGAATTCGCTGATTTCGATCAGCTTACTTAATTTCCATGGGAAGCATATGCGTTGAAAATACCTGAAAATAGAAGAAAATATCTAGTATTAGAGATTACAGAAGTAATTTTATTATAGTTTGAAATCGAATTTAAAAAACATATTAATTAAACTGAGAGAAAAACATCAAGCTCTTTCGTTTATATAAATAGTGCTCATGTAACTTGTATTGCAGCTAATGATCGCTAACCACAAAAATCACATTCGGTTGACGCAACATCCCTCGAACTGTTGTTTAATCTCCCATGATACACCAACTTTCTAGCAGTTACGCAGCCACCTCCTAGTTGAACATCAAATAGTTCGCCGGCAAATGTTCATCACATCGCCAGCAATATCGCTCCACTTGGAGATTTCCGCCGTCGGCATTTACACCAACAAACTCCCTCACACGTAAGGTGTCAGTTCACCGTATGATGGTGTTGCGACACCAGGCCCAGGCTGTTGGCGAAACTCATGAATCATCCATAAGCCGCTTTTTAAGTGCGGCGAACATCATTCCTCGCCAAAATAGTAATCCCTTGGTGGTCGCTTTGGGTGTTGCGCCCGCCCGGATACTCGTCACATGCCGTTAACGATTTTCAAACCGTACTCTGCCGGACGGGAGGCGAAATTCGAAAACTCCCAATTATTACTGCTGCCGTTGCCTCCGATCGTAGGTTCAAGATGACTAAGCTTTTAATCAGTTTAGCAATCGTCGTCATCATCATCGCGGTCGCTCTCACTCATTTGCAACAGTCTTCCACCAGCATGCAACAACAATAAATACAGCAAGTGACCACAACGACCCACACTGCGCAACAACTATTTCACGGAGATGCTTTCAGTCGTCAGTACCCCCTTGCTAATTGAATTTTAAATGGAAGCACTCAAAAGCGGTGCAGATGATGATGGGTAAATGTCGAAGGGGACAAACGGGGTTAAGCATTGCCGATGGCGATAGCTGGGGTAGGTCAGCCGCATTTAACTCATTAGCTGTACATTGATGGCCATTGCGTTTCGCGATACGGAAAAAGTTCGGTCGAGACGCTCCGCTGATTTCCAATTGAAATGATGGACCATTGTTCCGATAAAAAAACGACATGACTGACAACAATCTGGAGATAATTGGCACCTTTATTATGATTCGAAACGCTACCTGTTGTCGATTTTGTTCAAATTTTCTTTCGGTGGTTTCAGACATCGAGGGAAAGACAAAGGTGAGAAAGTGTAGAGAATTATTCATTTGGTCACTAAATAAGATAATTTTATGCTTTGCAGTAACTTGTAATCAACGTCAAAGGTGTGATTTCAATAAACAACTCATTCCGAAGATAGAGGCTGCTCTTGGACGTCATGATAGCATGAGAACGTTTTCATCTAACATTTCTTACTATCGTACCGTAATACGAAGCAATTCACGTTGAACATGATTTGATTGATAGTTTTTTTGTAGTGCGTAAATGTTATTGCATTAGACTATAAAGACGAATGTTTAGCCTAGAATGACAGAGAACGTCAGAAAAAAATGAACTAAATTAGATAATCAATCAGCAGGTGGCAGGAGAAATGTGTTCCCGATGTGATACCTTAATGCTTTTAAAACACGTACATTGAGAATAGATAGGCAACTCCTGGCTTTATACACTAAGTATTCTATGGAATTTTGCTAGTTCTAGTCAATCACGCAGTAGCAACTAAGGATTGTTCAGTCATAATGCTCGTGCTCGCTTGTTCAGGATCAGCCAATAGCTTTTGGGTTTCAAAAGTGGGAATGATGTGCTTGCGACCTAGACCGATCTTAAATTACTTCTTCTTCTTCTTATTGGCATTACATCCCCCCACTGGGACAGAGCCGCCTCGCTGCTTAGTGTTCATTAAGCACTTCCACAGTTATTAACTGCGAGGTTTCTTAGCCAGGTTACCATTTTTGCATTCGTATATCATGAGGCTAGCACGATGATACTTTTATGCCCAGGGAAGTCGAGACAATTTACAATCCGAAAATTGCCTTGACCGGCACCGGGAATCGAATCCAGCCACCCTCAGCATGGTCTTGCTTTGTAGCCGCGCGTCTTACCGCACGGCTAAGAAGGGCCCCGATCTTAAATTAATGCAGAGTAATTCAGTTACTCTCGGCTTCAACACTGAATTTACTTAAAGACACATGTTCACAAAAGGTGCTTGATTATTTATTAATTAGAAGCAATACATCATTTTGCCTCAATTTACACCCTTGCTCGCAATCTGCTATTGCCATAAGAAAGCTTGCCAGAAATCAAACCCGGTATCCACCCATGGGAAAATCATTCGCAACTTTGCCCCACAAAGTCCACAGTTCTCAAACCCGTACTTGCTAGCAAACAGCCATCGAGCCCCCACAACTCGAGGAAAGCAAGCAATAAATGTCTGATTTATGAGCGGTTTTACATTCCCAAGCTTCACACCCAGTTGACCAAGTCTCGTCTCGGACCTCCAACCCGGTGCGCTACGTTGATCCAACTGTAGGCAAGAAAATCGCCCACTTTTCTTCCCGTCGTCGTCGTCGTCGTTGCCGTCGTGGGCAATGATTCCATCCTGGAGGAAGACCTCATCTATGAAATACTTTCGCTTCGTGTTCTCTTGGTTTCCGTTTCCAATGGGTCTTCATTTCCTGTCCCGGCGCCTTCCGCGGAACCCAGTCCAAGCGAAAGCAGCTGACTTCCGCCGAGCTGATAATGAAAATTGAGTGCTATTTAATGTTTGCGATTTATATTTGTGCTGTTTCGGATGTGCGCACGTTTCCGAGTCCTTGCTTTGGACTCGGTGATGTGGTGGTCTGTGGGTGGAATTTTGCAACTAGAAGACGACTGAGCTCTGCGCTGATCTGGCAAGATAGTCCGCGAGGAAAAGGAATGCACTTTACGTGACTGAGAGTTATGGTCCGATAAACTGGCCGGCCACACCGCCATTACGCAACCCGTCCGTCCGTTGTCGGTTTGATCGTCGGACCGCGCGCTAAGATGATGCAGTTTTGTGTTATGAGTGGCCAGAAGCACGTACCGACGGCGCGGAGGAAGAATGATTGATTACTTGTACCTTGGATCGTTGTCCGGCGCGTGCAACAGTGAAGAAACTATAATCGAACTAAATTTGATAATTTCGGCTTTGAGTCGAAAGATCAATGCTGCACGATCAATGTTAATTAAGGGATACAATGGCGGCCACCGAAAGGAAGTAATTCGGCAGTCACGAACAGGCGGAGAACAATAATGAAGCATCGACGGGTCACTAATCACTCGATTAGCACAATTCGAGCTGATTGATTGGTTTGAATTTCATTAGTTGATGTGATGGTCACGGCTTTGTTATGAGCGGTATTACGAATGTTGGAAGTTAGCTATCGGATCGGAGTCGTTTATGATGGTGGTCATTAGCGATGATTACAGACTGGTGAATTACAGTTTTGAATTCAAATCAATGCAAATAAAGCCTATATATGGGTGATTAGTTCAAATATATCTATTTTTCGAAGGTTCTCGATTTAGTTAGAAGATCAGTTTGATTTATAAGTTTGACCGTAGTCATTGAATATTATTCAAGACATATCCGTTGAACGTTTTGACCCATAACATAATACACAATATCTCTGTAATGAAATTTATTCAAAAAGAAGTATTTTGAAATCATACACATTTATTGAATCTTTTGGACTATTTATCATTTAATTATATCACATGTGTACATTCAGGTCGCTAATGGAGTCTCAAGAGAATCTTGGCGCTTTCCACAGTCCACAGGACTGTTACGAAATATAAGATTTTGAACGTTAATAGAGGCTTTATCTTTCGATGGATTTTCGAAATTTATATATAAAGCGAATCGGAAACTCTCCAGCAATTTGTCATTTCATTGAAACTTTTGATTATTTACGGCAAACCATTGAAAATTTCAGTTCTTGTCCTAACCAGTAAAAATATCAGAACCAACCAATCCCGTTCATGAATTCCCAACACGGACATCAGAATGATGTAAGTTACGGGCCTTGTGACCCACGATTTCATTTTCTTCGGGAATAAAAAGGCCCATGATTCGTGCTCACGCGTCATTTGCGCACAAAACGATGGCGTTGGTAGCGGTCCTAGCATCGATGACGGTGGTTTCTGCATCTGTAGCGGTTTTGCGGCAAACTATCGAGTGGCTATCGTCAGCGTCAGCGGCACTCCAGGGAAATTTTCTTGCATGCTTCTGGATTTGGGTTTGTTGCAGGACCAATAAATTGGTTTGGAAGTTTGTGATTCTGTAGGTATTGAAAATAAATCGATTCTCAGGATCACAATTTTGTGGAAGCGAAGGTGTAGCCGAGACGAATTTTGTTTGAAGTGCAGATTATAACCGCTTGGCGACAGCAGAATGTTGCCATCGGTAGTAAATGGATGGAGAAGCTACTAAAATGTATTCTCATGGATGGAAATAAAACCTGAAACAAGTAGCAGACTACCTACTAAAATTATAATCTAGAGGAGAAATTTCATTCGGCTGCTACTGCTGCTATCCATGCGAATAATTTTCTTTAGGGTTTTTCTCTGACACGCGCTCGTGTTTCTGCTACCGACGGAAACTATCTGCCATCACCAAGCGATTAATTTGTACTTTGGTCAAAGTTCGTCTCGCCTCAAGTTGTGACATAAGAGATGCTTTCACTGATGGTTATTACTTTAGGCAAGAAAATTTAATCTGAGCACTGCAGATGCTGACGACGACCGCACGACCCACACTATCGCTGGGAATACAATTTTCGGCAGGAATTCCGCCGATGCCGATGATTGGGCCGCTATTTGCTCTTCGCGGCATCTCGAACGAAATGGCTCGCGAGAGCGGAAAAGCTGCTTTCTTGTAATCGATAAAATTAACTCTGTAGCCACGCCCCTTCGGTGAATGTTACACAATATTTGCACTCATACCGATCAACAAAGAGGCGGGACTAATGGGCCTCTTTTATTGATTACAAGAAAACTGTTTTCCCCCATGCGCGTGGCATTTCATTTGAAATGTTTCGGAGAGTGCATAGCGGTCCCAGTATCGGCGGAGTTGCTGAAGCCAATGGCGTGGGTCGTCGTCGTAGGTTGAAAGTGATTCGAAAGGTGCACTGTTGGAAATCGGTTCTTCTCAGGACCACAATTTTATACAAGGGAAGGTTTTTGTGTGAAGAACTGTGTTCAAAGTGCAAATTAACCTAATGATTAATTATTTTAGAGCGTCTTAGGGGAAATGCTACAAGGTTAAAAGACTATTATTCTTCCATTTACTTCCACTATTATCTTTTTATGTATCAACAAACATATACGTATTTCGTTTCCTACTTGGAATTATCGACTGTCGATAACAAACACTGAAGAAGTTTCCAAGTAGGAAACGAAATACGTATCTGTTTGTTGATACATAAAAAGTGAATAGTGGAAGTAAATGGAAGAATAATAGTCTTTTAACCTTGCAAATTAACCGCTTTGTGACGCCAGAAAGTTGCCGTCCGTAGCAGAATCACGAGGGAGAGGCGCGTCAGAGAGAGATGCTACAAACATTTATTCGCATGGATGGCATCAGTGGCAGCCAAGTAAAATTTTCTCTCAAGATTCTGATTTTGGTTTTGTTGCTGTTTGTGATTGGAAAGGCGCATTATGGAAATTGATTATGTTCTTTTCATAATCACAATTCTATGGGATAGAAGGTTGACCCGTGTAAAATTTTCTTCAAAGTGCAAATCATAGTCACTTGGCGCTATCATAAACGCGCATCGCGCTACAAAAATGCATTCGCATGAGAAGCGTCTATAGCCTTTCATCGACAAATTTTCGAGTGGATGATGTTGACATCAAGAGGAACTAAGTCCTCAATTAAGTCAAGATTGATACTCTGCGTATTTGATTGTACTTGGTTGCTTACCCAACACAAATGTTCTGACTTAACAAAATCTCTCTCAATTTCGATTGCAAAATCGCTAATTGCTGTCGGAGAAAGTCATTTAACGTGGAGCTTTCTGGTTTCAGTGTTTCGGTAGTTATTGCATTATTGTGCAACAACGTCGGAGCAGTTATCGTAATGCGATATCGAGGAAGTGCCTTCCACTCAAGGTAAGGCTTTTCAAGACGGAATGCACTTACAGTACAACACCAATCGAAACAAACTTAACTGAAGAAATGGAATTTCAGAAGAAAGAAAAAGATAAATTTTCCAAAATCTACAACATGTTTGATTAAAATTTTTCGCACATATTCATATTTTGACCGTACTCATATTTTAACCAACAAAACAATAATACTTTAGTTAACACTAAATGTCAAATCATAACCATAATAAACAACAATGCGTAATGCGTTACAATAATATCATTACGTTATCCAACATTCATCTTGCGGTCGTGTCTTGTACACAACCTTTCTGATTTTTTTGTTCTTTTTGTAAAGTAGCCGTTTACGATTTAAGATTTTATTAAATCTGCATGTAATGCAAACGTACTCGATAAAAAAATTTACTGCCATCGGGGTCTGACGTATTTCACCGAGCTTTGGAACAATATAAAATTTGCATTGCAAAATCAAATATAATTAGAAGTCAATAAAGCTGGTTGTACTGTGGGTAAATAATAATCGCCATCACTTTTTTATTAATTCATTTTTTATTTTTGTCAACCGTGTATTAGTATTTTGTTGTGTATTCTTGTTAGTACCCGTTTTAATCTGCTGTTGAATAACTCAACAGATTTTTCACTTGTCCTGCATACAGGGTTGGTGTGCCAGTAATAGTGGTATTAGTGACTGGTCCACATTGTTTAATTAATAACAACTGATAGTAATACATTTCCTGTGATGTAAATATATTGGCAAAAAGCTGCTTAAAATATTGTTTTCTTTTCGAAATCGCTTCCTACATTATATGGAACGGGAAAAGGGCCATTTGGCCGAATACCGTTCGGGGGAATGCAATTTGGCCGGAGGCCACTAGGCCGAAAGTTGTTTGGCCGAAAAGGTCATTTGGTCTAAAATAATATTTGACCGAATAGGTCATTTGGCTGAAAAGGATATTTGGCCGAAAAGCATATTTGGCCGAAAACAAATCGAGTGAGCCTTGGCTGGAAACAGGAGTGTTTTTTTTATCCGTCATATTTTTTTCCCAAATTTTTTTAATCTGGTTCTCAAAATCCTTCAAGTTTGGATTTGGGAAGATGGCATGAAAAATATTGTACCAACATTCAAAAAAGATACTTCCAGTCGATTTCGAATATTCAACCGGAATAAATCCAGTACTCGAGTGGGAGTCCGGCTGGCAGTGAAGCAGTTCGTGCTTTTTTACTTATGAGAGCCGAAGTCCCCTTGGAAATCAGTCGGATACAGTGTTCAACCGGTATCCTTCCGGTAATTAGGCTTCTAAAAATGTCAATCGGAACTGGTCTTCACCATCGATGCATCAAATGGAACCGAAATCGCAGGCAGTTTTCGATGTCGATCAAAATTTTATCCGTAATCGTGATGTTTCCTCTGAAGAATTTCGAATGTGGATGATTACATGGATCCAAGCTACATTGCGGTTTTCTGCAAGTATTCTCCAATGGTCGGAATGTTTTTATATTAACTATATTAGTATTTGATTTTATCTGTGTTTGCGCGTTCCATCTGTTTTGTTCATTGATTTTAAAAGACAAATTTCATAGAGGGCGAAATTGGGTCTCTCATGAAATCAAACCAAATAATATTTTACATCTCTTCTCTTGTATTTTGACTTCACGTGATTCTTAATATAAAACGACCAGGTTCAGAAAACTTTCGCTAAATCCCAATTCTGGATAGAATCTACGAAAACTGTTTTTTTAGTAATTTCTCCATAAAATCCATTTATCTCGAAATCGATACATAATAGTAGTTTGTGCAACTAGTTGCAAAAAGATGATTTTTTCAGCACGAGTTGTACGTTTATCCAACGAGGCTTGCCGAGTTGGATAAATACTACGAGTGCTGAAAAAATCGAGTTTTGCAACGAGTTGCACACGCAATTTTTTGCAATGACGAAAAATGGGCTTTAATATGATAAATCTATACCAAAATAGTACAATCGAATTCACTCCACATGATCATTCATGCCAAAAAATTATGTTGCGGCAGAGAACAATAAGATTCCATCTTATCGTGCCAAATTGCATTGCTTGAAAAGCTATGAAACGATGGATGCAATTGCCTTTGGAAAATTGTGATGTTATGTCCAACAAACCATTTCATTTATTACAAGACGCTTAGAGTACACTATTTAAACACTCACCCAAACTAATTCAGCTAAATGTAGTCAACTACTGTCCCAATGTAGATTTTTTATTATAGCACCTAAATGAGTGCTATAATGAATATTATGCAACCCATTTGAGTTGCATAATGGTCATTAAAGTACCCATTCTGTTGGTATGGAAAAGTAGGCTGTTTTATCATTCAAATGACAACTGTAAACCAGGTATTATGATCAGGAATTGCAAACAAATATATAACGATGAATTGTTTCTTTTCAATATGCTTACATATATATGAATCTTGCCAGACGATGTTAATGACATTAGTATTTATGTTCTTTTTTCTCCATTTCACGTCATGGTTCAGATTTTAACTGGTTTTGTTGGGTTTATTTATACACTTCCCAGGAGTTCAATTGAAGGCTTACGACACTAATGTTGCTCCTCCTTAAAGGCCGTACCCTACGTACGGTTGGTACGTAAGCATTTTTCTGGGATTTGCGACCCCCCTTCTTGTTGTTTGATTTTTTTCATGCAAACGTTTTTTAATTTATATAGTGCGTAAGAAAATGTCAGACCCCCCTCCTCTATAAGTGCTTATGTAATGCCATAATATAATGTGTACAGCCCCTTATATGTTTAATACTTTACAAACCGTCGTAGAATTTTTTTTTTCATATGCGGACAATATTTTTCGTTCAATCGTTTCTCATTTCTAAGTTTGCTTAGATTAGTAAATAACTGTAATTGTAAATCTGATTAGTAAATATAATAAAAAAACACAAGCACTTAGCAGGAGTTGAAAAGTTCCACACTGAATGGTTATTTAAGGAAACCATTATTTTTCAAGTAAGCATGCTTTCTTGTTAGAGTATGCATAAACGTCATGCTTTACATTAACTATGGAAGTATATATTATTATATCTGTCCTATCATAAAACAAATTATTGACAAAAACTAAAAATTGTTGAACTTATATCCAACATCATTGATCTATCCATCACGCCTTCATGCAACTGTCGGATCACCACCGAGATGAATTTCAACATAGTTATTATCGATTTCTGGTTATATAACTGGGCCATGACAGTGCTAAATACAGTTGATTTGTTTTTACCACGTTTACATATCTTCTAATTTTCGCCAATCTACAATATTTTTTCAAGTGATGATTAGAAGAATTAGAAAACATAGGTATTTTAAACGAAAAGACTCATGTTATTATGTGTGATACTGCTTCGCATCTTCTTATCTTATCTTTTAGGATTCAAGAGCTCTGTCTTTCAATTTCAATCAAAACATTCCTCGAAGGACGTCAAATTTTTTCACCTCTGAAGGCAGCAATTCATTTCTAATTATACCGGTGTGGGAAGGATCTTGCCTGTTCTGGACTTACAAAATGAAATTTGGTGAGAGAATTCCATTCTATATATTATCAATTTACATTAAAACTATATGAAACTATATAATTATATATAAAAAAAACCATCAGGGCACCCGATTGAAGCGATTTGGATAGGAAGAGTGGAATCGCCAACTTCCTGTTGTTAACATCTCGTGGATAAAGGGCGGGCTCTTCTCCCCATCTATTGGGTCAATCTGGGAAACGAGGGCTAGATTACATTATTGTATGTACGAACTTTCTTCTGGAAGGAGATTCTCTATTCATCCCGTGGATTCGCATAAGTGTTTCTGCTTATGGAACCACCCCACCCATTTTTGGCCCTTCATACAGGAGTTTGATGAAATGCAAACAATAATGTAATCATGATCAAATCGTTTGTCAGATATGGCCAGTGCTATCGGCAGGTGCCTTGCTACAATAGATGGTAGTATCATCATCATCATCATCATCAAAAGGATATTTGGCCGAAATGGATATTTGGCCGAAAAGGATATTTGGCCGAACAGCATATTTGGCCGAATAAGACATTTGGCCGAATAGGACATTTGACCGAATGAGACATTTGGCTGAATATGACATTTGGCCGAATAGGACATTTGGCTAAATAAGACATTTGACCGAATAGGACATTTGGCCGAATAGGACATTTGGCCGAATACGACATTTGGACGAATAGGACATTTGGCCGACTGAAACATTCTCACTACTTATTTCCCACTTCTCACTGTGAGACGTCTCACTACTCACTTCTCACTTACAACAGTGAGAAGTGAGAAATTAGGAGTGGCAAGTGATTCGTCTCAATTCTCACTCCTTATTTCTCACTTATCACTTCCAACTGTGAGACGTCTTACTACTCACTTCGCGTTTCTCACATTTTACAGTGAGAAGTGAGAAATGAGGAGTGAGAATTGAGACTTCTCACTTCTCACTCTTAATTTATCACGTCTCACTGTGTCCCATTCGGCCAAATGACTTTCGGCCGAATGGTTTGTTTTTTTTTTTCCTTGTATTTTAGACCCTTTAAAGTATTATTCGGGTCTTCAAATGTATTACATAGTTTACATGTCATTTTTTTAAAAATTTGTCACTGAATCTTATTTGAACACTTGGGGTTGTCGTCTCATGGTATCGATGATTCTCGCCGTCTTCAGGTCTTCGGGTCTTCGAGGTCTCTTCAGCTACGTTGCGTTGGCTACACCTGTTGAATCGTGGTGATGGATCGCGCTGTTTTTAGCGCCTCTTTTCTGCAGAAGTTCCACGCGATTTTGAGGAGTTTCAAGGCCAATAGTATCAGGACCGCTATCATGATTACCGTCAGCTTCCATTCGTGTTGGGAGTGGTATTCCGTATGAACCTCCTGGTTCTCGATGACGGTGACCTGTTGGTCAACAATTTCTTTGACATCCTGGCTCTGGTCTTTCGTTTCGGTGTTTCCCATGGTGTAGTTGTTTGTAGGTCTACTTGATTGGACTGTGCCACGGCGAGGCACCTCCCATAATTTTATATCACTTTTGTGCACCATACAATGTTTTCATATTGCGTCGATCAGCGAAATGTGTTTGAAAAACTGGAGTACTTTTTTTGCTCGTTCGGTATCGTCAGCTAAGGCTTCTCTCATGTTTGGTTGAAGTCCGACTTTTCTTCTTTCGTCATCATATCCTGGGCACTCAACTATTATGTGCTTTATGGAGAGTGCTTGGTTGCATTTACTGCATTTTGGTGCGTCATTTTTTTTGAGCAGATATGAGTGAGTGAGTTTGGTTTGGCCAATTCTCAGTCTAGTTAATATTACATCATTTTTGCGGATTCCTGTGAATACTTCTTTAAAGGGTGAGATGGTATTTTTTATTTTTCGTAGCTTATTATTTCTTGTGGTCTCCCATTCCAGTTGCCATTTACTAGTCATCTTTGATTTTATGATGGTCTTGATTTCTTTGTGATCTACTATTTGTTGCGTGATGGTATTCATTAATAGTGCACGTTTTGCTTCAGTATCTGCTTTTTCATTTCCAGGGATTCCAATGTGGCTCGGTAACCAACAGAAAGTTATGGATGTTCCGCTTTCTGCTGCTTCGTTATGCAGTTTGACAATCTCGTCTTTAGTGCTGGTTTTTATCTTCTTTTTGTCTAAACTTGAGATCACGCTTAAGGAGTCAGTACATAGAATATATGCTCCTATTCTTCCTTGGTTTATGATCCATTTTAGTGCTTCTATTATAGCAAGGCTTTCGACGCTGTAAATGCTGAGTTGGCCATGGGTTCTTTTCCGTATGACATTACCCTCGATGATTATACCGAAACCCGTTCTATAGTCGTTTTTGGATCCATCAGTAAATATTGGCGTGTGGTATTTGTACTTGGTACTCATTCGACTCGCGAAGATTTTCCTCAATTCAATATGATTCTTCCCTTGTCTACTGGCTGATACTAATGTTTTGTCGGTAAGTATGTTTTTCCTATTCCATGGTGCAATAGAAGGAAATGTCATAGTTCTGCACGGTGGTAAATCAGTTTCTAATTCTTCCAGTATTTCTCTGCTTCTATTTTGAATATTGTTAGGCTCAGGAACTACTGCTTGGTTCCATAGTTCCCCTGAACTGTTAGTTTCTTCTTGGTCTTCCGTTTCGTGGTTGGGAGAATGTTGTGCGCTGTTTATCTTTTGATGCGAAAATTGCTAGTCTTTGGTTCATCAGGAATCTGAGGTTGGGTATGCCAACTTCAGCTTGTATACTTTCGATAGGGCTGGTTCGAAAAGCTCCGGAGATTGTTCGTAGTCCTTGGTTATGTACACTTTCTAGTTGTTTGGTTGTAGTTTCACTTATGGAATGTAGTAGTGGTGCTGCGTATAATATTTTCTCCAGTATGGTGGCTTTGTAAATTTTAATTAAGGATTTCCTATCGCCTCCCCATGTTTGTGTGGCGATAGTTTTTAGGGCCAGATTTCTTTGTGTACAAGTGACTTTTAATTCTTCAATATGTATTTTGTATGTGAGATGACGATCCAATGTTACTCCGAGGCATTTGTGACTGAGCTTTTCTCGTATGATTACATTATTCAGGTTTCCTTGCTCTAGGGTTTTCAAACACTACCGTGGCACATTTTTCAGGAGAAATTTTAAAGCCCGTGCGTTTTTCCCATGTTTCTATGGATCTAATGGCTGATTGTAGTTTTTTGTTGAGCCTTTTCATGTTCCCATCACTGCATATGAGGACGACATCGTCAGCGAATAGGAGCACTTTGACTTCTGGGGGGAGCTCTGAGCAAATTGTGTCGATTGCTATTAGAAATAGTGTAACACTTATTACTGATCCTTGGCATAGGCCGTTTTCCATTATTGTTTCTTGGGACAGGGTTCCATTTGCTTTTACTCTGAAAGTGCGATGTTCCAGCATCTGATATATGTATTTCAGGAGATTTCCTTCAATTTTCCAGTCTTTGATTTTATTTAATACCATCCTTCGCCAAGTGGTATCATAGGCCTTTTTTATATCAAGAAAAACAGCTTGAGTAAGCATTTTTTTGTGCATTGCTTCTCTTGTGATAGTATCGAAGAGTGCAAGATAGTCAGTCGTGGATTTGCCTTTGCGGAATGCAAATTGGTGTTCGTTGATCAGTTTACGTGTTTCTATTATGTGGATGAGGCGGTTGTTAATCATTCTTTCAAGAATTTTCCCAAGACAGCTATTCAGGTAGATAGGTCTGTAGTTTTCCGGGTTGTTTCTTACTCCTTTTCCTTTGTATATTGGTACAACAATAGATTTCGTCCAGCTAGCAGGATAAATTGATTGCTTCCATAGCCCATTGTAGGTGTTTAACAGAAGATTTTTATATTCAATTGGGAGATTAGTAATCATATCGTAATGTATATTATCTGGTCCTGGTGAGGATCCTTTAAGTGCTTCCATTGCTTCATCTAACTCGCTTTTGGAAAATGGTTTATTATATTCAGCTGTTTCGTCTTGCTGGATTGGTAGAGGGTCCTGTTCGATTTTGTTTTTGTGCGATATAAAGTCTTTCGAATATCCTTTATCACTGGAAATTCTCCCGAAGTGATCCGCTAAGCTGTTGGCTATGTCCGGGTTAGTCGATACATTTTTGTTGTTGTGCTTGATTTCTCGGATGTGCACAATGGTCGGATTCGTCAAATTTCACGACATAAATCGATAACTCGAAAATCATCAGTGTTAGAGTTTTGATGTATTCAGAAGAAATGATCTACAAGAAGAGATCTATTTTTGGTGTAAGTTGTCATTAGGGTGGTCCTTCGGTGAAATTTTTTTGGATATGTATTTTTTTACCCTTTTGAGTTAGGAGTTCATATAATTCTACAAAGTTGTAGAGAATTTAATTCTAAGCATTTTTGCTTAATAAACATTTATTTTATCTCATATAGGTAATGTTTTATGACAAAATTGCTAAATTTAGATAGGGTGGTCCCTAAAAAAATAGTTTTTAGCTTCCACTTTCATCAATTCAGAATATTTTCAAAAACTGTCTTAGCATCGCTTCACGGTCTTTAGATGGCGCATCTTTTGGTTACATAAGATGGTTGATAGCTTCATTTTCAAGCATATTATAAGCGTTTTTTCATGAAAAAGTGATATTTTTCTGAGCATTCTACTGCAGCTAGTAGCAAATATTAGCAAACATTTCAATCGTAATCTGAAAGTATACATGCAGGCCCAACAAATCCATGGTACTTCATTTGTCCATCTTTGTCCACTTTTGTTTGACGATAGTATTATTTTTGTACGAAAAATTAGGGTGAAACACATATGTCATCTTTCGGATTTTCACAATATTTGGTAGAATAAAAGACAAGAACACCGTCTTCGACCAGAGGTCGTACAGACTGAACACTTAACACCTAGACAAATGACAGGATACATAATACCCAGTGGACCGGTGGAGAATTTTTCGATCACGAAAAGATTCCTTCTTACCGAGGCGGGAATCGAGCCCACGCTCCATAGTCCATGGCTCTAGACGATTGACGGCGCTAACCGCACGGCCACAAAGCCCGCAAAAAATCGTTCTTTATCTGAAATATTTAAATCAACTTGTGTAAAAAAGAAGTCGAAAAAATCATTTTGACATTTTAACTACTGGAACAATTTTCAAGGTGTTCTCTTGAAATAAATGCTTAAGAGCGCTACTTTTGTGGCGAAATACAAAATCATAAAATTCAAGTTGGTTTTTCATGGCTAATTCGCATAATAATTTCAATTTCACAGTTTCTAAGTGAGGGTCGCTAATGACTACATGTGATTCCATGAACATTGATAATTGGTCTAGTTCGAAAAATATGTTTTAAAAAAATATTTTTTCAAAAATGTTGATTTTTTCGACCATCCTGGATCGAAATTGGACAAAATTAAAAAGTGAGTTTATTTATTTTCGAAAAAGAATGATTCTAAAAAATATTGCGAAAATCAGAGATATGGTATATGTGTTTCCCATGGAATAGCTGATTTTTCATACAAAAAGTAATATGATTATCAAACAAAAGTGGACAAACATGGACAAATGAAATACCATGGATTTGATGGGCCTGCATGTATACTTTCAGATTACGATTGAAATGTTTGCTAATATTTGCTACTAGCTGCAGTAGAATGCTCAGAAAAATATCACTTTTTCATGAAAAATCGCTTATAATATGCTTGAAAATGAAGCTATCAACCATCTTATGTAATCAAAAGATGTGCCATCCAAAGATCGTGAAGCGCTGTAAAGACAGTTTTTGAAAATATTCTGAATTGATGAAAGTGGCCGCAAAAAAGTATTTTTTTCGGGGCCACCCTATCTAAATTTAGCAATTTTGTCATAAAACATTACCTATATGAGATAAAATAAATGTTTATTAAGCAAAAATGCTTAGAATTAAATTCTCTACAACTTTGTAGAATCATATGAACTCCTAACTCAAAAGGGTAAAAAAATACATTTCTAAAAAATTTTCACCGAAGGGCCACCCTAATGACAACTTACACTAAAAATAGATCTCTTCTTGTAGATCATTTCTTCTGAAGACGTCGAAACTCTAGCACTGATGGTTTTCGAGTTATCGATTTATGTCGTGAAATTTGACGAATCCGACCATTGTGATGTGTGGAGATTTATACTGTCCTTGTGTTTTCCTGTAGTTGCTCCACATTTCTTTCGCTGGGGTATGACTGTCGAATTTTTGGATAAAGTTATTCCAAGACATCTTTTTTGGTTCTGTTATGGTCTCTCGTGCTATAGAGTTGGCTTCTTGGTAATCTTTAGCAAGTTGTGGGTTTGGTAGTCCAGCTTTGTCTTTCTTTAACTTTTTTTAGGGCTTTTCTTCTTGCTTTGATAGCGGCGGCTACCTCTTCATTCCACCATGGGACATGTTTCCCTCTGGGGTTTCCTTTAGTTTTCGGTATAGAAATGTCCGCGGCAACTATTATCTGCCTTGTAATTTCATTAACTTGTTCGGTTAAGTCCTCCACGGACGCTATTTGTATGATATTCTGGTATGTTTCCCAATCAGCTTCTTCAATTTTCCATCTAGGCCAGTTTTCGCCTTTGTTCGATGAGGTAGGGATTGTTATAATTTGTGGTATGTGATCACTTCCGTGTGTGTCTTCAGCAACATGAAGGTCAAGTATTCCTGCTAGTTGGCTTGAGCAGCAACAGATGTCAATGCATGAGCCTTTTCCAGTTGAACTATTTATGTATGTTTTCTCACCATTGTTCATTGTTATTAAATTTGTTTCACTAATTACTGATTCAATTACCTTTCCTCGAGCACATGTTTCATCTGATCCCCATAGTGGGTGATGAGCATTGATGTCGCCCACTAGAAGGAGCGGTTCTGGGATTTGTGTGAGTAGATCTGTTAATTCTTCTTTTTTAATGTTTATTCCAAGAAGGCAGATATACATTTAGTATGTTTGCATTCAATGGTGCTCCAACTCTTACAGCTATTGCCTCTAGGTTAGTGTTCAATTCTAACAGTCTGCTGTCGACGTCCTCTTTAACTGCCGTTATTACGCCACCTGCTGCCCTTGTTCCATTAGTTCTTTGGCGATGATACGTGGAGAATCCCTTGATGGTCGATTGTGTGTCATTTTGACACATAGATTCTTGGATACATATCACTATAGAATTATATGTATTCATGAGTAGACTTAGTTCAGCTCTTCTTTGTCTAAGTCCTCTTATGTTCCATGAGATAATACAGTTTTCTTTGTGCATCTGCATATTCGCAAGTGTTTGATTAGTTTGTGTATCCAGTTCAAGGCTGTATTTGTTCATCTTCGTTCGGTTCTGCTGATTCGTCAGACTCCGAATTAACATATTCCACATTTTCACATGGCCCCATTAATTTGCTTCCTTTCTTTTTTCTAGGAGGCGATGAAGCTGAATTTTCGACACTCCTAGCATGCTTAGATGTTGGCTTATATCCGTAGAGTTTCAGAGTGTGTTCGAGTTTTGTATTGATTTCCTTGAGTTTAGCAAGTTCCTTCTCTGCTTTTCATCATGGTAGGCTTGTAGTACCTTTTCAAATTTACTGTTCACCATATTCATATTTTCTTCCATTGACTTTAGTTTTTCTTCGTTTGTGCGGATAACTACTTCCATATCACTTTTATATTTATCCATTTTTTCATCAAACTGCTTATTCATGTCTAATTTGACCGACTTGATCTTTTCCTCCATTTCTTGGTTGTTCTTGTTTTTTATCTGGTCTGCATACGACGTTTTATTCTGGTCTTCCACTATCTTCTTGGCTCCCCAAAATGGTAGGTTTTTGTCCACTTTTACTTTGATTATTGCCATTTCCTTCTTTAATATTGGACAGTCTTTGGAAAAAGCGCCATGCGCGCCTTCACAATTCACACATTTTTCTGGATTATCACATAAGTCGTGGTATTGGTCTCCACATTTACTACATTTCTTCACACTATTGCAGCTCTTTCCAATATGCCCGAACTTAAGACACACGAAGCACCTCAACGGAGATGGGTACCACGGCCTTGTTTCTAGCTTTGCATAGCCCAGTTTCACTTCTTTAAGGGGGGTGGTGCCTTTCACAGTCAGGACAAAGATACCCGTAGGGGTTTTACCTTCGTCTCGCCCTTTCACGATTTGTTTCACTTCGCTTATTCCTTGGCTGGATAAACTTTCCAAAAGCTCGGTGTCGCTTTCATGTTTCACATCTGGACAGAAAACCACTACCTTGCATGAGTTGAGTGTTTTATGCTCATACACAGTAACTGTTACTCCGTCACAAAGCTTTTCGATTTTTCGTAGGTTTTTTTCTTGGCTCTCATTTTTCACGTTGACAAAAATTCTACCGTCTTTGGTTTTTTTTGCACTGGCCACTTCTCCACAATAAGCCTTTAAGACTCTGTCCACGAGCACTGGAGATACTCCGTGGAAGTTCCGGCCTTCCTCTTTCTCTCCAGGACCATTATTTTGCCTCCGGTGCCCCCACCGGAGGTTTCCAAACGGGGAAACTAGAGTAGTTCATGTATTAAAATTTGAATGATCGTTCACTCGTTTTGTATTCACTCTCTGTTGTCAGAGTTTATTCACCGACCGGCACTATAGTAGGTTCAATTCGCACCCGTGGGACGAACGTTAAAATCGCAATTATGTTGACAAGACACTTTAACCGGCGCGACTGGGTGTGTAATATGACTCCTCTCGGACGTAAATAAACTCGACTGAACTCTACCGTGGTTAAGCTCAGAATGGAATGGTTTGTTTGAGTTTTTTATGTTTATTTGGTGTTAAACCTTATTACGGTTATAATGTTCAGTACAACGGTTGCGGTTGTTTACACAGGTATCGGATACCAGCCTTAATATCTGTTACCTGTGGTATGTTTTTTATGCTAAGTTAAGTTGAATCCAGTTTTGTTTTTTTTTATTCCGCGGTGGTATTTTGCAACATTATAGCATATGTACTTTCGAATGATCGACTGTTTATTGTTATTTTAACTTAAAACGGCTACGCAGTCTGTAAGGATTAAAACAAGATTTATATTTGTCCAACGTTTCGACACGGGGTTGGTGTCTTCATCAGGGGAAAAATATGATGTTTCTGGTTATAGGCTTGCTAGTTCTTGATATAAGCAATTATCCCTCGACACCCTGGCATCGGCACAACTTGTTTCACTGTGCAGCAACTTTCCAGAAAAATCAAACGTTACTTTGTGTGCCTTCAAATTTAAATCTCTTGCAATCTAAAAAGCGCAAGGGGAGGAGCCTATGGAAACATTCTTCGAAAGCAATAAAATATGCTATAATTTTAACTTAAAACGGCTACGCAGTCTTCAAGGATTAAAACAAGATTTATATTTGTCCAACGTTTCGACACGGGGTTGGTGTCTTCATCAGGGGAAAAATATTATTTGTTGTTATGCGTCCTTGATAGAGATCAGCGAAGACGCCATCTTGTTTCCAATCGAACCGTCAAAAGCGGTTCCAATTCGACTTGTCTACTTTTTGCTTCCATAAGAAGCAAGCAAAAAGTTCAAGTGCTGCCAGTATTAGTTTGATGAGTTCGTGCATTTTCATACGTTGCTACTTCTACAATTTTTCACTCCGCCGGTCTCTGGCTATAGGGTTGCTAGTTACCATCAGCGTACACTGAAAATATTCCACACGATTAAATAATATTCTTTTCCAAGTGAATCTAACGTGTTTCAACAGGCCTTATTTTCATCACTGAACCATGTTGCTTTCACAAGAAATAAACTAGAATCAAAACTACTTGAAAAAAAACTGTTTATTACAACATGTTTTGAACATGATTCTATGTAGCTGTCATTGAAGATGGCAGTAACATGGCGGCTATCAAATGTCTGCTGGAAGTCAAAATGAAGTTGATTACTACGTCGGTTGTTTAATGATTTCATTCAAGGTTATACTTCATTAGTTTATATACAAAATGGTTAGTTTACACTAGAGGTCTATTCTGAAACGGAATAATGTATAAATATTTTTTTTAGATGAACTTCAAAATAGAAAATGATCAAGGGCGTCCACTTGTGTTTTTTTTTGCTTCTGTGTGCTACATCGAGCAGAACGTATCCAGGCTGGGAAAAATCAACCAACTTTGTTTCTTTATGATTCAAATCTATGAATAAAACGGCGCCATTATGCATTTCGACGTTATGCAACAACAGCATTTCTTTGCAATCTAACGTGTTTTTCATATCAATTTTCAGTGTTGGTCAATTGTATCGAACGAATCATGTTTTGACACATGGGACTGGATTTACACGTTATTTTGCCATGCTTTTCAACTAGTGAAAATTCACATGTAAAACTATTAGCATGAGCGTGTAGAATATTGTTAGTCTATGATTATACATTAACACCTCAGCGTGTCAATCGATGAGCAGCAAGCCACGACTCGGCCTTTTCTTGTCAGATCTCCGTGACGTGCACACGCACCGACGGAGAGCTGCTGTCATCGCATTTCGCTTCAGCCATTTAGAGCCACACATTTCGGCGATCCTGCCAGTTTTTTTTTGATTCTGACGCTTGTTTCAAAAGGTGAGTTGAATGCAAGTGCTTAATGTGCTAATGTGTTAAAATATTGGATGGAATAAAAAAAAATCACAAGGCAAGGTGGTTTGTATTGCAACAAAGCGCGTCTGGAAGACTGCTGGTAAATGGATTGTGATGCGCGTATCGAAGACCGGTGGAAAATTGGTTGTGGTTTGGAAAATTACAAAACGCGTCTCGGAACCGCTGGAAAATGGATTTTGGTTTGGAAAGCGCGGCTTGAAGACCGATGAAAAATGGATTTTGGTTTGGAAAAATACAAAGCTCGAATACCGCTGGAAAATTGGTTGTGGTTTGGAAAATCACCAAGCGCGTCTCGAAGACCGCTGGAAAATTGGTTATGGTTTGGAAAACCACAAGGTGCGTGAAATGAGTAAAATGGTTTGAAATACCACAAGGCACGTCTGGGAGACTGCCGAGAAAAGGCTTGACGATCTAGAAAATCCCATGGTGAGTCTTGGAAGCATTGATTTTGGTTAAAATTAATTTTGTCTGAAAGTTATACACTTGGCGGCTTCAGTTCACATGAGACTACCAGATACGCTAGTTCTAACGGAATCTTGGACATATGGAAAACAATCGAATGCAACAAAGTTGTTTGAAAGTGTCATAGCTGAATTACCCGTTGGATCAAATATCATAAATTCACGAAACTAGAAAACGTTTATTACAGGTCATTATCGGGGGAACATATATTCTTCTTTACAAATGGCTTTCGCGTACCTTACAACTTTTTGGAAATAAATTTCAATACCTGCGTATTGATAACGAATTACGCGAAAGAGGATTAAATGATTTTCTCATAAGAATCCAATAAATGTAGTGCAAAAGGAGTGGCACGTGGCTCGGTCTTTCTTAAGTATATGTAAGCTACGTGATGTTTGGAATAATTCATTGATATCACTTGACCGTTTTATTAACACCATTTACGAACCATAAGATAATCTTGTAAATTAAGCACTACAGATCTTGTAGCAGATACAATTAAGATCCGATTTGTAGTCTGCATTAGTTTGCAGCAATTGGTTTCCCTCCCAAGATGGAGGGGCATGGCAATGAAATCAAATTTATAAATAGTAGAGATTAAATAATTGACTGTTGGGACCTGTCGTGAACGGATGTTAAATCTGGTACGGTTTATTTGTATTGTAGACTCTATCGTCTGGTGACGTATTCCGTAACTTGGAGATTTCCGAATCGCTAAGATTCTCCACAAAATTGTGGGCAATCATGACCATGTTAAACAGATATATTAGAGTGGTTTCAGGAAATCTAAAATAAAGAATTATTATTGTGTAAAAATATTATTGGAATATTTTACCTGAAATCGTGAAGGCTATTAAGCATGTGAAAATATTTGACAGAATGCAAAACAAATTTCAAATCGAAGGTAACTAGGATGGTGTTTCAAAAAACTGTACACAGCATCTGTCAAAGTCGAATCACCCCTAACTAGATTTATGGCTAGCGTAATGGGCCATCCAGACTACGAGCTATATCACTTGATATAGAGTAGCTTGACATCAAAGTTTGCATATCTTATTTTCACTGCATATAATGCATATGACATCTCATGTCAAGATTCTCTATATCAAGTAGCTATATCACCAGTCTGAACGTAGTCTTAAAAGCTGGATTAGTTTGGAGTTATTGGCTAATCCAGCTTTCCACGATCGCCATAATGGCGGCTACTATAAAAAATCTGACAGTAACTGCTTCCGACGCCCAAAACGTTATCGGCGCTGTTGTATCTGAGCAACCATTTTCACTTTGATGATATTTGAACAAAACGAAAATAAATGCTGTTTTTCTCACATTTCTATTTATATTTCCAGAGGCTAGGCTGGAATCGAAAAGTATTATAATTTTATATCCAGAATGATAATCTTCATAGGGCGCTCTTTGTAAATATCCTTAGGATCTAAGACCCTCAAAAGCTGGATCCCTCAAGAACACTTCGTTTCGTGAAAATAAACGGTTACAAGCAGGGCTTGTAAAAAGTGCAGATTTGTGAATATACTCTATGATAATTTGTTGCATGGAAATTCTCAGATTCATCGAGAGAGAGGAGATACACATATTCGATGTACTGTGTGTGTCGCACAAATACTGCACGGGAGAGTTGTCGTGCTTCATTTTTGCGTATGAAGTATTGTTGCTCGGTGTTGCAACCTACTCACAACATCATTTAGCAACAAAGCTTCTCTCTCGCTTTGCTTGTGTTGCTGGCATAATTTACTGGTTTGTTTTGCTCGGAAGTTCCATTTCTACGGGTTGGAACCGAGAAGGATTGCTTCATGCTACAACATGGCACTGAGAAGATACATGTTTAATTCGTTCAGTACTGTAGTAAGAGAGCGTATAGACACAATCAACGTACGTTCACCATTCGCATGCTGGAAGCGTGCAATAAAAGAATGGTGGAGAATAGGGAATGCACCTAAATGCTGAAGTAAAAAACAAACTCTTATTATCTAAAACGAAAATTTCAATAATTCAATTATTTTCTATGAGAACATTAATGCTTTCAGAGAAATAATACCCTATGTGAAAAAATTCTTAGAATATTCAGAAAATTGTCGCCCACAAACTTTTACTCCAGCATGTTCAATTATAAAACATGCCATCAAAACAGGAAGTACTGTGGCGCGCATTGTACAGTACTTTTAAGCGAACAAAGATTGTGGGAAAAGTACACGGTGGAGAATTTTAAGCGTGAAAATGTTTAGAAAACTGCTAGAGTATTTTTGGTCTACTGAGCTGCATTGTATACAAACGTGATTTGAAGGCCAAAGACACGAAGCACCTCATCAATAGGATAAGAAGCAGCATCCGGGAATGGCATCCGTTAAACTACGCCTCGCAGCGGACCACGAACCAAACACTATCATTCATTAATCTATGTTCTACTAAGGACTACTATTTATAATAACGTAATAACGTAATACAGATTGAGCTGCACTTCTTTGCAGTTTTCTTCCCGAGCCATTTTTTCCATTCCCGCTATTTAGTGGCCACCCATTAGATGTGTTATTTTCAGGGAATGTAAAAAAACAACATTGCTAATGACAACAACATTTTCCTTTTTTGTAAATGTTAGGACAAACTCAACTCGCAATAAACGTTTGTCCCAGAATCAGAATAGGACAATGATCGCCTGCCGCGCATTTCGAGAATTAATCGATTTTCGACGATGTGTTAGGTTAAATAAGTATCAGTTATGGGCTGAAAGTCTCCTTAATAAAGACAAAAAAAGTATCAGTTATCAATATTTAGACATAAACTTAACCATCTGTTAACATGATTTGTGTTTTACTTCTGAAATATACAAGTTATTGTAGTTTGGAAGTTCCCAACATATACCTCTCCATGTTTGTTGCAAATGTTGCAAATAAACTGGAACTCAGCGTTGTCTTTATCCTCTGCAGATGAGGGCAAAGACGAAAGATATTTCAGTTACCAGATAAAGATTGTCGCTATCGTCGCTGTACGGAACATCTTTTGCAGGCGTGGATAGGGGATTTAAATGTCAATGAAGGAATTTGACAGTTAGGTACCACACATGTTTCGGACAGCAGAACAAAAAGAACCGAAGCGATAATTTTTATCTGGTAACTAAAATATCTTTTGCAAAGATTTATCACTCTTCTCTTTTATAACATTGCTTGGTTTTTTGCAATAGACAGTTTTGTATATATTTGTTTAGTAGGCTTGTGAGACAACCAGTTGAATTAGATATCTCGGAATCTGTGAAATTGAAAAAGTTGTGACATTCTACAAAGGTGTTCGAAAGATCAAATCCATTGAGGAGAACATCTAGTTAGTTCGGAATTCATCCACTTGGCGGCGCTAGTGTATATGACACTACCAGTTGAATGAGATATCTCGGAGTTTGTGAAATTTAGAGATTTGTGATTTTCTACAAAGTTGTTCGAAAGATCAAACCCATTGTGGACAACATCTAATTAGTTCGGAATATATCCAGTTGGCGGCGCTAGCGTATATGACACTACCAGTTGAATTGGATATCTCGGAATCTGTTAAATTTTGAGAGTTGTGATATTCTACAAAGTTGTTCGAAAGATCAAACCCATTGTGGACAACATCTTATTAGTTCGGAAATTATCCACATGGCGGCGCTAGCGTATATGACACTACCAGTTGAATAACATATCTCGGGATCTGTGAAATTTAGAGAGTTGTGATATTCTACAAAGTTGTTCGAAAGATCAAACCCATTGTGGACAACATCTTATTAGTTCGGAAATTATCCACTTGGCGGCACTAGCGTATATGACACTACCAGTTGAATTAGATATCTCGAAATCTGTGAAATTTAGAGAGTTGTGATATTCTACAAAGTTGTTCGAAAGATCAAACCCATTGTGGACAACATCTTATTAGTTCGGAAATTATTCACTTGGCGGCGCTAGCGTATATGACAGTACCAGTTGAATAACATATCTCGGGATCTGTGAAATTTAGAGAGTTGTGATATTCTACAAAGTTGTTCGAAAGATCAAACTCATTGTGGACAACATCTTATTAGTTCGGAAATTATCCACTTGGCGGCACTAGCGTATATGACACTACCAGTTGAATTGGATATCTCGGAATCTGTTAAATTTTGAGAGGTGTTACATTCTACAAAGTTGTTCGAAAGATCAAACCCATTGTGGACAACATCTTATTAGTTCGGAAATTATCCACTTGGCGGCGCTAGCGTATATGACACTACTAGTTGAATAACATATCTCGGGATCTGTGAAATTTAGAGAGTTGTGATATTCTACAAAGTTGTTCGAAAGATCAAACCCATTGTGGACAACATCTTATTAGTTCAGAAATTATCCACTTGTCGGCGCTAGCGTATATGACACTACCAGTTGAATTAGATATCTCGGAATTTGTGAAATTTAGAGAGTTGTGACATTCTACAAAGTTGTTCGAAAGATCAAATCCATTGAGGAGAACAGCTAGCTAGTTCGGAATTCATCCACTTGGTGGCGCTAGCGTATATGACACTACCAGTTGAATTAGATATCTTGGAATCTGTGAAATTTAGAGAGTTGTGATATTCTACAAAGTTGTTCGAAAGATCAAACCCATTGTGGACAACATCTTATTAGTTCGGAATTCATCCACTTGGCGGCGCTAGCGTATATGACACTACCAGTTGAATTGGATATCTAGAAATCTGTAAAATTTTGAGAGTTGTGAGTCCAGGGACGGGAACGGTTGACATTTCTATTTATCATTCAATCTGCCACGAAGTAAAAGAAAAACAAAAACACGGCAGCCGCAGCAGCAGCCACGACCAAGCAGACGACAGTCAGCCTATGATTTTATTATTTTCTCTCCCCACAATTAATGTTTCTGTACGCTCATTTCACGACGTATGACCGTTTTTGGTGGTAAATGATTATTTCTTTACTTTTTGCTCATTTTAGAGACTAGAACTAATGAATTAGTACCAACGGCTAGCATTCTTTCTAGGCTTTGCGCCACAGGCAATCAAACTCGATTCTGTTCTGTTTGCGCTGCGCACGAACCGAAACAAGAAATCTGCTGACTGCACCGACGGCTCGACTCTCACGCAGCAGCAGGCAGGAGCATACAAACAGTTTGCCTCATCGGTAAAAAAAATGTCACAATGAGGCGTACATTTTTTTTTTGAAAACTGTTTCGGTTTGTGCGGTGCGTGAAATTTGACCGGATAAAATGTAAACATTCGCATAATCACAGTGTTTTACTGTACATTTCCCAACACTGGTTGTGACATTCTACAAAGTTGTTCGAAAGATCAAACCCATCGTGGACAACATCTAATTAAGTCTAAATTCATCCGCATGGTGGCACTAGCGTCTATGGGACTACCAGTTGAATACGATATCTCGGAATCTGTGAAATTTCAAGAGTTGTGACATTCTACAAAGGTGTTCGAAAGATCAAACCCATTGTGGACAACATCTAATTAATTCGAAATTCATCCGCATGGTGGCTAGCGTTCATTTGAACGAAATATGCACATTCTACTAATGGTGCAATGAAAGCCTATTGCAACTGAATGTAAAAAAATGTAACCTTATATCATTCAGCAGAAAAAGAACAGTATCAAATCTCTCGATTAAATTAGGAAACCAGGTTGTAGAAAAATGCGATAGAATTAGGGATTTGGGAATTATCTTAGACTCCAAGCTAACGTTCATCGACCAGTACAACACCATTATTCATAAAGCAAATAATATGATGGGTTTTTTAAAACGTTTCTGCTATAACTTTCATGACCCATACACAATTAAAACATTATATATTGCTTATGTAAGTTCGATACTGGAATATTGCAGCATTGTATGTTCTCCATTTTCAATAACACACGAAGAAAGATTAGAATCAGTACAAAAACAATTCCTATTATTTGCTCTTCGTAAATTAGGTTGGAGAACATTCCCACTTCCATCATATGAGACACGCTGCTAGCTTATAAACATTCAATCTTTGAAAGAGTGTCGTGAAACTGCAATGGTTTCATTTATTAACGATATAGTTTCGCAGCGTATTGATTCAACAAACATTTTATCGAAATTAAATTTCTACATACCATCTCGACAACTGCATCATTGACATACATTTTTAATTATTCACTGCCGTACAAATTATGCAAAAGTCGGACCTCTCAATCAGATGATGGCCATCTATAATCAACACTGCGAAACTATTGACTTTACAATGTCTCGGCAGAACTTAAAAAAATATTTTGTCACAATTCGGAACCTACACATCTAAATTTACATTAAATCGCAAAATTAAACACTACTTAACTAAACTATTTTTATTTTTATACACTATAATACCGTATTTATAGCATTAAGAAAATAAAGAAAACATGAATCTGTGAAATTTAGAGAGTTGTGATATTCTACAAAGTTGTTCGAATGTCAAACACATTGCCAAAAATGTCTCATTACTTATTTCGTAATTCATCCGAAAGGTGGCACTAGCGTCTATGAGACTATCAGTTGAGTTAGATATCTCAGAATCAGTGAAATTCAAAGAATTTTGATATTCCACAATGTTGTTCAAAAGATCAAACCCTTTGGAGAACATCCAATTGGCCCTGACGGCAGAGCGAAAACAAAATGGGGGCTGGGTGATGCTTATTTGTTTCACCCGGCAAAGCATATAGGACGTCAATTTTAAAATGCTTATTAGACCTTTAAAATAGTTAGATTTTTCTGGTTAGAAGTTTGATTTACTTTTAGATTAATAACACGAAAGTCGAATTATTTCGATTAAAAAAACATGTGTTTATAAGTAGCCTAACATGTAGTTTTACAAAATTCTAACCATACATATTCAAAAGATACCAGTATAACTCTGTTAAACACATTTTAAAAGCTTTTACAAAAATAATTCCTATCTTCACCATGCCGAAATATAGTGATTTCACGCACACGTCCATCTCCGCGAGATGGCAGTAGCGCGGCTTCGCACGCAAAAAAAAGCGATCTTGAATTCGTGAACTAACGAGTTCACGGTGTATTTTTTCGTGAACACCAATCACGGATTCGGGAACACCAGTCACGTTTTCCAGAACGTTCCTGCAAACGTGACTGTATTCCCGAATCCGTGATTGTTGTTTACGAAAAAATACACCGTGAACTCGTTAGTTCACGAATTCATGAACGCTTTTTTTTGTGTGCGTCAAGGCGAATTAATTCGGAATTCATCTGCTTGGCGGCACTAGCGCATATAGGTATACCAGAATTGGATATCTTAGAATCTTAAAAATTTAGTAAGTTGTGATATTGCATAAAGTTGTTCGAAAGATCAAAACCATTCCGATGAACATCTCATTATTTCTAAATTCATCCGCCTGGCCGCGCTTGCGCATATGAGACTATCAATTGAATTAGAAATCTTGGAATCTGTAGAATTTAGAGAGTTGCGATATTTTACAAAGTTGTTAAAAAGATCAAACCCATGACGCAGAACAACTAAATAATTTGAAATTCATCCGCTTGGCAGCGCTAGCGTATATGAGATCACCTGTTGAATGAGACATCTTGCACTCTGTAGAATTTAGATAGTTGTGTTTTTTTTACAAAGTTTTTCAAAGGATCAAAACTAGTACGGTGGACGTCTGATTAATTCAGAATTCATCTGCTTGGCGGAGCTAGCGTTTATGAGAGAATTAGATATCTCGGAACTTATAAAAAATATATTTGTGATATTACAGCAAGTTGTTATATATCAGAATCTGTTTAATTCTGAGAGTTGTGATGTTCCACAGAGTTAGAATGATCAAAACCTTACGGTGAATTAAGTCCTTAACTCGAGATTGATTTTTTAGGTGGCGGAAACGCACATGATGGTAGCCTATTGAATAAGATATCACAGAATATGTATCATTTAGAGAGTTCTGATTCTCTATAAAGTTGTTCGGAAGGTCAGAACCATTATATTTCAAATCTCATTATTATGGTATTCATCCGCTTGGTGGCGCTAGCGCACATAAAACTAGTGGAATATGTGAAATTTAGAGAGCTGTGATGTCTTCAATCACTATCAACAACCACCGCTGCTGCACCATCGATGATTGCCCCCAACGCCATCACTGCGGTAGTCGTTTTCGCAGACAAACAGAAATAACACTCGTCAAGCCTCCATCGTTCACTGATTTACTGGTCAATTCAAATAATCATTAGTTGGCCAATTGATTACTCGTGGCGTACGCATCGGATATGCTCTGGTTTGACGTTTGCTCACTACCGCCATATGGTTCGTGATTTGCCAAATTAACTGAAATCAACAGTTGTCGTTAGTGTTTGTACGACGATGAATTTGATGAGTGAATGTTCAATATGTTATGTCTGTTTGTCTGTGCTTTAACGTAATGACCTTTCGAACAAACTTTGTAGAAGACGGCTTCTTTCTAAATTGATAGATTCCCAGATATCCTACCTTGCCTAAAGACACTTGTACACTAGCGCCGTTGGGTGGATGAATTCTGAACTAAGCTAATATTTAACGTGATGGTTTTGACCATTTGATCTTTCTAAATTGAATAGCTTCGGAGATATCCTACCCACCTGCCGAAAGTCTCTTGTACACTAGCGCCATTGAGTGGATGAATTCTGAGCTAAACTAATCTTCAACATGATGGTTTTGTCCTTCCGGCCAACTTTGTAGAAGACGGCTACTTTCTAAGTTGAATAACTTCCGAGATATCCTACATTAATAGTTTTAATCTTTCGAACAACTTTGTAGAAAACGGCTTTTTCTAGATTGAATAGCTTCCGAGATATCCTACCTTGCCGAAAATCTCTTGTACACTAGCGCCTTTGAGTGGATGAATTCTGAACTAAACTAATCTTCAACATAATATAATGGTTTCGACCTTCCGAACAACTTTTTAGGAGACGGCTACTTTCTAAGTTGAATAGATTCCGAGATATCCTACCTTGCTGAAAGTCTCATGAACACTAGCGCCGTTCGATGGATCAATTCAGAACTAAACTAACCTTCAACATAATGGTTTTGACCTTTTGAACAAGTTTGTAGAAGACGGCTTCTTTCTAAATTGTATAGATTCCAAGATATCCTACCTTGCTGAAAGTCTTATGTACACTAGCGCCATTGGGTGGGCGAATTCCGAACTAAACTTATCTCCAACATAATGGTTTTGACTTTTCGATAAACTTTGTAGAAGTCCACCATACATAGGGTGACCATATGATTTTTTTCCAAAGGAGGACAAATCAGCCGAATCCTAGCGAAAAAGAGGACATTTGGTTTAAAAGGAGGACATAAAGAATATCCATCGATTTTTAGTTTTTAATATGATTAGGAATACATTATACATAAAAATGAATTTCTGTTTGTCTGACCCTTAAAGAATCGGAAACTACTACTACCGATCGGCGTGAAAATTTGTATGCAGGGGTTTTTGGGGCCGGGGAAGGTTCTTAAGATGGTTCGGGACCCCTCACCCTTTCGAAAGGGGAGCTCCCATACAAACAAAACACATTTTTTTTTCAAAATTCGAGAGCTAACCAGAGAATCAATCAATTTTAACGAACGAACGAAACGAAGTTCGTCGGGTCTGCTAGTGTTGAATATTATTTTGTTGGCATTTTCAGCGATATTACACAGAATTTTAACCAGAAAAGATCATCACATACAATTATGAACATTTAGCAATAGAGAACATTGATTAAAAGACCAGTGAAGATTTTAATCTTGCAGGCCATTGAGAATCACAATTTAAGGCATGTAAATGATAATGATACGGTCAACTGTATCACCAAGTTTGCAACTATACAACACCATACAACACATTTTGAAACTCAGCTTCAGGGATGAGCTATTGACAAACTACTAAATGATTGATAACATCCATGACTTTAGGTATAGATTCCGAGATATCTTATCTTGTAAGTCTCATGAACAGTGAATTCCGAAATAAACTAATTCTCAACAAAATAGTTTTGACCTTCCGAAGAACTTTGTAAAATACGACTACTTTCTAAATCTAAACGCTTCCATAGTAGGCGAAAATGCGCGTTGGGAACTGCCCATGCGAAATATCCATATGAATCTTAATTTCAGTTTTTCACGATTTGATCATCCTTACCATAGACTTTCGCATATCATACAAACCCGTCGGAAACGATAACGAACATATCTGCTGAAGGAATGAAGAAAATCCATCCAGCCGTTTTCGAGTTATGAGGATACGAACACAAACCATTTCATTTTTATTACCTACTAGTCGACCCGGCAGACGTTGTTCTGCATAGTAGGCGAAAAAGCCCATGTCAAATTTTCATACGAATCTTAATTTTAGTATATCACGATTTGCACAACCTTACTCGTATTTTCCACATAAGGAAATATCATATAAACCCGTCGGAAACTATAACGAACATATCTGCTGTAGGAATGAAGAAAATTCATCCAGCCGTTTTCGAGTTATGCGGATACGAACACAGACCATTTCATTTTTATATATAAGACTAGTCGACCCGGCAGACGTTGTCCTGCATAGTAGGCGAAAATGGACGTTTTGAACTGCCCATGCGAAATTTCCATACGATTCTTAATTTTAGTTTTTCACGATTTACCCAAGCTTACTCGTGGTTTTCGCATTAGGAATTATCATATAAACCCGTCGGAAATGATAACGAACATATTTGCTGAATAAATGAAGAAAATCCGTCAAGCCGTTTTCGAGTTATGCGGATACGAACACAGACCATTTCATTTTTATTATATAGACTTAGAGAGAAAAAAAGAAAAAGACAAGTCGACCCAGCAGACGTTCTCCTGCATAGTAGGCGAAAATGCGCGTTCTGAGCTGCCCATGCGAAATATCTTAATTTTAGTTTTTCATAATTTCTTCACCCTTACTCGTGATTTTCGCATGAGAAAATAAAAATGTCATATAAACCCGTTGGAAACTACAACAGATATAGGGGAACTGTTCCGTTTTCTATCTCACTGAACATATATTCATTTCATCGCGAAACAAAGAAATACAGCACCAATATCATGGCTTCTTTTTGCTAACACGCGTGCTCACTACTGAAAAAAATTACAAAAATAAGAAACAAACCATATTCTTTTTCATTGCTTTGTTTTTGATGGGATGGAAATAGGAGCTATGGAATGAAGTGCTAAACCGTTCCCCTATTTTCTGAAGGAATGTAGGAAATCTATCCAGCCGTTTCCGAGTTATGCGGATACGAACACAGACCATTTCATTTTTATTGGGGGTTTGGCAGGTTTTGTTCTATTATTGTCAGGGGCGTTTTTGTTGTCCAAATTTTATGAAATTCGGCCACAATATTCTTTGATATGCAAAGAATTTGGCCAAATAATGGCCAAATTTGAGCATAATTGGTTATAGAAAACCCCCTGACAGGGACAATAATAGAGCAAAAACTGCAAAAGCCGTCATCTCCCCTATATAGAAGATAGATTATACCCAATTAGTCTCTAGCCCGTCGAAATAACCGCATTTTTTTGTTGCGCGTGTGGATCAAAACTGCTTCGTAAAAACATGTATTCAGAGAGAAGCGCTACATTTGTCTCGTATATTGCAGCCTGAGAACAGCTGCAAAATTCAAAATTGTTTTGGTTTGTTATGTATCATCTTCTCCCGTAATACAACGCAGGAGTGACATCAACACAAGAGTTCGTTACAATCGCTTCCCTCGGTAGGCGATCAAACAACGAACATGTATGATTCAGTAGCTTATGTGTGACAAGAGCATCGAAGCTTCGTGTTGCTTGCCGAATTTGTTTCCTCACTACCACTGGCTGCTTGTGAAGCAAGCAAGAGAATGAGGCATGCGTGGTTTGCTCATCTTCATTGGGTTGCAAGCCCTGGTTACAAGGAAATACGTTGTTCATAAGCTAAAGAGAGAGTGCTCGATTCTAGGCTTAGTGAGAATCTGATAGTGAGAATGATGTTTCTGCAAAAACATGGTGGAAATCGGATCATGACTATCTAGAAAGATTCGTCAAAGCCTCGGTCAAAGCATTAAGAGCTACGCAGAATGGATACGTTTGCGTGCATTTTGACAGCATTCCCAAAACGTACGCAAACGTATCCATGTTGCGTGGCTTTTTACTCCATTTCTGAGGTCTCAGCTCCATTCGAAAGTAAAGTAAGGGAATAATAATTTACTGGAAATAAAAGGAAAATATTACCTGAGTCAAAGTGTAAATTTCCCCTTCTAGATTCGTTGTTAACTAAACTAATTGATTTTAAATTCTTTATTTTATACAGTGCTTTTAAGGAAAACTAATTTTAGTTTTTTTTTTCCAAATGTCCAACATTTAAATCCACAAGGTGGTATGATAAATACATTCTGCATAAAAGATTGATGCAGCTTCTGAAATCATTATCGGTACAAAGGATTCTTTTTTAACACGATTTTTTCGCTCGTATTTTTGATCGTGTGACTTCAATTTACCACCAAAATCTTCGCAACATGTTTCAAAAAATCCTGAATAAATCAAAGAAAAACACATGATAATTAATATGCGTTAAACATTTAGGATGAGTGCAAAATTGAGAAAATGTAAATCGTGTAAAAACAGAATTCAGTGTTTATTTCTCTAATCTAATCTAATCGAACATAAACGCAGCAAGTACAAAGAAAGCATCCTGGAAAATCATTGAGTTAGATGACGCCCAATAATTTTTCTTGTCAATATTGAGGCTCGCAGCATACCAGTGGTATGAGATAAACATCAAAGCGGCCAGACCCACTGCGTTGTGTTTGCCGCAGAGATGATTCTTCGAGATGTATCGTATTCAAGTAGTCACTTCATCATGATACATATCACGAATCTACAGGGGTTGAAATATGTGTTTACATACCGTACCATACGCACCGCGTTCTTTTTAAGTTCTTATTTTGGTAGTTGTATATGTAGTGAAATTATTAACAATAAGATAATTGACTGATATCCCATCGTTATTAGCTGGTAATGGAACAACTTCTCACGAGGGCAACTGTTGTATAATTGGTAATACGTCCGTGTACTTAATGGAATAGTGTGGGTTCAAGTCCCATCGGCAGCCGAATCTTTTTAGCATAGCATAGCATAGCATATCTGACCGCACACTATCCTGGGTTGGCTGTCGATAGGGAGGTTAGATGCGCCAGAAAAACAGCCTGGGGCTTGGCATGTTTTTCATTCAACGATCCCTTTGTTCAACACCTGGCCAGGTCCTTACGATCAGTGGGGAGTTGGGTGGGAAGTGTTGATTAGATACCTACTTAAGAAGATGCGGAGAACTCGCGCGACCTTCATAGGTATCTGGAGTTGGAATTTGGATGGGTTATTAAGGGGTGCTTTTCTTGGCGAAAAAGCGTGAATATTATATTTTTATTGGTATATTGTATATTGTAAAAGGTGATGGTTTGTTCTTGAATGTAATATGAATGAATATATTTTGGCAAAACAACTCCATTGATTTTGCATTCTGCAGCATATTTCTGAAATAATAAATTGTAGTAATATTAGAGTGTGATGTAGTGTGATGCGTCTTCAGAATCTACGTCAGCACCCAATGTTTCTGAAAGTGAAGATAATTGTCATTTGGTTAGGTAAATCGTTTATGAAAAGATGATTGTTTATAAATGTTTATGCGAGATTATTTAAAATATATGGAACTCCATGGTAATTTGAGAAAATGTATTGGAATATTAAGAATAAGTGTATAAAAAAACATTGAGATTTATGAAAATCAAAGAAGAGCAAATTGATCCTTGGTGTGAAACAAACTTCACCAGCAACACTTGTTTCAGTTGAAAAGAAAATATAAATATTTAGATTGGGATTACATTATTTGAAAAATAGTTCCCTGACCGAAGGACCTCAGCTTCAAAAAATCAGCGTCACTAGATCACCGTGTGTCAAAAATTATAAAAATACAAATGGTAAAAATTATTAAAATAAATATGTTTCTTCTATTATATTGGAAATGTTACTTTTCCTTTGTATCTTGTCAGCTCCTCCAGTTTTTCTAAAGTTTGATCATCGAACGTATTAAAATTTTGTCAGATAATAAAGTCTTAGGCAAATGATGCCCTCTCGATTTTCCGATTTTTTTTTAGTAAATTTTTAATAAATATTTTAATGAAAATGTGGAAAAATAGATATAAGAAAATGTGACAATATGAATAAGGGATCAAAATATGAGAATATGAAAATATAAAAAAAAATAATATGAACATTTGAAAATATAAATAATAATGAATATGATAGTAAATAAAAATATCAAAATATAACAATATGGATATATGAAAATATAATCCATGAATATATGGAAATATGTTATATAACTGAAATATGAAATATAAGAAGTAAACATTGAAACAAGCAAAATTATGAGAATATATCACATGAAAGCATAAGAAAAAGAAAGTGCGAAATATGAAAATAATTTCACACTTTCACACTATTATATTCACATGCTATAAAAATGAAAATATGAGAAAACGAAAGTATGAAAATATAAAAAAAAAATATAAAAAATAAAAAAATAAATAAAAAATATAAAAATTTGAACATAGGAAGATATGAATAAATGATAAAATGAGAACGTGATATCATGAATACATTTTTGAAAAATATATAAATACATATAGGAAAATATATAAATCAAAAATATAGTTCCTTATCAGCATTGTATGGCAGCATAAAAACACAACATAATGAAATTATGAAAGCATAAAAATAAAAAAATATATGGAGATAAAAAAATAGCAAAATTTGAAAATATGGGAGTATAAAAATATGACATTATGAAATTAATTAAATATAGAACATATAAATATGGGAAAATGAGGAAATAAATATACGAAAATAAGAAATTATTCAAATTCCAAATTAATGAAAAAATGAAAGTGGAGTAAAACTCATGTTTCTTTTGAAATTACTGTCCAGATTGCTATCAGAAATCAAGGTAGGTGTAGTCCTTGATTTCAATCTAAGACAGAAATTACAAAAGCGTGAGGATTACTTCTCCGTACTACGCCCATCTGTACCGCAACTAGGGGAGGGAAAGGAAATGTTGATGTGATACTTAAAGAGAGACTCTTCCCTCAGCGACACCCTCATAAGTACCACGGAGTTGGATATTGGGAAGGTATTCGTTGGGTCAGGATTTGCCTGTAGCTGGCAATGTGACCGTGGTAGATCTTACCCCGTAACACACCACGTAAAGGTGTCTACCCAGCGTTACGGGTCCCCATCGGCAGCCGAATCTTTTTACGCAATATCTCATAAAATTCTGAAAATTATACGCCATGGAAATATTTAAACGATTATTTTTGCGGTCAATATCCTTTAATTTTACATCCAACTTTTTCTTGTATACAATATTGAACACAATCTCCATAGTAACGACGACCTGTAATTTTTAAAAGTGATTGAAAAATTAGTCGAGTCGAATGGAACTTTTTGGTACATCATATATGCTGTAACATTTTTATACTGTGTAGTGATACTCATGTTTCCTTTGAAATCTCTGTTCAGATTGCTATCAGAAATCAAGGTGGGTGTAGTCCTTAATTTAAATCTATGACAAAAATGACAAAAGCATTAGAACTACTATTCCTGGCCACGCTTAGGGAGAGAAGGAATAAGTACCACGGAGTTGGATATTGGGAAGGTATTCGTTGGGTCAGGATGTGCCTGTAGCTGGCAATCTGACCATGGTAGAACTTACCCCGTAACACACCACGAAGAGGAATTTACCCAGCGTTACGGGTAATATTATGGATTAAGTAAATCTGGGCCCTAACACGAATTTGATTGCGGTTTTCACATTTGTCCTCAGGAGCAGGAATGGAAATTTTCGTTTGAGATATCTACACTATCCACATGCCTTTTATTTGTTCATTTAAAAATAGTTGTTCTTAAGTATGGCGACGATTGGTACATTCACTCTAATTGTCGCTGAAAAATGCAAAAAACAAGCAACGAAAGAGAATACCGTGCACGCACCATACTTTGCGCAGTTAAGGAAATTCAAAATTTAATCTACTCGTACAACCCAGTAAACACAAGATCGTATATCATAGCGAATAAGTGTACAAAGTGGAGGCCCTATACATACATTTTGGGCTGCGGAATGGTGAGTTGACATCTGAGAAGGAGCTACCTACACAGCTCTGGTCCTCACAAGTTCCAATCTCACGCTTCCACGGCTCTTCCGATGACAATCGACCGCCAGTTAGGGTTTTGTACTTAGCTGGTAGTGCAGCCTGGGCACTGTTGTCCTTCTGACATCAGCTAGAGTGAGTGGGTGCGACCAAAGGGACCGTCCCTAACCCCTATTCCCAAGGCGTTAAACGACCCGTGTCGAGGGAATGCATGGCCAGGGGGGTGAAATAATGAGCTAGGCCTTTAACGGAGCCTTTGGGGTACCTGGGCACCCTCCACAGTAATTGTCCCTTGTCGCGTCATGCTGGGCTTTGGCGTGGTGGACCTCTTTTCCCGAGCAACTCGTGGGACCAAAATGGAAAAACAAGTCAATTCTTCAATTAGTGGTAGTAGTGGAGGCGACGACCCCTTCGCAAGAGGTGGGTTGTTCAGGTCTCCGCCTAGGAGGCCAGAAGCAAAAGTCGGCAGCTCGGTGCGCAGCGTCAGCGTGGGTCACTTAACCATCTACCAGGCTACGCCGGTAGTAGTTATAGACGGCCCATGGCTTGTGAAGGCGATGAACCGCAAACGCGATGGGCTTTCGGCCTTCGAAGTGGCGACGGAACAGCTGGACGCCATCATCGACTTTGGGTCATCGAAGCATTATATCAGTAAGGACCACAAGAGGAGCTTTCTGATGTTGGACGCCAAGCTGGAGAGGGCGGTCGGGACGGCCAAGTGTAAACCCGTGAAATCCGTGAAATCCGTGGAGTCGAGGTCTACCCAGACTGAGGCCCAAGGATTCGCGGACTCGGGTAAGGTCGAATCGACCGAGGGCGTGTCAGCGAAGACGGTGGTGCCAAAGTCTACCTAGACTGAGGCTCAAGTATTCGCGGGCACGTCGGGGGTGACTGCTCCAACAGAGCAGACACAAAAACGGGGGAGACAGTCTCCAGGGGATGAGCTCCCTGGGGGCCGTTCCAAAACGCGGAGGGTTACTACCCCGAACAAGGGTAGTGGGGCTGGGAAGTTATACCCTGGCCAGGTACCTCCCAAACCGGGGGAGGAAGGACCTGGAAAGGTTCGTCCACCCAGGAAAGACGGTGGTAAGGGGTTACGGCAGGCAGAGAACTCTCAGCCGCCCCAGACCAGGGAAATAGAGGGGGATGACGCCTCCTGGACCCTGGTCAAGAACTAGAGGAAACCGAAGACGTCAAGGGCTGAAAAGAAGGCCCAGGCGAACGAGAGTAGGAAGAAGTCTAGGATAGGCGCCAATCGCTCCAGGGGCGATTCCCTAGTCATCAAGACGGACGAAGCTAAGTACTCGGACGGCTTGAAGGCGATGAGGAGTGACGTCAAGCTCGGTGAACTCGGCACCGATGTACGTCGAATAAGTCGTACCCGGATGGGCGAGATGATTCTCGAGCTGAAGCGGGGCGTCTCGCAAAAGGGTGCCGCCTACAAGAAGTTGGCGGAGGAAGTCCTAGGCAAGACGGTCAAGGTGAGCACTCACGACGGAGGTGAATCTAAGGGTTAAAGACCTGGACGAGATCACCGAAGTCGAAGAGCTCGTCACGGCACTGCGTTGACAGTGTGAAGTGGAGACGCCCACCACAGCCGTTCGGCTACGGAAAGGTCCGGCAGGGACACAGGTAGCATTGGTTCGGCTATCTGCAGCGGATGCCTCCAAGGTAGTCAAGTTAGGGAGCGTCAAGGTGGGATGGTCGATATGCACTGTGGGTATATATGAGCAACCCGAAGTTTGCTTCAAGTGCCTGGAACCGGGTCACAAGCAATGGGACTGCAAAGGCCCTGACAGAAGCAAGCTCTGCCGACGCTGCGGATTGGAGGGACATAATGCACAATGCTGCACGAACCCTCCCAATTGTTTGATTTGTTCCAGCAAAGCTGTGGACAGCAAGCACCACATGGGGGGTTCGAAGTGCCCGGCGTTTAAGCGTGCTGCAATTTCACAGTGCAGGTAACGCAGCTGGCTTGCTCGGTCTCGCCCGAGTGTTTGGTGTGCGCAGGTTTAGAGGAAACGGCGGAACACGTGTTGTTCGTGTGCCCACGTTTTCGCGCAATGCGTGACCACATGCTTGCACATGTGGTCTGAACACTACCCCGGACAACCTAATTCGGAGGATGTGTAAAGATGAAGTTGGCTGGAACGCTGTTTTATCGGCTATCGTCCAAATCGTTTCGGAGCTACATAGAAGGTGGCGCGTGGACTCAAGGATGGCTAGTTCAGGCGTAAACAAGAGATGGTCCAAGGGTTCGGTGTCGGCTTCATGGGTCATACCGGTGGTCATGCCATGTGGTCGAACTCGATCCTTTTATCGAACAAGTGGCCGCGTGAAGAACATGGTATCGTCGCTTTCGCGGCGTCGGTCAACCGAGCGGGTTCCTAGCCCGAGGACGGTAAGGGGTCCTCGTCAAGGCTGGGGTAGGCGTAGGCAGTTAGGCACCGCGTCGCATATATGAGCATATTCAAGAGAATGAGGATGACTCATTTATGTATATTGACCACAGCTAACAAAAGTACTTTTTTGTTCAAACCCTTTTCCGATGAGGTATATCATAAATGTTGAAAATATCAGGGGGAGAAGGCGGAGCACTGAATCCCTACCCCAACATGTGCGACATCTGGATTTGGTTCTAAACTGTAAACAACAGTGTTAATTCTCTACCACCTTTTTGTTATGGCGAGGCAATTTTTATGCACACTTTTGTTTTCGATATTTTATCAAAATTAAACACTCAATCATGCAGCAATATAATGATGTGCTATGCTTGAGATACCTGCTTGATTATAGGGATTCGAAAAAGAATTTATTTGCAGTAACTTACCGAATATAAAAATGTTCACATTAACGATTGCGCCCTAACACCGGTTCTAAGCTTCGATGCAGAGTACACGAGTTTTGTTCGCCAGTGACAGGCGTATGAGGCCCTTGGAAAATATCGAAGAAATACGAGTTGTGCGCAAAATTAAGTACACTGTATTGAAAAATGGTTCCCAACATTGCGCATAATATATTTTAACGAATAATATAAATAACAAACTAAATTCTGAATTTAAAGGGCTTCAACAATATTATAATTATTCGATCCATGTGTAATAAGATGTCACCAAATGTAAAAATTTACAAAAAATACTATTTTTCGGGTAGACCGTCACTTGTCCTGTTCTGCTAAAAACACGACATTTTTGTCATTTTCACTGTTTTTAGTACAAATTTTAACTATTAAAATTGAAAATGTGTCATTCAACAGCGGCAAAATGCATGCGCTGTTGTAATAACATGTATTTTGTGCTGACTAGTTGTAATTATATTTCGAGATTTAATTTAAACGCATTCTATAAAAAATAACCGCAAAATGCGCAAAGTTATGAGCTGCGCAAAGTTAGGTGCGTGCACGGTAGCGATAATTCTTTGTCCTCATCTGCAGAGGATAAAGACTTTGTTGCGTTCCACTCGGCGTTCCATTTTATCTGCAACAAATGTGATGAGGTAATTGTTGCACACTTTTCAAATAGCGATGGTTTGTATATCTTAGAAGTAAAACACAAATTATGTCTAATTAATGATAAGTGATACATTTTGACCCGAAAACATCATCTAAAACCGACTAATTCCCTAAATGCGGTCCTATTCGGTTGCAGTTTGGGGAGAGCGCTTGTTGTGAGTTGAGTTTGTCCCAACAAGACAGGACAATGTTGTTGTTATTGGTAAAGTGGTAGTTCTACAAACGCTGCTTCGAACTGATCATGAAATCTCGCTTAACTTTTCAAAAGGACCTAAGTAACATCTTTTTTTCATGAATTAATTTGAGTACTGTAATTAAAAGCTTTCATGTCGTTCTGTTGATTGCGCTATTCAAATAATTTCATTAAAAAAATGTTACTTAGGTCCTTTTGAAAAGTTAAGCGAGAATTTTTTTTTTCGAATGTCTTCTTCTTCTTCTTAAGGAAAAGCCTCACGGAGTCAAAATTTAACAGGACTCGTGTTTTCAAGGGCACACCATTCAGTACAGAAGCAACGCATAACTTTTATTATTTCACGCATGCTGTGACGCAGCAAAGCTAAAAATAAAAATAACAGTTGTGCTTTGCTTCTGTTTTGAGCGGTGTGCCCTTGAAAACGTGAGTACTTTAAAATTTGGATTCCATGAGGCTTGTCCTTAAATGTCTCTACATTCCAACTTGAACTTAGCCTGCATTTCAACTTGTGTGTTCTGTAAGCAATGCCAAAGTTATTATTTGAAAGCTTTTCTATGCCCGCCATTACATGAATGAATATGCATCTTGTGTGACAAGTATGATGGAACCGAGAAGGTTTCCCCCCAGGAAACGTCCTAGACCGGACCGATAATCGAACTCGAAGATAAATGTATTCAATTCTAATTTGTGGTGATCTATCCATTGCTTTTTCCGTCCATACTTGAAGAATTATTTTTTCGGAAGATGAAAATCGAATACAACTGTCTTAGTTGAGGCAGAATATTCGTTTGATCATCAAAGGTCGTTCGGATCAAGGTTTAATTTACTATACCAATTCTTGGAAGACGATCGACGATATATGATAGAGATTGCATACAATTCACTAGCGGTGATTGATTGCCACCTGCCATTCAGTTGGGACATGCTTGAGCAACCCACCCAGGCATTGACCTGCTAAGAAGCGTCAAAGCCAATCCAATTTGCACTGTCTGCTGCACAATAATAATGTGACCATGTCGAACAGCAACGAACCAACGACGCAAATCCAGTGCAGTGCGTGTTAGTTATGTAGTGAAACCAAATGAAGAAGAGACGCAACCACCCGATTACAGTTAAGCGAGAATCTTCACTAATTCTTGAGCGCGTTCTACGGTTGACTGGAGCCACCGATGCGAAGTCCCACTAATGCTACTGCGAGCGGGGTTGATACCATTCGAACTGACAGCGGGCCTTGAACCCTTCCGCCATCAGTCGAGCTCGGTGTGTCAATGTGCATTCGTGCTGAAAATCGGATATTGGTTTATTATTACCACGAACGAGGTCAGGCGTAATTTTCCCATTTCCATGACCAGTTCTGCATGCGAAAACAAACGATGTTAACCTGAGCAGACAAGCCAAAAAAAAAGTTTTTATGACTTTTCACACACATAATTCAATTTCGAGCACACTTTTTTCCCATTAGGATTCGCCCCTATCCACAATTCACCTTCTCGTTAATTCTATGTACTTTACCCCGACGAACGTTTATCGTGTACTTGTATCGCCGTAATGACTTTCCCACAATTTTCCCCCATTTAGATTTACGCATACTTGGCAACAAAGCAACATCGGAACTGGCTAAATGGATCATTACTCTACGTTCCTGTGCGATTGTCTCGGCGGTCTTCCCCGCACTGACTGCTATACCAGCTCAGCTGGAGCAAACGCAACTTTTTTGTTTTGCATATCTGCTGCGACCCCAAACAGCCTTCCGATCCGTTCTCCTGCATGGTTCAACAATCCATTGCTGCCTGGGATACGACGGCGTAATTATTTGCATGAACATATCGAGCGATGTGCTAATGGATAATTCCTGTCCGTACGACGGCGGCCGCCGAGATCGAGAGTGCGTTCTCAGAGGCGTTGTCAACGCAGCTAGGGGAAGAATGCAGCAATGAAGACAATCATAATCGCTGATATTAAGGAGAAAAGCTGTAAGAAACTGAAAATGGTTCAATTTCTTTTGTTTATTTTAGGAGTTATGAAGTTCTTGTTTGATTAAATCGAATATGATCATTACATTGTAACATTTCGGTATCTGAGAAGGAGTTCCCAAACGATATTGAAACGCTATCCAGCTACGCCAATGCAAATCGTAAAAGGGTTTCCTCGGTCGGACCACCACTGTGGTGGCCAAGGAGAGCTATGTGGTGAAAGCCCATGCCCCTCTTTATTCATTTTCATTCAACCATTCGCAATATTGGACCAGGTGAGAATCACATCGCAATAAAGGATCCATTCATTGTCTTCTTGATTTCACCCTTTGATTACGATGGCTTACCATTGTAGGCAACTTGTAAAATCAATATCCTGCTCATCGAAAAGGAAACCGCAACGTAGCACTAAAGCACATTCGATTGAAGTTTAAACGAGTGAAGCCTCATCATCATTTTCCTTCTTCAATGGAACGAGATGGGAAATCGCAGCTAAATGGAGCTTGAGAATGTGCATTCCATTTAGCCTAATGGCCAGGGTGTTTTTCACGAATCAAGCGAACTGTGGCCCAAAATAAGGAACTACATATTGATTTGCTTTGTGATGAGATGGCTTCCGCTTCCCATTGAGTCCATCTTTACTACCAGTCAATGGGAGCACGAGGAGCAATATGGTCACCCTAAGAATTTAATTTTTAAAGTATATGAAAAGCTATGTTACTCCGTCGAACCTTATTAGCACAAAGTGCATTGTATAGGAAATGAGCTCTCAATGGAAAAAAGGCATCCTTCCTTGCTGATCCACTATCAAACGATTGAAAATGAAAGTCTCTTTTTTGAAGGCAGGGAAGGGACGGTTCTCTTTGTTGAACGAGTGGGGTGCAGGCTTGAAGAGTGTCAAACGATGCTGGTGGTGTTCCGTCAAGTGCGACGATGACGGAATAGTGCGGCGAAAGAAGAAACTGAGATGAGATTCCACATTAGTGATGCCCGTCGCCATCATCAGTCAGTAGCCGGTGTCGGAAGTCAAGTCGAGACGTCGTCGTCGGCGATTGAATAACTCGAGTGCATTGACATGTTTACAAGCAGCATCGATGTCGTTATCAGTAAAAGGGGCTACTTGCTTGACCGTATCTCATTGCGTTGGTGCTACTGGGTTTGAACTATTATCACTGATGTGTATCAAATCAAGGTGTGTTATGGGAAAATATGAGACAACAATCTGTTAGGAAGGTTGTTGACAACATGTTCGCTATATATAGACGTTCGGATAATAAATCATTTCAAACGTATTGGAATGAGACCCGAGAAGAAAGGGCTTCACGTGCATCTAAAGTTTTAATACGGCTTACAACGACACAATCGATATTGAGTTTCAGGAAGGTAGACCCTCAATTCGCCATTCGTAGATTTCGTAATGCGTAACAAGGGGAAAAACCAATTGTTGGTACATATTACATTTGTAAGCTCTTCCCTGATGATTATGGTGTTCACTTAAAACAAGAGCTATAACCACAAACTTAGTACATAATTTGAACATTAAAGTAACATGCCTACCTTTCTGTTATTAGCAATGCAATTTCAATGAGCATCCACAAATTACGTAACGCTCAGAGGGGGGGGGGGTGTTGACCGAACTGTGACAATCCATACAAACTTTTTCATTGATTCATACAAAACGTGTGACATAGAGGGGAGGGGGGTTGAAAATGGCCAATTTTTGCGTTACTTAATTAATGGATCTTCCCTTATTGGCAATGAAATAGCTATATTTGCCAATCAGACATCAACGTAAAAAATTGTCATAGTAGGGCAGTACCCTCTATTCCCGTCAGCAACGTTCATTACTCCTGTCGACATTTAGTGATGTATAAACAGTCAATCTATTTGGTTGGAACGCGGTCGAGTTTTTAACTATGTGGACGGGAATAGGGGGTGCTGTCCAAATGGTCCCGCTCCCTATTGGTGGTGGTTTTCAGTAGAAAAACATATTAAAGGGTCGCACTCTCATCTTACTCAACTCAAATTTGTGTCGGATGTATGTATGTATGCATGTAGTTAGCCACCATCCTAGGTAGAGTCTTGCTCTGCATGCGATTCCACTTGGCAGTAAGGTCAAATTTCAATATGATTTTGCATTCAACATATTGCTGTATGAATGATGATGATGATGATGATGATGATACTACTATCTATTGTAGCAAGGCACCTGCCGATAGCACTGGCCATATCAGACAAACGATTTGATCATGATTATACTACTGTTTGTATTTCATCAGACTCCTGTATGAAGGGCCAAAAATGGGTGGGATGGTTCCATAAGCAGAGACACTTATGCGAATCCACGGGAGGAATAGAGAATCTCCTTCCAGAAGAAAGTTCGTACATACAATATTATAATCTAGCCCTCGTTTCCCAGATTGACCCAATAGATGGGGAGAAGAGCCCGCCCTTTATCCACGAGATGTTAACAATAGGAAGTTGGCGATTCCACTCTTCCTATCCAAATCGCTTCTTCAACATATTGCTGTATGAAGGGCCAAAAATGGGGGCAGTGGACCTGTAAGCAGAGACATTTACACGAAACATACGGGAAAATGAGAATCTCCTTCCAGCAGAATGATCCAACGAAAAGAATAATGAAATTTGCAATACTTGTCAAGCACCCTCGGTGCTCCAATACCTTGCTTTGAAACATCAATTTCATTGTTAATTTACTTAAGGCTATAAATAACTACTTCCTGTAAACACTTCTTATTACGGTGTTGTTTAGGTTGAAGAATCACTGGACCTCGGGCCTGCATAGGAAATATTATCCCTGACGGCATAAGCCGTCTTTAATTAATTGAAAAGATAATTATAGATTTATACAATAAATAATACATCATATGTAGACATACATCATATGAAGACTTTTATGTGCAGCACAGGCTACTCCGGCCTTAGTCTGATAATATATAAATAAATAAATTTATTATAACCACCGAGAACAGACATTTACGCTCGAACAAAATTTCGAGCAAAACATGTGTAAATAATCAAACCAAACCTTAACGCCATTGACGTCGACATTGCAACTCACAAACTCCGTTTCACATCACGATGGCGCTGGTGTACTCTTGTATGCAAAACAACACTAGCGCACAGCGGCATTTTTTGATGATGCTAGCGCTGATTCTGCACGGGATAACGGCGACATTCCAAAGTTGTTTCAAAATGAATAGTAAAAAGTTATCACAACATATGGAGTGCAGCTTCAACGTCTGTTCTCTGTGTTATAACTAAGATGAAATACAGATATGTTCCGATTTTATCACGTTCCGATTTTGTCACGCTCCGATTTCGTCAACAAAATTATTCCGTTTTTATCAACAAGAAAATTCAATCAGTTTTTTTTTTAGAGATTTAGCTTTTAAAATTAAATAACTTGTGTTAGTGTCTGGCCAAATGTTGTATTTATAGTATTTCAAGCACTAGCGGTAAAAAAGCCGTAACTAACAAGACAAGGTTTCTCTTTACCGACTTTACCGAACATGTGATCTACCCGTTCAACGAAGTCCTAAATAATATATCCGTACATAACATCACAAACATTTCAGCAGTTCCATCGTAGGTAGGATATCACTTAATTCTTTTACAAGCTACAGTGGACCCTCCATGAGTTGATGTTCTAAGATTCGATATCGAATCGTTGGAACAAATGATGCCATACAAAAATATTTTCACGGATACTTTGATAGTCTTTTCAAACAATTTTCCAAGAATTTATGTTCCACATCTCAATACCGACTTTATTACATCTCTTCAAAACGTCATGGATCTCAGATCATTTCTCTACCGAATTTTGAAAACGGCTTTGACCTATCTAATGATCCAACTTATGAATGATGTTAGATATGATACCGTAGTGCAACCATTTTGCTTATATGACTTTAATCATCACTTGTTCTAGCCATTGCAGGCCTTTTCGGTTGGTTAAAATATTCTGAAAGTCGTATTGTTTTATGTAATCATCCATGTCCGTTATATGCCTGAACAAAACAGTCCACAACTAAATTGCTCGACACATACACCTTCTTAGTTATTGTGCATCTAATAGATATCTTGATCTTAACTCAAGATCATTTTGGAGGACCTTGGACATCTTCTTCTTCTTATTTTGCTATGGCTCTACATTCCAACTGGAACTTGATCGGCTTTTCAACTTAGTATTCTATTAGCATTTCCTCAGTTATTAATAAGGCAAAGACAACGGTACACTTTTCTTCAAGAACGTCCCTAATCTTAATACGGTACGGCTCTTATTGTGGCATCACCTAAAACATACATTCCTTGCCACAACAATAGAACTGGTTAGGCTGGTTCCAGGAACTCCCGCATGAAGATGCGCTGCAACAAGTGTGGCGAACCCCATCCAACCGATGAGTGCGACAAGATGGAGGTGGCTGATCTCAAGTGCGCCAACCGTGGCGACAAACATCGGGCCACAACAAAGGGCTGACCAAGGCAAGCCGTTCCTGGAAGTCTGGAAGAAGGCTTCCACCAGGACCCTACCGAAGCAGAGCCGTGTTCCTGCGTTCAACGAGGTGAACTATCTGGCCAACCCGATCTCCCGCCGAGCGATTCCAATCATCCAACCATTACAACCATACAAGCAACTGGAAGCTGCGTCGGTTCAAGCTCCAGCACCACCGGCTCCATCAGTCCATCCTTCAGCAAATGTCCCCCACTCCCTGCATTTCACTGGCAACAATATGAGCATCCTCTACCCCTGGAAGATTCCGCTCCGCTCTACATCCCGGAGGCTTCTAGGTTGGATTGGCTCACTCAAGAGTAAAATCGTCAAGCTCAGCGATTTCCTTCAGAAGAAGGAAATTGACGCGGTATTCATCACCGAAACCCAGCTGAAGCCAATTCCGGATTTTAGGATTCCGGATTTTAGGCTGGTGAGGTTCGATAAAACAAGCTCCAGATGGGAAGGAGTGGCAACCGCGTGGCGGACAACATCGCCTGCCGCCTGCTTCCGGGCTTCAAGCTCAAAATCATCAAAGCTGTTGGAGTGGAAGTCACCACACCTCTGTTGGAGTCGTCATGTTCATCGTGGTTTACTGTCCCAATCAAGTCAACGTCGACGATGGCACGTCGGCCGAACTACTTAGCCATATAGTCAAGCTCACTCGGCAGCAAGGGCAGTTCATCATCGCCGGAGACCTGAATGCAAAGCACCAACCACGAACTAGAGGGCCACTACACCATCCTGAGCCCTGACAGCCCTACTCGGTTGACACTGTCCGGGGGTCAACATCTTCATCACGAACATTAACGATCACGGCTCTCAGCCGGTCGTCTTCCAGGAGCTCAGCTCGGACCACAATCCGGTGGGGGCGGAAGTTGGAACTAGAGACATCCGGTGTCATCTGAAGACGTCGATGAGCAGCTGGACGCCATCCAGGAGGCGCTCTCCCTTCATCTGCGAAATGTCACTCGCAGGCAGTATCAACGTACTGGGCTGCCTGCGCTTGAGACCCGGTGCAATCGCATGACCGTGATTTTTCTGCTCAGGGAAGTCGAGACAGACAGTCGAGACGAAAATTTGCCTAGACCGGCACCGGGAATCGAACTCAGCCACCCTCAGGTCTTGTTTTGTAGCCGCGCGTCTTACCGCACGGCTAAAGAGGGCCTGTCCAGATATAGCTGCAGCGATTAAGAGTCGAAACGTTTTCTGTCCCACCCCGCACGATTAGAGGGAGCTGAAACGTATGTAGAAGGATTTAAAATACGATTTAATTTTCCAATAGATTATTCCTACGGATATTCCAATGGCACAATGCCACCCCTGGTCAAGTACTAGAACGGATTGGTCAAGTCATCTACAACGTGTGGCTACCGGAGAAGCGGAACCTTTTTAGATCACACTGCAATCAACTGAAGAAACGATATGAATTAGAACAACTACAGGGGCTAGACAAAAAGGTTGAGATAGGCAAAATTTTGTTGATATTCCAATCAGCATAACTTTGCCTAGAAAAATCCGATTTTGATAAAACCGGGACCATCGGACGCGGAAACTCTTCTAGTATACTGTCTCTATGCATAATCTCAGATTGGCCTTTGGCCACCGGAGATGTTCCGGATTTTCCGATGGTATGTTCAAAAGGCATTTTTTGTACTGCTTGTCATTATAAGTGACGTATACTTTCATCATGTTTTATGTTTTTTTCATGAACTAGAACTAATATGCCGACCAATGTTGGCTGTAGATCGAGAATCCATAAAGACTACGCAGAGATATGGCCATTTCCGTAAAAACGGTTCCGGGAACATGATGAAATGGCAACAGATCGGAATAATGCAAATATGGGTATCTATCTTCATGGCTTTGCGAGACGATGATCACAGAAACATTTCCAAAATAATGGTACTGCCACCCTTATAGCAGGTTCCATGAACCTTCCAGGAGGGGCCGGTTCTGGCACCATCTGGAACCATGCATACATGGGTGTCAAAATGCATGTTTTCCCAAGACGATGAATATAGGATCTTTATTAAAGATACATTTTAAGGACTGTAAGACTGTTTGGCCAATTTGTAACAGGTTCCAGGTGTTCTGACAAAGTGACATTTGTTTGGGATGTATGACAAATTCCACACCGTTTTCACGCAAATGGCCATATCTCTGCGTATACCCAACGGATTTTCGATCTGTAGCCAGCATTGGTCAGCATAATAGTTCTAAATTTTGGGGAAAGCATGAAACATGATGACAGTAAACGTCACATAAAATGACAAGCAGAAGAAAAAATACATTTTTAACATGCCCTCGAAAAACCCGGAACATCTCCGGTGGCCATGGGACTATCTCAGGTTGTTCATGGGAACAGTATACTAGAAGAGTTTCCGCTTCCAATGTTCCCGGTTTCATCAAAATCGAATCACTCTACGCAAAGTTCTGCTGATTTGAACTTCGACAACATTTCGCCTATCTTAACCTTTTTGTCTAACCCCTGTACAATCAACTGCGCAAAACAAGTGTACTCAAATCCCGCTCGGTATACTTTTGGATTCTGCGGTCTCAGTCAACCGAATCTATGACAAAAGGTCGAAAGACAAAAGGTAGAAAGGACAAAAGGTCGAAAGACAAAAGGTCGAAAAGACAAAAGGTCGAAAGGACAAAAGGTCGAAAAGACAAAACGTCGAAAGGGACAGAAGGTCGAAAGGCACAGAAGGTCGAACGGGACAAAAGGTCGAAAAGGACAAAAGGTCGAAAGGGACAAAAGGTCGAAAAGGACAAAAGGTCGAAAGGGACAAAAGGTCTATCAAGAACAAGTTAATAACAATTTGGGTGTATTCCAAAAGAATTTATGAAATGCATTTAACTTCAAGCAAAAATAACGCCCTCATCTAATCAATCAAAGTTGAAGAATGAGCAATTTTCTAAGAAGGAGTTATTACTATAAGACAATATTATGAATATCTACATAGTTCTGAAATAGATAAAAAAGATTGTTTATAACAAATGAATAAAGCTTGTATTTCGCGAGACAGAGTTGTCCTATACCACGCAGGCGCACGCATTGAAAATGCACCGGGGTACAGTACACGCCGGTGCATTTGATTGAAGTGACATTTAGAAAACTCAAACATCCATCTATTAGTGGTACTTATTGAATGAATTTTATTTAATTGCTAAAATTGTAAAAACAAAAGAACAGAGTTTTTGCTAACTGTGTAGGCCAACTCTGGTGCGAGATTGATTCCCTCCGTTTCAGTTTCTTGTCAATTTCAAACTTATGTCCCGTTCGACGTTTTGTCCTTTCGACCTTTTGCCCTATTCGACGTTTTGTCCTTTCGACCTTTTGTCCCGTTCAACGTTTTGTCCTTTCGACCTTTTGTCCCTTTCGACCTTTTGTCCTTTTCGACCATTTGTCCGTTCGACCTTTTGTCTTTCGACGTTTTGTCTTTCGGCCTTTTGTCCTTTCGACGTTTTGTTTTTCGACCTTTTGTCCCTAACCCCAGTCAACCTACCAGCTACAGTTCCAGTAGTACCAGAATCATGCGAATCGTTTCAGTCAGCATCAGCAAGTTGCAGTATCCTCAGTGAACTACAGTCAAGGGAGGTTCATTGTGCACCAATCAAGCTACTAAGAGCTACTATTCAGCAGGAACCAAGTCTTCGAGAACCAGAAGACAACTCGGAAAAAAATACAATAGAGTTGCAATAAAATATTATAAAAATACAATACATTTCATTGATAAACATTACTTTATATTATTTTTATTTTACACCCAGGAGCAGAAATCTTCGTTTTACTATCACTTGCATCGGCATTCAGTAGACAGCTTCGAATTCATGTTTCTTCAGTATTTTCGTCGTTTCCATTCGATTTTGATTCTGTTTTTCAATTAAGCTTAAACAATCTCAGAAATGTGAACAGGCATGCAACAGTAAGTATTACTACACATGTTCTAGGTTCTCCAAAATATCCTGGAGTTCAGATCGTTTGGTCTTCCAGGCAAAATACACCTGGTATGGAACAGTTTATGTTCATAGAGGCGCACAGAGTCCAAGAGTATTGTTTACATATCAGTTTTGCCCTACGCAAATGTGCAAGGCACCCCAAATTGTTTTGAAGTTCATATCGTTTTTTTGGAGTTCGGACTAGAAGGAATTGGTCAGATTTGATAGGAAAATTATTTTGAGCTTTTCCGTCGAGTCAAGTACGAGACACTGAAGACGGCCTTACTGTTGAGGTCGAAATACGTATCTGTCAAGATACAATTAATTGGTGGAATTCAATGGGATTGTATAAACTCGTCTTATGACAGGTGGTCAGATTTGTAAAATCTCATGTTTCTCTTTTCTGGACTGCGCTTCAAGATGCATCCAAAAATAAACTGAAGTTTGTGGTTCCGTAGAAATTCAGAAGGTAGAAATTGTATTTCTATTTTAACTGTACTTTATTATCGTAGTTTTACATTCAACGTATTTTAAAGCTCCCTAATAGTACATAAGCATCCCGTGTACTCCATAAATTCAAAATAGGAAATAAGTACCTATATTGAAACGGATTTCATCCTTTCCGGTTGCCTGCGTTCCGAAAAGGAATTATAACTTGTTTTTCTACCTCGTTTGCTATTTTGCTGTTATACGCAAATGCATGGGCATACAAAAGGCGAAACGGTTTTGCATTAAGTAGATTTTCCACCCGCTCCGATGTTTTTCTTTCCGGATTTTCCTATGTTCAATATTTAAACTTGTTTACATCGGCAAGTTCTCTCCTACTCCAGGTTCCAGTCATGGCTTTGCCATACGCCATACGAGCCCACTTTTCCCTTCACTTATGTTGCGTCTGTGTCGCATTTATCCTGTACCCCGTTTTCCGCACATGTAGGCACATAACGAGTACCCAATTTTGCATAACAAAAAACATGAGAACGTTCGCCTTGAAATTCAATCGTTTATTTTTATTTTCGGGGACGGGGGTCGTCGCGGTGTCTCCGCAAGTAGACCTATGATTACGCCGACTGCCTGACTCGCAACTGCCTCGCGACGGAAATAGTCCACCCAGAGCATACACCTGTTATCCTATGGAAAAAGTCTGTTTGCATGTACGATTGTCGTAAAAATAAACCGACCGATGCTATCTGGGAAGCAATTTCGCCAGCAGTCAGTGGCTTTTTGGCTAAATGACGACGTGACGGCGCCAATACTGGGCACCATTTCCGCCTGCCGTCACCATCATCGGTCGTTCGGTAACGTATGATTTGGTGCCCACTGATTGGCGCGTTTCCATTACAATAATTAAATGGTAGAAATTTTGCTGAATTGTTCGGCGTCAGCTATCCAGCACCATAAACTTGGCAGCGGCAAATGGTATCGGTCAAACATCGAAGGTTGGTTTCCATTTCAGTTCATATTTTCGGTAATATTATTTAGATTGGAGAAAAAGATATTTTAGCTTCCAAAAATAACTCACTAGAAACCTTATTCTTCTTTTTTCCTTGATCTTCATTGCTGGTATTTCAACTAAGTGAAATATGTAGGATTTCTTCAGTCATTAATTGAAAAATTTATATGCCCGCATTCATACGTTATTAAGTGTGCTGCGAAGATTGATTAAACCGTTTCAGTATTCAAAACCAGTCATCGTCAACAAGGTCCATAAATTTCGCTGCATTTGTTAATGAAAAACGATTACAAATAAACTATATTAGGTATATGTGAACGTTATACATATTTTGAAATTTGGCAATAGAGTTAAAATTCTGTGAATTTGTTCAATGCGTCACACTCGATCATGTTAACAGACCTATTAATCCATGTGATTGTAATATTTACTAATGCTATTTTTTCTTTCAATTGCTTTTGCCTTCCGTATTAACCTTCTGACAGTACAAAAGAATTGTGATTGTCTTCTCCTTTCTACTTTATCAAAATTCCTATCATTGCACACAAAAAAGCGTTAATCAACTGTCGACCTTTTCGATGAACTAAATGGTAATAATTGGAATGTAATTAATAACATAAAGTCAACAAGCTTCCATTCACCAACAGCGACTTCGTCAGCATTTCGTCCACCAATCTGCTCCTAACGTTGTTGCCGAAACAAAAGACGTGATTTACATCGCTAATTACCATAACGACTGCCGCACAGACATTCTGACTGGGGCACTAACTGGGAGGAAATGTGCATGATTAATTAACAGCGCGCTGCTGTCGTCGGGTTGATCGGTCGGTCGGGATGGTCTGACGGGCATAAACTTCCTCGGAAGTCTTTCCCGAGAAGGACGGGGGAGGAGTAATTTCATCATCGTATCACACATCACATGTTGCACACAGCTTGGACCGGATCGTGGCGGTACGATTCGTTAGAAAAAAACATGAAGAAAAAACCCGGCACTAGTCACTCTTGTTATCAACTTCCTTTAATACCGGGTGGGTCTCCGTTTACGTCGGTTGTGCATTGCATACCCTGAGCGATATGCGGCGTCGAAGCCTTTCGACTTAAAGTGGGTTGTATAGAGTGATATCTCACTTCTAAATACTGACACCACGTAGTGAAACGTTTGTTCATGTTTGTATTGCCTTGAGATATCTGTTTTCGAGAAAATAAACTAATGAAGAAAGAACACCTCATATAGAAAATAAGAAGTTCTCCGTACAAAGTATAGAATTTTCCAATAAAGAGTACATTCATGTGTTAAAAAGCTTAGAATATTTATCTCTTCTCGCGTCATTTGTAATACATACCTCTGATTAACTCTTATCTTCTACTGCATTTTTGCAGTAATATCCCGATTTTATCACCCCCTGGTGAATTTTGGAATGATAAAATAAAAAAATGCGATAAAATTAATTCTTTTTTCATAATTTTATTAAATGAACGACTACTCAGTCTTACAGTTTCACAACGAGTCGGTTCAAGTTAGACTAAACTCACGACGACAAACACCATGAATATTTCCCTCTCGAAAAAGACACAATTCCCGTGACGTACAACACGTGCTGAAAAAATCAAGTTTTGCAACGAGTTGCACACGCTATTTTATGCAATGACGAAAAATGGGCTTCAGTATGTTAAACATGTACCAAATTTTACAGTCTACACTTTACACATGATACACTTACTCCACATGATCATTCTTGCCAATAAATCATGTTGCTGCAGATAACTACCAGTTTCCATGTTATCGTACCAAATTGCTTAGCTTCTTAAAACATTAGGCGATGAATGCACTTGCATTTGGAAAACCATGATGTTATGTCAATCTAACTATTAAATTTATGACGCGTCGCAGAGAATACACTATTTGAACACTAACCCAAACTAGTTCAACAAAATTTAGTCATGTAACTACTGCTCTGATGTTAATTTTTCATTATAGCACCCAAATGAGCGCTATAATAGATTTTATGCAACCCATTTGAGTTGCATAATGGTCATTAAAGCACCCATGTGGTTATTATGGAAAAGTAGGCCGTTTTTATCAGTCTAAGACGAACTGTTAACCAGGTATTACGATCAGGAATTGCAACAAATATAATTCAATCGTACAGTACACGCAAAAAAAAAGCGTTAATAAATTCATGAACTAACGAGTTCACGGTGTATTTTTTCGGGATCAACAGTCACGGATTCGGGAATATAGTGACTGGTGTTCTCGAATCCATGAATTAAATCACGGTATATTTTTGCTGGTTCACGAATTCGGGAACGCTTTTTTTTGCGAGTAGATCCGTAATCACTATTTCATAATTTGCTTCACAAATATGAATCATTTTAAGCCTTAGAAATGCAAAATTCGTGAACGGAACCCGTAATTTCTTGTCGAAAAGGCTTACAAAGTTCTTGATTTGGAGTGACAAAATCGGGTCGAAAACGTAATAAAATAGGAGAGTGACAAAATCGGGTCACTACTATATTTTTGCCTTTCTTGTACAACAAAGTTGTACCTAAACTGCCGTTATACACATAACTGTCCCACGTACATAGGAAATCCCAGCAAACATGGGACAACTATACGTATAACGGCAGTAAAGGCTATCATTTCACTCCAAGAACGAACTTTTTATAGAAGGCTCGAAGGCCCATAGTGTTATATACCAATCGACTCAGCTCAACGAACTGAGCACATGTCTGTCTGTCCGTGTGTATGCATGTGTGTATGTGTGTGTGTGTGTGTGTGTGTGTGTGTGTGTGTGTGTGTGTGTGTGTGTGTGTGTGTGTGTGTGTGTGTGTGTGTATGTGTGCACAAAAGCTAAGAAAAACATTAGACAACTTTTCAGATAGTAATCCTTTTCTCGCAACAAGTTTTATTCGACAGAGGGCAAAGCCTTGTTGACCACTATTGAATTATAACGATCGACGGTTGCGTTTAAAAGTTATAAAGAAAATGGTACATCGAACCGAGCCATATAAGCGCTATAATAGGGTGTATTGACTAAATGCGAGAAAGGCAGTATCACTACTCTGTGAATTATGTTGGGTTTTTACTATTCCTTTCCTGGATGAAATGTAGGTACTAATCTGAAGTCATATAGTAACTGTTCGTCCGAACACATTATATGGTGGGCGCGATGTTACTGCTGATGTTGACGTTCTTTGATTAGACAGGGATATGATTCCAAGTAGATTACCTTAACCGATTCAATACGGATGGGTCATATATGACCCAAGACGAAAATCAGCTGTCAAAAATCAGTTTTAAGAGATAGAGCCTTGCTTTCTTCAGCAAAAATGTTCAAAATTAACTGATCCATCCAGGAAAAATATTGCACATGTCAAGTTATGGGCCATACGATGATCTAGAGCATCCAATTTATCCTTGAATTGTAATTTTGATGTTCTTAGGAATCAACACCATACTTTACCATATTCTTGTTGAATAATTACAATTGAAACGCTTAGCGATGAAATCCTGCGCATGCCCAGTGGTATAACAGATTTTTAACAATATCAACGATACTCCAAATCATCCTTGAATTCAGATCTTAATATTCAAATCGATCAACATGAAGATCTTCGATGTCTCAACTATTTTATTGAGTTAGAATAGCTCCACGGGACTTCGTTACACCATAACAGACAAACTACCAAATTCGTTAGACATCTATGACACTCCAAACTATCCTTGAGTACAGATCTTAATATTCAAATCGATCAACATGAAGATCTTCGATGTCCTCATTAGTTTTGTGAGTTGGAATAGCTCCAAGATACCCCGTAACACCATCATAGACACACCACACAATTCGATCAATATCTACGACACTCCAAACTGTCCTTGAGTACAGATATTAATATTCAAATCGATCAACATGAAGATCTTCGATGTCCTCATTAGTTTTGTGAGTTGGAATAGCTCCAATATACCTCGTAACACCATTATAGACACACCACAGAATTCGATCAATATCTACGACACTCCAAACTATCCTTGAGTACAGATCTTAATGTTCAAATCGATCAACCTGGAGATCTCCGGGTTCGAATAGCACCACGGGGCTTTATTACACCATTACAGACCAGTTGGCAACTACTTGTCGTGCGCGATAGTCGTGTTTTCGGATAGCTCGCTACGTTCTTACGGAAAATTGGATTTTTTGTGGATCCTGTCGCGAAACAAGTTTGCATTCATCGCAAAATGTCTTCAAGCAGGCAAAACACGCTAGTCGTCGATTTCGGTGTTCTGAAACGACCCACACTAGAGCAAGTGAAGGAAGTTATCGAGGTTGATCTGAAGCTCAACATGGCAGATGTTAGAAATATTAAACTGCACCACTTGAGAAACTGTGTGCTCATCGAGTTCAACGATGCAGGCTTGGCATTACGGCTGCTAAAAGAGCATCATCTCCGACACACATTCCGATATCAGTGTGTGAAGTATTCTATCCCTATATATGTCGATGGCCCCACTACCACAGTAAGGCTGCATGACCTACTACCATGTATGTCTGACACAACCCAACATCACCCAACACATGGAGTGGAGCAATATGGAAAAGTGATCTCCATACAAAATGAAGTGTGGAAGAACTTCTTTCCTGAGGTACCAAACGGTGTCAGAGTGAAACGGATGAGGATCGAGGTGCAAATACCGTCACGTGATAGATGACGAATTTACACTTGTAACTTTCCGAAGCCCAAACAAACAAGTGACATAGAGCGAAGGAACTCAGCAAGAAAAACGAACAGTTTCATACAACGCCGAACAACAGAGTAAAGAGATGGACCAAAATCGCAACGATACAGATACAGACAATGAGAACGACGACGACGCACACATCGACCCACAATGCGGGACCACGGCAAAGAGACGGTTGTCGACTGGAACAAGTGAATCGAACGAGGCTAGATGCGAACAAGATCGGAAGAGATCGTGTAGTGATGAGGGCTGCGTGGAAGAACTACACTACAGCGGAGAAAATCTTCCCGAATCAGGATGGAAAGTATATAACACAAGTTCGAAGAAAAAATGAAATGCATTGTACCGTAGCAGAGATACTTTTTTAATCGGCATGCATGCACCTTTGGTGAAATGCCGTTAATAAAAACAAACAAACAAAAAATTACAGATAAACTACAGAATTCGTTCGATATCTACGACAATGCGAACTATCGTTGAGTACAGATCTTAATATTCAAATCGATCAACAAGGTGATCTTCGATGTCCTCACTAGTTTTATGAGTTAGAATAGCTCCAAGGTACCTCGTAACAGAGTTACAAACGCATAACAGAATTTGTTCAATATCTATGACGCTCCGAACTGTCCTTGAGTACAGATCTTAATATTCAAAACTTTCAACAAGATCTTCGATGTCTCAACTATTTTTATGAGTTGGAATTGCTTCACGGGACTTCGTTACACCATTATAGACACATTACAGAGTTCGTTGAACTTCTACGACACCCCAAACTGTCTTTGAGCTCAGATCCTAATATTCAAACCGTGTAGTAAGAACCCAGTCAACACAAAATCGCATATGATGCAACATAAGATGCTAAAGTGGAGGCGATATACGTACATGTTGTATGGGGAAGTACCTATATCACCTCCACTTTAGCATCTTATACGGCATCCTATACGATCTTGTGTTGACTGGGAAGATCTTTGATGTTCCCACTATTTTTATGAGTTAAAATAGCTCCAAGGTACCTCGTAATACAATTACAGACATACTACATACTTCGCTCGACATCTACGACTCTCCAAACTATCCTTGAGTACAGATCTCATTATTCAGATCGATCAACATGAAGATCTTCGATGTCCTCATTAGTTTTATGAGTTGGAATAGCTCCACGGTACTTCGTAACACCATTACAGACACACCACAGACTTCGTTGAATATCTACGAAATTCCAAACTGTCCTTGAGTACAGATCCTAATATTCAAAACGATCAACATGAAAATCTTCTATGTCTCAACTATTTTTATGAGTTGGAATAGCTCATGTATGGTATCGTAGATATTCTGGAAATCTTATGATTTGTATATACCGGTGTAATGATGTTCCATAGGGCTCAAACTAACATACAAGCTCAAGAACCTATGGATTACTCTGTTGATCTTGTAGACCTCCAATACTTGAACTTAGTAATGCTTTGGAGTACCGTAGATATTCTGGTAATATCATAATTTTCATATGCTGGTGTAATGATGTCTCATGGGGTTTCTGCAGCTTATATATAAGCTAAGTGGCCATTGAATCAATATGTTGGGCTTATAGACCCCCAAGATCTGAATTCAATTGGTTTGGAGTACCGTAAATATTCTGGGAAAATTGTGGTTTGTATATACTGGTGTAATGATGTCCCATGGGGCTTCACCAACTAACATACAAGCTTGGAAACCTATGAATCACTCTGTTGGTCCTGTAGACCTCCAATATCTGAACTCAAGAATGGTTTGGAGTACAGTAGCTATTCTGGGAATGTTGGATTTCTTATATACTGATGTAATGATGTACCATGGGGCTTCTCCAACTAACACACAAGCTCGGGAACCGTTTGAATTACTCTGTTGGTCTTGTGCACCTCCAAGATCTGAATTCAAGAATGGTTTAGAATACCTGAGATATTCTGAGAATGTTGATTTTTTATATACTGATGTAATGTGGGCTTCAGTCCAGACGTCAATCGTCTAGACGCATGTGCTAGGGATTCGATTCCCGCCCCGGTAAAGAGGAAACTTTTCGTGATCGAAAAATTCTCCACTGGTCCACTGGGTGTTATGTGTCCTGTCCGTTGTCTCATGCTAGATGTTAAGTGTTCAGTCTGTACGACCTCTGGTCGAAGACGGTGTTCCTGTCTTTTTTTATTGATAATGTTCCATGGGGCTTCACCAGCTAACACACAAGCTCGGAAACCTATCAAGCACTCTGTTGGTCTTGAAGATCTCCAATATCTGAACTCAAGAATTATTTGGAGTACCGCAGGCACTCTGGGAATGTTATGATTTGTGTATACTGATGTAATGATGTCCCATGGGGTTGCTCCAACTAACACACAAGCTCAGGACCGTATGAATCCCTCTATTGGTGTTGTAGACCTTAAATATCTGAACTCAAGAATGGTTTGGAGTACCATAGCTATTCTGGGAATGTTGATTTTATTTTGAAATACTGATGTAATGATGTTCCATGGGATTTCTACAGCTAACATACAAGCTCTGTTGGTCTTGAAGACCTTCAAGATCTGAACTCAAGAATTGTTTGGAGTACCGTAAATATTCTGGGAACGATGTATTTTGTATATACTGGTGTAATGATGTCCCATGAGGTTTCTCCAACTAACACACAAGCTCGGGAACCTATGAATTACTCTGTTGATCTTGTAGACCTCCAAGATCTGAACTCAAGAATAGTTTGGAGTACCGTTGATGTTCTGGTAACACTGCGGTTTGATAAAAAATACTTCAATTATGTCTCAAGTACCATTTCCAACTTCATATTAGGATTGAGGCCCCGTAAAACGCTTTGTTGTTTATGTAGATCATCAAGATCTGAACTCAAGAAAGGTTTGGAAGCCCCAAAAGATCTAAAAAAAAAAATATTTCCCCCCATATTTCAACTTTTCTATGGTTTGCATCCGTTTTTGAAGCAGTATGTCCAAAATTTATGTTGAAATACGACGAAAAAAAAATCCGTATTGAATCGGTTAAACCACATCACGCTCGTAGTATTTGTTTTAATATATAATCATGGTATGTTGGACGTCTTGTCTAACAGTGCCAGCCATTTCCGAAGTTACTAAACGATTGCTTCTAGAACTACTGGCAACAGCCGACACTTTATGTAGTAATATGTAACCATTTGGATCCATTTGAAGCTTGTAGCTCCACCACAAGTAATGACTTGTGTAAATAGAATTCTCCCGTAATAAAATCCCTCACACCCTTTTGAAGAGTAACACTGAAAAGATGATACTCTCTTTCCGGCGTGGCAGCTAAGTTGTCATGTCTCATTCCCATCCGTCACTGTCAGTAAAAGGGCAAGATTGTCGAGTAGTTTGGAACAAAACATTACATTTATAGCTGACTACTAGATGGAGCGTAGGCAGGGTTTGAATCTAAAAGAGAATGAAAAAGTCTTATACTTATCGTCTCAGTATACATATAGGGTAAAATGCCCAATAGTGGACCCCCTAGTAGCGGAATTTTGCTCTTCCTGTCATAAGGCTTCATAATTTTCAACATATTAACTCTGCTTGATATCTAACAACAAGCTCTGCATCCCCTCTTCACGATACATACATAAAACACCCAAATACACGAAGTTATTCGTAGAAATTAACATTTTAAAGTCTCACTGAATTCGCCCTATAGTAGACCCCCTGGGGGTCCATAATGGGAAATTGCTTCCCTATAGTCGACACTTCATTGGATTTTCATGTCCCGTTTCGGGACGTTCTTCTTCCCTATTATGGACCCCCCAAAATATTCCTATAATGGACACTCTCGTGTTTATTTTTTATAGAATTGTAAAAAATCATCTAATTTAACTTTCCATAGCATTTCCAATGCATGTAATCAAATCATAGGACTGTAATGTAGGTTCTCCCGATAGAATTTCATAGCAAAATGTTGACATTGTGCAGTAATAATGCAAAAATGGCTGGAGGGTCCACTATTGGTTGGGGGTCCACTATTGGACACTTTACCCTACGATATGTACACGAACTGTACTATCGAAATTCATAACTGGTGCCTTATGAATCTTCGACCGATTATTACACCAGTAGTACTTCTCATACGCAGATACCTTCAGTTACCGAGTATTTAAGCGTCGATGAGCGTGTGGTCTACATACTGGCCTCCCGACCCTGACGCCCATGGTTCGAATCCACTCTGCCGTACTCCACTTTTTTTAAATGAAAATCATCATTCATAAGGCAACATATTGAAATTCCTACCGATTCCTTGTGGCAAATTTTCATAAGGCGTCCATGATACAGTCATTTTCCTAGCATACCGCGAGAGACTTTTTTTCGCAAGCTGTCATGATAAAGAACTAATTCGGGCTCTGAGGGACTGAGCTCTAAACGCGGCGAGCACTGGTTCTGATGATGCATTTCAACTTGTTCTACACAGCTGCGGTCTGCAACATAAAAAGAGCGAAAACAAAGCTAAAATCAACATTTTTGTGTGGGGGCTGCCTATTCGATTCCATTTTCGCACTTGTATTCAAGTTTGATAAATTGGTTATCATGGCTTGTTGTGATTCGGAACAGATTTTGCCGACGACGATTTTCAAGGAACGTCGGTCATTGAATTTCGACCTAATGCCGAAACCAACATCGGGGTCATCGAGACTACCCAATTCCAACAACCAACAACTCAAAGCGCAAGTACCCCTATAGAAGGACGTCACAATAAAGTATAGTGCGAAAGGTTTCTACCTTATAACCAACAAGATAGAGTTGTCCCAATGTTGTATGGTCCAATGGAAAGTAGAAACCTTGGATTTACTAGCACTTATCGGTATGGTCTGTTCGTTACTTCTCTTCTTCCCGTTTAACGTGTACTCCATCTGGTCAATAATTAGATTCCTAAGCGGCCCTGAAAGATAGTAGTGTCCTTTGTGGCCCGTTTACTTATTCGCTAGTTCTAGCGGACAATGCACTATCCGACAATACTAGCGTGATATTAGCATAATGAAACAGGAATTGTCTTCGCTAATAACCATTATTCCCTCGGTCTTCCTCTACAGCGTCCTTTTGAAGTTTCTTGTAGCTCAGGGTCGTCAGACGCCCGGATCTGGACTTTTTTTCGATGCTATGATTGTTGTCTAGAAGTGCCAAGATGTTGTAGATGCCTAACATGTGTTACAGACAGATGAATACATTCCAATGAACAAAACGCCAGATTTTATACTGAATGATGCTGTTTGAGGATCAATAGCTCGATTCGGAGCGATAAGATTGAGCTCAAATTTTGCCTCCCAGCCTAAAATAAGCTAAATTTTCAATCAATGAAAGATATGTATTTGTTTGCATTTTGATTGCTTATGCCCATTTCAATTGGAACAAATTAAACAGCCATATCACTTGCCCCATATAGAAGTAATCTGTCAACATGCATACCAATAACTTTCGTTGTTTGAAAATTTAGATAATTTTGAGTGGCTAGGCAATTTTGGCTGGACCTAATCCAATTGCAAGGAACCAGAATAATTTTGTATGAAAATCAGCGCAGTTGTAACTATTCCCGCTAATGGATATGTGTAATTTAAATGAGATCTGTATTATCAACTGTGCAAGTACTGTGGAAAGCTGACATTATTTTTTTGGAATGTTCAATTTTGAGGGTTTGAAGAAATGGTTTTAAAATACCTTTTGGAGTGACAACGGAGATCTACCAATGAATGCCGAAATTTACCTGTAAAGAAATGAAAAGGAATGTTATTATTCATAGAAATGGAGATAGAATAGAATTAACGAGAAAAATTATTTTGAGCTTTTAAGCGGAATGTCTTCACTTATGTATTTCCAGTCATAGTTGATTACGTCTAGCAAGAAATTTTCCTCAATACATTTTTTATTAGGTCTTTCGATCAAAAGATTTCTAAAGACACATTCGCTCTTACAGATTTTTTTCCTAGTTTACGTATAAACACAGTCTACAACTCGATAGTCGCCTATCCCGCAAACTCACTTCTGCAAAGAAACAGATTCAAACCGTTGAAACCCTATTATAATAATATTATATTTTTTTAAGTAAATCATAGAGCATCCATATCAACTGCGTAACCCAACTATCTAGCAATTAATTCACACAAACGACAATGATCCGAAAACAAATCACCCACAAACGACTCTTTGTGGCACGTTCAGAATTACGCCAGCCAACAACCAACCAACAAAAATTCCAATCTCTTGCTTTTGTTTGCGTCTGACGCGCGCGGCGGCAACATTTGTCCCAATTGGTTCATATCGCTTGTAATTGCTGGAGAAACGATGTTTAGATTGAGATAAAACTTTGCCGACGGACGTGGCGACGCAACCTCAGCCGTGGGTGAGATCTTTAATTTTTTTTTCTTTGGTACAATTTTTAAGCGTGACTGCACGATTGTCCATCGTCGAATCAGAATAAGGAGTTCTCAAACGGATCGACCACACAACATACTTCTGGAAATCCCCAATTTCTTTCCACTTTGTACTACATGTTATCAGATAGATAAGATTAGACAGATTAGATAATATTATCGATATTTAAACAAGAGTTCTATTTCCTAAAAAAATTAACACAGAATCAAAATTTGTTGGAAACCACATTTTCACATTATGAAATGCGCTATACTGAGCACACAGTGGGTCTGTTTGCCCGCGAGAACAATTATCGTTCAAATAAAAATTTCTACGTTTATCACGTTGTACTCCCATTTCGCAGAAAATACAAATCGGAAATAATACAGATGAAATTAAAATCAAAAATTCATTCGCCAGAAGATGACAAAGGAACGAAACGAACGCAACGATACCATCCATGCCGGCTCCGATTCGCTCTTCAATTATTATCATCGTCGAGCGAAAGAGGCGGAAAAAACCTACTCCCGATTGAACTATTTGCAGATGAACGAATTCTGATAGTGGATGGAGATGAAAGTGAATTGGCAGGGGAGAATGATGTGTATTGACAAGATGGAAATGTTTGAAAACACTTCCTTAGGTTCATAACAGTTTGACTTATAGTTCCAGTTAATCTAATGCTCAATTCATTTTGAATCTGGAAACATGAATCACAAAGTGTACTTTACTCAATGGAAGGTATTTAAAGTTTGAATTAAAATCAAAGAACACATCATTCGAGGTCGCGTCTTCGACCATCCTTCCCAAACAGGGAACACAACGAGTTCACCACACCCACACTGCACTCGACAAAAGTTTACGCGGATGAACCGGGTTGCATGTTGGCCTTGATCGTGTTTAAAACATCATCGTTATCCCGCCGGGCGGCGTCATCACACATTTGATTCGGAAGCGCGCTCGCACCGCTATTAAAGCGCTTTTCATTGTGCCTGCATGGGGAAAATGGTGAATTTTAATCGCAATTCCGCCTGCAGATATTGCCGGCAGGGACTCGCAGATATGTGCGCTGGACAATGATCTGCATATGGTCAGAATCAGATCAAACTAAATCAAATTCGTAATCCACATATCCACTATCATAACAATTATTTTCCCAGTATAAGGAATTTGAAAAAATGTGGTTTTTCGCATTCTAATAATTCATCCAACGATTTTGCGTAAAAAAATGCTCTGGTGGTCGCGACCGCTTGTTTACGATGTACCACGCGCCTCCACCTTCCTCACTGCAATACCGTTCTTAACATGAACAGGACATAATTTCACTTTTCTGGCCAGTTTGTCATGCACAATTGTTTGAAACAAGTGAAAATACTTTTATCACTACACAGAAATTACAAATCATGGAAAGAAGTCTTCGGTATGATACAGAAATTTGAATTCCACAAATTTAAGTTATGGAAATGCAAACTTCCATCATTTTAGACAGTGCAAAAAGTTTTGGATTAGCAGGCAACTCTAAGAAGTCTCCTATGTCTAAAATTCACAACTTTAATGCACTTCTGATGACAACGATTATTTTATTATAGTTCTGTGATTTTCCCTAGATTTTGTTGATGGTTCTGATGTTTGATGTTTATTTAAAAGTACAGACAAAATTCTGGCGAATGTTTTCAGAAACTGATGCGAATTCCTCCATAAATGCTGAAGAAGTCTTCTAGACGAGCTCGGTGGTCTAGTGGCTACCGCTTCTGCCTTATAAGCAGGAGGTCGTGGGTTCAATTCCAGGCTCGTTCCTTTCCTACTTTGTATTTCTATCTTAATTCTTTCTGTATTTCACGTTATACCAAAACGATTCCTACTGTTATAACCTTCCACGCAATCCCAAAACCTCCCGTGGCACCTATGAGAGGTCGTAGAGTTCTCTGCATCTTTCTTAAGTAGGTGTCCAACAAACCATCCTTCCTCAGCATTCGCAAGGACGTGGCCAGGACAGATCTCGACTATTGGAGAGTGCATTTCTTCCATCTAAGAGTTAGTGATTAGTCCCAAATCAATATCTGTGGTAACGGATGAAAGTAATGCTACTCTCATACAATAGTCTTGGCTTGTACCACCTACGAATTTGTGCGAACTGCTAAATGCTAATGCTAAATGCTAAATGCTGAAGAAGTCTTCTAGGAATTTCTTCAAAGAGTGTCTCAGTTGGCATGTCTTTTTTCATAGTTGGTGCCGTTGGCATTTTGTACGAAGAAAGGAAGGAAGTAAAGTCGAAGGTCCCGGCCTATGAAGTGATAGTTATGCCATTGTAGAGTCCACGTGGAAGCACGTTGAATAATAAATCTGGATAAAAAAATATTTTGTTGCTTGTCATAAGACGAGTTTGTACTATTCCATTTAATTCCACTACTTTATTGTACCTTTGACAGATATGTATTTCAACATCAACAGTACGGCCGTCTTCAGTATCTTGTACTTGACTCGACTAAGTCGTATCTGTCAAAGGGGGAAGAGTCGTTTGGCCGAAACCCATTTGGCCGAATGCCACTAGGCCGAACAAACCATTAGACCAAAACCATTCTGGCCGAAAGGGTCGTTTGACCGAAATGGTCATTTAGCTAAATAGGACATTTGGCCGAATAAGTCATTTGGAAAGTAAGGAATGAGGAGTGAGAAGTTAGACGCCTCACTTCTCACTCTACATTTTTCTCTTCTCACTGTAAAAAGTGAGAAGCGCGAAGTGAATGGTGAGACGTCTCGCTACTCACTTCGAACTTCTCACGTTTTACAGTGAGAAGAGAAAATTGAAGAGTGAAAAGTGAGACTTTTTTTTTCTTGAGGTATGTTTTTCTTAGGCGACTATTTGGCGCGTATTTTTCGTTGCGACTGAAAATAAGCGGAGGACACGATTTTCATATGAGCGATACAATATTATATTTCTGCAAAGTTTTTTATTTATCGCAACATTTTTGACAGCTTCCGCATCCAAATTACCTAATACACTTAGAGTAAAATCAGCAGTGATCCAAATCGTTTGAGACTGTTAGTTTGAATATGAATCTGAAACATTAAGGTCTGAGGGAAGCTCTCTCGCGGTAGAGCGCTATTTTCGTACTAAAATGTTTATAACTCGGAACTGGGAATGAATTTCGCTTATCCCAACTGACAATCTCTTTGAAATTTATCAAGGAATGTTCCTACAAAATTTCATGAACCTTCTATTTCCCAAATTTGAATTAAGCTCTAAATACTGAACTATTGTAGAACTGAAATTTTCGCTTCTCAGTACCTCTCTCCGACTATTTGAGGCACAAAGGAACCGAATTTCGCAAAACCCAACTGACAAAAGTTTTGAATTTTTCCAACGATCATTTTGATGTAATAAAAAGTATGTATCACCGCAATAAATTTTACAGGAAGCTCTTTTTACTTCAACCAAGTTTTTTCAATTCCATACAAAAGTTATCATTTCGGGAGAGCAGCCAACAGCATATTTTCTTGTGGCGCACGGCAGGAAAGGAGCGATGAGAGCGAAAGAAAGTCCGTCAACTTTGTATCTAGCGTGACACTAGAAAAAAGCGTATTCCTATTTGTGAACACGAGGATACCAAATATATAAATTGAAATCAAATATAGGAATGAGATGAGATAAACAATTGAAAATAAATAAGCCAAATAAAACAAATCAAACAAATGAGCCAAATTAAACAAATAAGACAAATAAGACAAATAAAGCAAATAAGACAAATAAGACAAATTCCTTCGAAAGTTCCTCCAGGAATTCCTTCGAATGTTCCTCCTGGAATACCTAAGGAAGCTCCTACAGGAATTCCTAAAGAAGTTCCTCCGAAGGAATTCCCGAAGGAACTGCCGGAGGAATTCCCGAAGGAACTTCCGGAGGAATTCCTGGAGGAACTTCCGAAGGAATTCCTGGAGGAACTTCCGAAGGAATTCCTGGAGGAACTTCTGAAGAAATTCCTGGAGGAACTTCTGAAGGAATTCCTGGAGGAACTTCTGAAGGAATTCCTGGAGGAACTTCGGAGGGATTTGCTGGAGGAACTTCGGAGGGATTTGCTGGAGGAACTTCCGGAGGAATTCCTGGAGGAACTTCCGAAGGAATTCCTTTAGGTACTCACTTTATTCTTCTTCTTAGCCTTATCTATCTTATTTGTATTATTTGTCTTATTTGTCTTATTTATCTTACTTACACCAGCATCACTGTTATCACCCAAATTCTTTTCAAAGCTTTTGTGGAAACCTTGTACAAAAATCCTCTTACGATATTTTCTAATGTTGTTCTAGAAACGGCTCATGTTTTCATTTTCCAAAACCAGCTGGAGTTTGTTTATTTTGATTTCCTCATTGCGTGATTGGTCGGCGCTGCTGTTGTTCTCTCGCCGAACAACTGCATGAGTGATAAATTTCTTCCACATTGTTGCCAATTCCTTTTGTTCTCCGATTACGGCAAATTCTCAAGTAATTATAAAATGCATAATGATGAAATCATTTTGGCGACACTGACAGCGTCATTCTGGCGGGCTGAATTGGGCAATTTTCTCTCTCAGAGAGTGCTGCCACGTGCTTTTTTAACGGAAAACCCTTCCCTCAGACCTTAATTTTCCCACCAGCTGTTCTAGATTAATTTATTATACAAGTCAACTGTCAATTTTCTGCCGATTTGAACCACGATTGAATCACGAGATTCAAATATCTTTAGCACTGCTGGGGAAACCAGCAAGCGAGTGAATATATAAATAAATAATAATAAGTTTTCGAAACGCAAGATTATTTACGATATTGAAAATTGAACTATTGAAAATTTCAATTCTTGTCATACCTAGTAAAAACTTTAGCATCAATCATGAACAGGATTCATGAATCCCCAACACGGACATCAGATTGATGTAAGTTATATGCCTTTTTGTCCACCGGAAGATTTCCTTTGTGATTAGAAGAAGCCTGCCGTACGCGAGTCTTTCACTACACACGCGTCGAACCCAACGGACCGGACCGAACCAAAGCGAGGAACACCGGAGACATGACACTAAAGCTGGGTGGCAAGGTAGCGAAAAGAAGATAATGACGATGATGGATGTAGAACAGATGATGATGGAAGCGGCAAAAAGGCCAGAAGAACATCGTTTAGCCTGGTACCAGCCTAATTGAAAACCACAAAGCGCATCGCCCTTCTGACCCTTCTACAACACAAGCTCAACGATCACCAGCTGCAACATTCAGATCCGGGTTCAGTTCAGGGTCCGCCTCCTGCTGCCGAAAAAGCTGGTCATGCATGCCGTCTGTGGGAAACAAAGCCAAAGTACACCAATTCCAGCTGAATAAGAAACGACGGCGAAAAGTGCACCGAAACGGCTCTTATCAGGGCAACAGCCACACTCGTAGAAGAAAGGATTTGCGAACATTCTAGTAATTTGTGTGATAATTATTTGTGACACCAAGTTCGGCGAAAGGGTTCAAGTGATGTGTCATCCAGAAGAAATTCCTATATTGGTTCTGATTTTGGTTTTGTTGCTGTTAGTGATTTGGATGCCTCATTATTGAAAATTAATCGATTCTTTTTAAAACCAGCACTTTATAGAAAAGATTGTTGAGTCGAAACAAAATTTCTTCGCAGTGCAAATCATAATGACTTGAACAAAATCACAAGCGCCCGTCGGAGGGAGACGCTGCGAAAATTCAATATCATTGATGGCGTCAGTGTTAGTTAATGTAAATTTCTCTCGAGATTCTGATTTGGTTTTGTCTCTGCTAGTGATTGAAAATAAATCGATTCTTATGCAGACCATCTTTCTATACAAAAGAAAGTTGATCCGATCAAAAAATTGTTCGTAGTACATAACACAATCGCTTAGTGACGACAGCAAGTTCAATCGCAACGATGGATTTACGTACGATGTCCAACGTACACCTTGTGATCGTGTCTTGTACACAGCTCTTATATTTTTCATTGAAGTATCACATCCCCCATTGCCTTAATCCGGGCGAACGTCTACTTGAAAAGGAGGAATCACACCTTCTATTGCCAAAATCCACAATCCACAACTATGAATACAATGGAGGGATAATTATCATTGCTTTGTGCTGTTCACAATTATGCTAAATGTCCGTTACGCCAAACGGCCTTCATGCCAAATGAGTTTTTCCCAAATGATCCGCTCGCTCTTCAAAACCGTTTTTTTTTCAGAACTAGCTTTTTTGGGTTGAGATTCGATCAGACAATTTTGGTTTCATTGTGTCCATCAATACAAACGTTTTAATTTATTGAGGCAAAGATTTACTCAAAAATACCATCTGCATAGAAATAGATTCCGAGTGCATTGTGGACGCATATTCAGTTTGATTTAATGGTTGCATAAATTGTGCATTTTTCTGTTCTTTATTAAGCTTTTAAGCATATTCTATGAACAGATGTCTAGTTGATATTGGGCAAAAGTTCTGTCAAAGTCAGAATTGATGTCGGTTTGCTTTCAGGTCTAAGTCAGCCAATGTCAAGTAAAGTATTGGTATTGTATATCCAAGCTTGAAATGTGCACCGGATTATTTTTAAATTAACCCTAGAGGAAACCTCAACTCCAAAAATAATTTCAGGTGGATTTTGTTTTTACCTATAGGAAATTCTAAAAGAGTGCCTTGAAAAAAATCTGATTAAATTCTTGAATGAGTTGGAATTGAATTGAATTAGGGTGGTTGTTCCAATTGTCGCCATACTTGAGAACAATTTTTTTTAATAAGTAAAAGGCATGTGGGTGGACTTCATATATCAAGCGAAAGGTTTTACTTCCTGCTCCTTAGAACAGCTGTGGAAACCACAATACAATTTGTTATAATTATCAAAATCGATTAATCCATAATAGGAACGCATGCACCAGTTGTGGCACTCCTTCCAGAATTTCTTCTGGAATTGTTTCATCTGGAATTTCCCCTGAATTTCCTTCAAAAATAGCCCCGGGTAGTTCTCCTTTCGGAAACATCATTAGTATTTTAATATGAAATTCCTCCAAAAAATCCTTTGAAGATGTCTGCTTCGGAAATTCCCGGATGGATTTCTTCAAAACATCCTTCAGCAAAGAATCCAGTAATTCTTCCAAAATTCTTCCAGGAATTCATTCGGAATTTCCCTTAGCCATTAGGTCAATACTATAACATCGAATTCTTTTTTAATTTCTTTCAAGAAAATCGTAAGCCCTTCGGAAATTCCTACATGAACTCTTTCAACAATTTATTGAGTAATACTTTTAGAAATTATCTCAGGAATTCCTCCCAAAATTCTTGATTAAATTTTAAAGAAACTTCTGGGGAATTTCTGATTTTTAAAAGGAACTTCTGAAGGAACTTTCTTAGATTTCTCCAAGATATTCTTTGAGCATTACTTCAAGATGTCCTTCAGAAATTCCTCCAGGGATTCCTTTGAAAAATCCTCCGGAAACAACAACGAAAATAAATCTAAAATTCATTTTAAAATTCAACCGGATGTAGTTTCGAAAATTCAAAAAAAGAATTTTTAGAATTACTTCATAATCTACCTCAGGAGTTCCTTCGGAGTTCAAAACTTCCTCCTGGAATTCTTTCGGATTTTTTTTAATCATTCAGTCAGAAATATATTCACGAATTACTTTAAAATTTCTCCGGAAATATCTTCCGAAACTCCTTTGAATATACCTACGGAAAATATTTTGGTAATTTATTCTTAGGGGATTTGTTCGGGAATTCCTTCACAAATTCCTTTCGAAATTTCTTAAGGCTTTGAAAGTTTGCGTAGGAATTACTTCGGAAGTTGCTTTAGATTTTTTTTGAATTTTATTAGGAATTCATTTAGGAGTTCCTTAGAGAATTCTATCGAAAATTCCTATGAAGATTCCTTCAGAAATACCTTGAGGAATTCTTTCATGAATTGATCTTAAATTCTTTCAGTGTTGATCTTAATTTCTGGATTAAAAAACACGTTAATAAAGATTTAAAAAAATCAGGGATTCCTAAGCAATCCTCCAGAAATTCCTTCAGAACATTCTCCAGCAAATCTTTCAGAACTTCCTACAGGAAATCCAATAAGGAATTACTTAGGACATTCCTCAGTTTTTTCAGCAACTCTTCCAGGGTTGCAGGGTTTGTTACGGAGAGGTCTAGGGATTTTTAACACCGTTCTTGGTATTCCGGTCGACTGACTCCACTTAAGCGCCAAGCAAGGCGACCTAGATCCCTTGCTTGTGAAGCAGCAAGTTAAGTTACCCAGCGAGACTCAGGGCGAGTCCTTCAAAATGAACCCTGAAAACATCAAGAACGGACCAATCAAATCACCCACAACTTTTTGTACTGAATAAGATAAAATTCTACAATTTAATTAATATCCAATCAATCACTCTTCTCTCTGTTGTAAGACAATTCAGATTCAGTATTCGTTTGAAAATTATATTTCGTCTTCTCCTAGCTTCATACTTGCATGTAATGCCTCTTTTCCAAAGGTAAGACTGGATTCTCCGCATCCCCTGACTCAGTCGGCATATAGCAAAAACAACGGCCCGACTGTATTTTTTTTCTAACTTCGGTTCTATTAACAAGTATGCGTATCTTATACACTAGATCTGACCTTGTTTACGTGGTTTCGGCTCGAGCTCAGGTGCGATGTGCAGCGATGAAGCGTTCAGCGACGGTGGTAATAGAGATGTCGTAAATTAATCGATTACTTCGATTAATCGATTAATCGTTGTAATAATCGATTAATTTTGAATCGATCATTACCTAACGATTAATCGATTCAATCGAGAGTAATCGAGAGAGATCGAGAGTAATCGATTTGTTACTAATCGATTAATCAGGATTTTACGACATCATAAGGATGTCGCAAATTAATTGATTACTTCGATTAATCGATTCATCGTTGTAATAATCGATTAATTTTGAATCGATTAGTATCGAACGATCAATCGATTCAATAATCGACAGAAAACGAGAGGAATCGATTAGTTACTAATCGATTAATCGGGATTTTACGACATCTCTAGATGGTAATGGTGCTTGACAAGATGTTGACGACGACGGTGGTTGGGATGATTGACTCGGTGTTGACGACGTTCAAGTATTCGTGAGGCACTACACGACTATCTGCTGTCAGTGGTGCTGGTCTTGGCTACGACGGTGCTGTCCCACGCTATTCGAGCAGTTGTAGCTTTGCACGAATAGGTGACTGGTGAAGACACGAACTGGTGACTGGCAATTAGCTTCCAGTGACGTTTTCCGGGAGTTGTGAATCTTCTCCATGGCCCGTAGGTGCTTCGGTAGTTCACTGGCCGGACGACGAAACATACTCCTATAGGCCGCCAAGCTTCGGGATCCACCCCGAGGAGCCGTAGCGTTCGGATCCTCTAGCAACCTACACTCCGGTTCATGGGACCGGCAGGAACCCCTTCGCGTGAAGGATGTCAGTTCCTGAGCCTCGAGCAGCCACGTCTCAAACTTGCGGATTAACAAAAAATAGTTTCTTTCGCAAACGATTTGGAAATACTTGTTTCCATGCACTTGGGCCTTAATACTTTCTATCTCACAATCTTAATTTTCCGATATAGAGTAATGTTGAACGTCTGCCTGCACTTAATTTGAATTACTTCCACTTCAAAGAACTTCGTCCTCTTCATTAGGCGTTCAACTCGGAATAGAGCTATTGATTGGATTTGCTATTCTTTACTGTTTTTACAAATCTTAATATAAAAGATTTGATCCAAAATGTCTTGTCATCTCAACCGCCTTTTTATTCAACGGCGAGTGACTTAAAAGTTGCTCGTGATAAGATATGCATCTACTTATATACATCGACAACTAGACTGCCGCTAACCGCAAGTCAGACTTATCTGGATATGGACGCCATATGCAGATAAGTCTGACTTGCGGTTAGCGGCAGTAGAGGCACTACCGACACGAAAGAGATATTCAAAATTTATTGCTTCCGTTTTGCAAGACGATATGAATCGACTTTTCATGACGAAAAGTGAGTAAATTTACCTTTATTTAATAAGATACGGTTTAACTCTTGTAACCATGTTACAGAACTTCTTTAAACATTTCTGACGAAATTTATTTAAAATGTTTTTCGGTAATACCAGCGGAAAATCCTTCGAAGAATTCTTTGATTTTTTATAGAAATTTCTTTGGAAAGTAGTTTGAAAATACCATTTGGAATTTCCTGGGAATTTCTTAAGGAAATCTTTGCCTATTTCGTTGAAAATTCTATCGAAAATTCTTTTAAACATTCTATTGGAAATGCCTCCAAGGAAGTATTGGAATTTTGGAAGAATACTTCCAACAAAATATCGGATAGAATTCATGTATTTTGTATGGTTTTACTAAACGAAATATATCCAAAAGAATCGCTGAAGAAATTATCAAAGGAATTTCCGATGAAAAAATCGAAGATTTCTCCAGAATTTCACAGCAAATAATTTTGAAAATCCAACGACGTGTAAAATTGCAGCTTATCCTATCAAACGAATTAACATTCGATATTCAATTAAATTTGATTGAATTTTACAAGCAAGCACCGTTTAAATTTATTTCGATTTAAAAGAATAGTAAGATCGATTGGAAGTTACGTTTGTTTGCATGCTCCAAATATGTGCATGAAAATACATTCAATATCACAACATATTTTTATCTGTGTTTATTCCGAAACTTCTCTTCGGAAATTTCGCCAAGATTGTACAAAATTGACGGGAAATCAGTTTTTTCTTCTGAATGATGTTAGCGTATATATAAAATTTTAGTGAAAATATTCAATTTGGTCAGCCCCGTGCTCCATCATGACCATGTCCTAGTTTAAATCCACTAAAGATCGCGGATACTTAATAAATAAATATTCAATGCACACAAATTATTCCCTGTGCCTTATATAGATAATAAATAAGGAATTCAATTTTCCGGGTCGCTTTTCTTAGTAATATAAGGATGATTATTCATGCCTCTATATAACGTACAAGAAATCGACATGTACATTATATCGAAGCTTACCAGCTTTGAAACCATCGAAGTAAGTCTAATGCAAACCACAACAGATAGCCACTTCTTTAGCAATCAAAGCCATTGGGCAATGTGTCGATAATCACATTCAGTAAATAATTAGTGGCTAACGGTGTTCCAAGTGACTCCCGCTTGCTAACAGTAGGGATACACTCCATAGATTCCAGAAGTAGGTAATATGTTTGAGTTTTCACTGGAAATCATTCTGAAATTTCAAACGAGATTGCGAATGGAATCCTTCAGGGATGCCGACTGTTGGAGCGGGTCTTAGTCCCAAACCAATATATTCTTTTGATTTCAAGCACCATCAAATTCAAAGGTCCTAAATCTGCGGAAAGCAAAAGAAAAGTTAAATAGCTCATTGTGGAAAGAACATTTTTAATTTTCATCTCTGCAGCTCGGCAAAAATCCGTACAGCAAAAAAAACTTGTTTTGCGGCAAAAATTGCGTTTGTTAGCTGATTTTCAGCAACTTTGACAGAAATCTGAGATCTCGGTAAAAAAAATAGGTGTGTAGTATGTGAAGGGATAATTTTTCTCCCATGTGTTTTTCTAAGAAATAATTTAGTAATTTGGCTGTTTATCCCAGAACATTTTGACGTAGGACTTACGTCTCTCTTTACTATACCGGGTGTCATTTCAAAATATTCAAATCGACCGCGTTACGCTGTGTTGAAAGATTTTAAACGTTAATAGCGTTCGTCTCAGTGGACGAATTTCTGCGGTAAGCCCCTCAATCGACAGATTTCAAGTATGCCTTTCATGTCCATGCTTGATAAGACCCGAAAAACTTGTTTCAATAGGCATAAAACTGTTTTCAATGAAAAACATTGAGATCAAGGGAACCTATAAATATGGGTACCGCATAATTCTTGCATCATTCCATTACCACGTTCTGATTGGTGCAGACACCAGCGAATGAGCAGCCGCTGAGTCTGCCGAGAAGCCATAAAATAGCGCAACGCGATTTTTTTCTTTCATTCTGACCGGGACAAGCGAAGCAACCGCATCATCGATTGAACAGCACTCACACCTTTTAGCAGGGAATGAAGTCATCGAAGTCACCATCATCAGCCGAAACCTAGCCAGTACAGCAGCAGTCCACCCTACAGACCCGACAAAGCAGCAATGCTGAGCAGATACCGGCAGCAGCAGCAGAGTCGAGCCGAGACCGGCCGGCATCGGTGATGAGCCGAGACAGGCTGAAGAAAAGCCACATGATGCAGCATGTATGTTCAAAAAACAAACGGTGAACAAACAATGATAGAGATCAATATCAAAGCTTTCAATTCCCTTCGGGATAGAAATTGCAGGGTTGTTACGGAGATCCTGAAATATTTTCCGCGCCAAATCCGCGCCGACTAAAATCAAATCCACGCCATTTCCGCGCGACATGAAAATCCATTCTGCGCCAAATCCGCGCGACCCAAAGCTAAATTCTAAGCAAATACACGTTAAATATCAATGTTAAATATTACGCTGAACATTAGAACAATTTAGTGAACGTCTTTTTTCGAGTTCGTTTTTATAATATTACTGATTTTAAGTATATGTTTTAACTTCAACGTTACACATGTTTGTAAAAAATTGAAAAAAGGATTAAATAAAAAGCAGTTGATATAACAACTCATCTAGATGGTCCTTCTTGGAATTTCTGAAGAAGTCGCTCCAAAATTGTCTGCGGGTGTTTCTCCGAAAACATCTGTGGAAATTTCTCTATTCTTGCAAAAGGTTCCCCGGAAATTTATGCGAAATTTCATTTTTCATAAATTTTGTGAATTCCTCAAAACAACATGCTGGAAATTTTCGGAAACTGTATGTGGACACCCTAATTAACTCCTACAGAAATCGCTTGGGAAATTCTAACAGAAATTGGTTGGTGAAAATCTGTTGTTAAATTTTCAGGATTTTTCACAGAAATTCTTGTGATCATAGCTAAATAAACTTCGAAGGAAATCGCAACGTGAATTCTTGCGGGAATTTCTCAGGAATCTCTGCAAAAACTCTTCCGGGAAAACATTTTCAAAAATTTCAACAAATTTTTTAAAAATCAACATCAAAAACAATTTCTGCGGAAGCACTTAAAATACGGGTGTTCATGTCCTTCTACAGACATGTTTTGAATGCGCCATGCTTCAGAATGGTTAAAAAATGACAACAAGTGGCGCCCCTCTCCTCATAACATTTGTTTAATCAATGCTCAAGAGTGTGACCATGGAATTCAAACAGGGTTTGTTAATATCCGAAAATTGATGTTGGTAAATAACTACAAACTTTAATTTTGTTCTCGAAAACATTTTCTAACGAGAATAAAGCCCATCTAGATAGACATAAAACTAATTTTCAAATAAATATTGTTTAAATACTCCTAAAACTAAATCCACACAAAGTCCTAAAATCGTTATGTAAATCCGCGCCGAATCCGCGAAAACTGCAAAATCCGCGAAAATCGCGAAATCCGCTTAGTCGTAACAACCATGAAATTGTACTTGGGTGCCAAATCCAATATTCTAGAGATAAAATTTTATGCGTGATTTTCATAAATAGCGTGAAAACTAACAGTGGATAATTTTTCTGACTTAACCGCGAAGTGGACGAAGGACTTCACATGACCATGCCTTTAAATATTCATAAGATGTTCAAATCTTTCACATAATCTTATTTGGATAAAAAACCACCGATAACAGCTCAAACATTAATAAACTATCAATCGTTTTTAAACAAATGTTGGATTTTTTGGTATTGATAAAAAAAATATGTAGAAAAACATTGTGTGATAATGACCGCACACAAAGCGAACGTGACTGAATGATCGTCCCATGTTATGAATTCTAAATCTTATCACCCGGAATCCCATGTCTAGGTGTTTCCTTCCTTCTACTACTAACAATGTTGTCTCAGAAAAGAACACCCTACTTCCCACCTGAACTGCAATTCTAAGCTCGCTTGCCCGGCTTATTGGCCTGTATCAAGCGAAAAGTCCCGTTAAGAAATAGACGCCAGCAGCGAGCAACAAGCGTAAAAAAGAAGAAGCCCTTCTCGAACGCGTTGATGATGATGACGCTTTGGCTGACAATGAAGCGGGATACAAGACACTAGCTGATTGGCCCACCAATTGGGAAGCAGAGAAGATTCAAAATTAAGTAGTATAAAAGAATAGTGCATTCGCTCGCAGAGCATTCAGTCTTTTTTATACCATCACTAGAAATTCGCGATTATTTGAAACGATCGTTTTCTTACTTTTGCACTTTTTGCAAACAGCCTTTTTCAAGGCTCTAAGAGTTAAAAATAATGTTCTCCTTCAGTCGCTATCGCATCCCCTGCTGAGCCAACTTGTGGTTTATTTCAGGCAGTCCTTCAGTGGGAAGGTTGCCACTGTCGAGGCTAATATTTCGTGACCGGACAGATACTTCCTGAATTTTTTTGATGATTTTTGTTCGAGGTAGATTTGATTTCTGTGTCGGTTTGATGAGAAGATTTTGCCAAGGAATGGTATGCAACGCCGATTATTTATCCAAAATAGTTGATGTGAGAAATTTGGACATATTATGTATCTTAAAGGCATGGTCAAGTCAAGTCCTACGTCCACTTAGCGGTTATGTCACAGACATTACCCACTGTTCGTTTTTTGCTGTGCAAGAATAGTTTCGTATCATTTATTTTGTTACCAATTCAATCTACAGGCGTATCATAGTGCAGGGGAATTCCATTCTTCGTACTCTCATCACGACTATCCTCCAAATCTGGTTCATACATGGGCGTCCATTGTACGCCTACATTCACATTCAATCCAGATTGGTTCTATCCCTTGGCAATGCCCATCTTTTTTATTGGAAGCAACGGAAGCGTTTTCGAGATTGAGCCTCACTTGTGCGGCGTGATATCCAATCGTGATTCTAAAATATTCACGACTTTCGTCGCTCGTGCCGATTTGTTGAATGGTAAACAATTTCTGTACTGAAGTGTTATTGTGTTTTGCTTCGAGCATGCCGTTTCTCTTTTAATCTTAGTGTACCAATTGGAAAATGATCTCCGGATTATTTGTGAATTTGATGCAAACCTGATTCTATTTTTGGATCGATTCGATTATATAGAAAGTTTCTAGAGAATAAAATATATGACTTTCTGTCATACTCATTTTACAATTACTAGATTAGATAACTGCCAAAAACATGAAAAAATGTAAGCAATTTTGTATCAATCAGACACTGGGTAAACTATTATTTTAACTGTAGGCCGTACCGAGATACACTTATTTAACCTTAAACACTGCATTAAAAATATTCAAAGAAAAACTGTCTAATATTTATTTCCCTAAGTTTCATTGGAATTATTTGTTATTCCGGCGATACTTGTCAAAACCATGTATAAAGCTGTATAATGTCGAGAATCTGTTTATCCCAGCTTATATTTTAACACAAGTGTTTACCCGCTAAAACAATCCCGATAACCATCAACCACTTCCGCTCGCCACGAAACTCGTTACGCACAAAACCTCAATTATATAAGTTAAATCCAGCCAGCCACCAAGCTTCTCGGAATTCCTCCGATAAACGTTCTTTCAATTCGCCGTTTTGCGGAACAATTTTCCGCCTAATCCCCTGGATTGATTTCTGGGATTAAATCGGTATCGGCAAATTTATAATTCAAAAACTCAATTCCACACCGCGATTGACTGCTGCTCGCTCCGTCCACATTACGAAGGGATTTTCCACCGGCGCGTCGGTAGTGCCACCGTCGTCGTCCGTGGCGTCAATATGCGCGCGATGCTCCCCGCTGCTGTGGAAGATTGAAGAAGCAATCACGGAACAAAATCGAATCCGGTGCCGGCGCTTGAGATGTTTCGACGTCGACGACGACCCAAGCGGACGGTTGGTTGGTGGAAAGCAATTTCCCGTGGTGGTAATCTTTTTCAACCTTTCGTGAAAGAGAGTGAAAGTCACGTGGAAATAAAGGGCAATGCAATCTCACGGTATTAGGCCCGGTACGGTACGGGAGGTGAGAGGCATTTTGCTATCAATTTCACGCGAACGCGGTGCCTAATGCTGATTCAACAAAGTCGCTAACGAATCGATAATTGCTTAATCGTTTTTTTTCGAGGTAGGGTAGAATACGGCTTTGACAGGGTGCGACATTTGTTGGCACCCTCAACAATATTGCGTTTTCCAGCAAACATACAATATTTATGAACATAAATTTGATTCAATCACACAATTTCAAGTCTAGGCTTTCATTTGAATAAGTTGTTTGTGTAAAAGTAGCAAGATTTGACGAATTAATCACCGAAACAAATTTGCACCTACGAAATCCTTGCCATTATTGCATCGCCCAAGAAAACAGCAGACGAAAAACAAACAGTTACTTACTTTTTTGGATCGCCTGTTTCTTCTCTTTATCGTGTATGATACGACAAATTAGGTACGTAAACTACTGTTTACACTTCATTACCACTTGATTATCACCACAAATAGCAAATTTATCCAATATTTGCTCTATGTTTCACTAAATAAAATTGGGACTGTTCGTTTTCTTTGGCAGCAGCGCACTTCGGAATAGAGCGAGAGAATGTGTTTGTGAGCATATCAAACACACGCTAAAAAAATACCATGCACAATTCCATGTGATTTGATTTTAGCAGGGGGAGAAGGCGGCGCACTGAATCCCTACCCCGACATGTGCGACATCTGGATTTGGTTCTAAAATGTAAACAACAGTGTTAATTTTCTACCAGCTTTTTGTTATGGCGAGACCATTTTCATGCACACTTTTGTTTTCGATATTTTATCAAAATCAAGCACTCAATCATGTAGCAATATAATGATGTAGTATGCTTGGGATACCTGCTTCATCATAGGGACTCGAAAATTAATTTATTTGCAGTAACTTACCGAATATAAATGCATTAACGATTGCGCCTTAATACCGGTTCTAAGCTTCGATTCACAGTACACGAGCTTTGTTCGCCAGTGACAGGCGTATGAGGCCCTTGGATTTTAGCAAAACTACGATCAAAATATCCGGCGTTGGCATTTATTTTGAAAAAGTGTTAGAATACAAATGCTTCTATTCAGATTTTACTCAGACCATGAATTATATCAAAAGTGATAGCCACACCGTAGTATTTTAAGCCTTATGTGGCTGACAGAACCGTTTTCCTTTTGCAACTTTAATACTTTCCAAGCTCATCAAAAAATCATAACCATTCCTGTTCCTGCATAGCGCATTTCAACCATAAATAATTGCCTACTTTTAGGGTATTATCAATTATTCAACTGTGAAACGTAGTGTACGAATGAGGTGGCTCCAGCTCAATCTTATGTGCATATCTTCCACGTGACATAAAATTGATGCCAAAGCTAAAATTCATGAAACCGTCTAAGACGAATTAAGTACTGTCCATTTAATTCCACCAGTTAATTTTCGTTATCTTTGCAGATACGTATTTCGACCACAACTGTGTGGTCGTCTTCAGTGTCTTGTACTTGACTCGACTTACGTATCTGCAAAGATAACGAAAATTAACTGGTGGAATTAAATGGACAGTACTTAATTCGTCTTAGACGGTTTAATACATTCCACTAAAAGAGCCTAATATATTTTCCTAAAATTCATGTTTTGTTTTAAGCCAGTTTTGATAATTAATAAAATTTCTTCCAAAATTGAGTGAAGCGAGATGAGCGTGCGGCCGATTATTATGAATGAATTTTACTACTAGAGAATATAAACAATCAGCATCTGGCACCAATACATTACTAGTTTTCTACTTCCATGTCTAGTTGCTGAAGGGAGCAAAATCATTGCTGATAATAGAAAATGCTATGCCAATAGAAGAAACGTTGACCTGTTACTTTATATTAAATTTACTAAGTTTGTGGTAAAAGATATTATATTAAGTGAACATCAATCATCAAAGGAAGAGCATACGAATGTATACCAGTTGAACTATACCTGTGTTTTAGTGTAATTATTCATTATTTTATCATTCAATTTGGCGAATGTCTTAGACTGCCAAGAATAGGTATTTTCCCCTATTTAATGGCATAAATGAAATCGCAGACGCAATTATCGTCTGATTTAGAGTAATTCATGACGACCGTCACTCGATGGCGGAGGGATTGGCAGCAGTACAATTCATGTAGACATTTGATGGAGACCCGAATTCGTTTCTGAAACTCGACATTGAATGTATTTTATCTTTGATCTGCTGCTAATAAGCGATCAAGCAGACCATCGATCAGAAAATCGTCTAAGTTTCGCTTTGCTCTTCACTGATTTATAGGCAGTACACCAGTCAAACTTATCCTATTATAGATACTCCAAACGACTTCCGCATATTTTTTTTGCTTTGAACTGCGAAGTTCAATAAAGATATAATAAAATTGATATAATTTAAAGATAGATTGATCGGTTTCTAGATCTGAAATAACAAACCTTGGAAAAAAAGTATTGTGTTTAATTTAACGCAATTAATTTTTTTTCATTGCACTCAACAAATTGTTACTGCATTGTTTTTACCCTAGCCAGATGATGAACTTCAAATGTTCTAGTCCTGGGTGTATTTTGTTTGCAATATGATGGGAAGCTGCAACCAGACACCTTGCATAAGCAAATGGGGTTGGAATACCGACCCACTAATTCCACCCTGACATAGATTAATCAACTTCCTGATTTTCGGTACTACTACCGGGAGTGGTCCTTGCGACTACACACTCCCTTAGCTACCTACTAGTTATTGCTTTCCGTCGGCTGCTAAACACGCCAGTTGCGCTACAAAATGCAATCTGAGTAGTTTCAGTCGAAAACACTTGACGCATCCAGGTCCTTGGACTAGAAGTTGTGCGTACTTTTCCTTGCGTTTTTTTTTGAAGGGCTGGTTGGCTGAAAACCATTCAGCCGAATGAAACTTGGCCGAATATACCATTTGGCCGAACAGATCATTTGGCCGAATAGATCATTAGGCCGAATTGGTCATATGGCCGAATAGGTCATTTGACCGAAATTGAGATGTTTCACTTCTCACTGTGAAATATGAGTAGTGCGAAATAAAAAGAGAGACGTCTCACAACGCACTTCTCACTTTTCACAGTGAGAAGTGAAAAATGAGTAATAACTAGTATCAAGTTAGAAAAGAGACGTCTCACTTCTTATTACTCATTTCTCACTTCTCATTGTAAAAAGTGAGAAGTGCGAAGTGAGTTGTGAAGTGTCTCACTTCTCACTAATTATTTCTCACTACTCATTTCAAAATTGTTCGGTCTGCGAGAGCAATGGCCGTGTTTCGTTTATGAGAAAACGGGCTTTCTGAATTGTAGTCCAGATATCTTCCGTTTTCTTGTTTCGGTAGTCAGACCAGAGTAAGAGAGTATCAGGAGCTTCCAAACATGCGCAAGAAAAGCGCACCGATGCCAGTCATGATCAATGACAGCTCCGGAAATCTGTTGACCGACCGAGCAGGGCTGGCTGTTAGGTGGGAGGAGCACTTTGAGTTAGTGTTGAAAGGACAATCGGACAGAGAGGGTACAAAGGAAATCAGGATTGAGGATAATGGACAAGCAGTGGGGCCACCGACGCTAGACGATGTGAGAAAAGCTGTTCAAGGCAAGGCGCGCGGGAAGGATGGAATCCCGGCTTAAATGAAAAATCGACCAACTTTTTTTTTTTTTTAACTAATTTTATTTGCTAATTATCTAATACATGCATTCATCTCTTAGACTAGATGTTCCGTGTTTTTTAACACTATCATCCTTTTTTGCTATGTTATATTTTTAGTTATTATTGATACATTTCAATTGCCTCTGGCAGTTAGAATTTTTCCTCTGGTTGAATTGAACCATGTAGGAATTACAATGTTTTCAACTTAAACTAATCTTAACCTATTTTATACTAAGGGTACAAGGAGTTAATCGTTGCAATAGAAGATTGCAATGATTTTCATCTAAAGTTGGAAATTATTTTGTTGGACTTTTATTGCAATGTCTCAATATTAGAAATTCTATGAAGCTCATTGGTACTATACCACGGAGGCAACTTCAGAATCATTTTCAGAATTTTATTTTGAATCCTCTGAAGTGCCTTCTTTCTGGTATTGCAGCAACTAGTCCATATTGGCACAGCATACAACATGGCAGGTCAAAAATTTGTTTGTAAATCAAAAGTTTGTTCTTAAGACAAAGTTTTGATTTTCTGTTTATAAGTGGATATAGACACTTAATATATTTGTTACATTTGGCTTGAATGCCTTCAATGTGACTCTTAAAAGTTAATTTTTGATCTAGCAGAAGTTCTAAATATTAAACTTCGCTAGACCAGTTAATTGGAACCCCATTCATAGTGACAATATGTCTGCTTGAAGGTTTCAAATAAGAAGCTCTCGGCTTATGTGGGAAAATTATAAGCTGAGTTTTGGAAGCATTCGGGGAAATTTTCCATTTTGCAAGTAAGTGGAGAAAATATTCAAACTTTTTTCAATCTACTACAAATGACACGAAGGCTTCGCCCTTTGGCTGAAAGGCCGTGTCATCTGCAAACAAAGATTTTTGACACCCTGGTGGTAAATCAGGTAAGTCAGAAGTGAAAATGTTATACAATATGGGCCCCAGTTTGCTGCCTTGGGGACACTAGCCCTTACAGGTAATCTATCAGATTTAGAATTCTGATAGTTTACCTGCAGTGAGCGATCTAATAAATAATTTTGGTTCAGTTTAAGTTTAGTTTTAAAGAGGAAAATTAAAATTAATCAATTTTACAATCAAACCTTCATGCCAAACACTGACAAATGCTTTCTCTATATCAAGAAGAGCAACTCCAGTCGAATATCCTTCAGATTTGTTGAGCCGAATTAAATTCGTTACTCTTAATAACTGATGGGTGGTTGAATGCCCATGGCGAAAACCAAATTGCTCATCAGCAAAAATAGAATTGTCATTAATATGAACCATCATTCTATTTAAAATAATCTTTTCAAACAGTTTGCTTATTGAAGAAAGCAAACTGATTGGGCGATAACTAGAAGCCTCAGCTGGATTTTTGTCCGGCTTCAAAATTGGAACAACTTTGGCCTTTTTCCATTTATCTGGGAAGTATGCCAATTGAAAACATTTGTTAAATAAATTAACCAAAAAGGATAAAGAGCTCTCAGGAAGTTTTTGATAAGTATGTAGAAAATACCATCATCACCCGGGGCTTTCATATTTTAAAATTTTCTAGTAATAGATCTCACTTCATCCAAATTAATTCCCAACGAAGGGTCAAAAACATTCTCTTGATTGAGAATATCTTCGAAGCTCCGTGTAACCTGATCCTCAATTGGATTAGTGAGACCTAGACTAAAATTATGGGCACTCTCGAACTGCTGAGCAAGTTTTTGAGCCTTTCGCCATTTGTTAATAAAATTTGATTTCCCTCTTTAAGCGCTGGAATTGGCTTTTGAGGTTTGTTTAAAGAATTTTTGTTAATTTCCAAAAGGGTTTCGAACTGGGATCCAACTTCGAGACATTATTCTCAAAGTTGGTATTTCTCAGAATAGCGAAATGTTTTGCCTTTCTCGTACAACAAAGTTGTACCAGAAAGGCTTTCATTTCACTCCCAAAACGTACTTTTTATAGAGCGCTTGTAGACCCATAGTATTATATACCATTCGATTCAGCTCGACAAACTGAGCAAATGTCTGTCTGTCCGTGTGTGTGTCCGTGTGTGTGTGTGTGTGCGTATATGTGTGCACATTGAAACATTAGCCAATTTTTCTAGTACTAAGCCTGAACCGATTTGCCTACATCAAGCTGCATTCGATGGGGAATGTTTTCTTCTTGTTCACTATTGAGTTTCATAATGATGGCACTTCTCAAAAAATAGTAAATATTCAAAGAGTTATGAGACATCATTATTTCGTAACAAATAAGCTATCGATTTTGTAGGTTATGTTCTCCCAAGACACAATTTATTCGAAACCGGCACACTGACAGCATAGAATACACAGCTTACACGGAAGAAAAAACTTCACAAAGAAACATAGAAACCCATTAATGAGTTGAAAAGTACCTATTTTAAGATTTCATGTATACACTGAAAATTCTCGTTTATTTTTTCAAAATGACCTAAGAAACATATTTTCATGAATGAATTTTAATATTGCGATCAACAGACCAATATGATAGCTTTTGATTGCAGTACACAAATTAATTCATGAATAAAAGGTGACATATGTTCTTTTTAAAAGTTAAGCGTCATTTCTGCCATTTCTTTCCCCTACACGCTTACTTCAGTTCACCCAAATATGGGTGAACAGTACCCATAATCTCCAAAAAGTGCACATACGTATTTATGGGTGAAGTGCCATTTACCCATATTTGAGTACAAGTCGTTCATGGAAATATTGGTAATGTTCACCTATTTATGGGTATTCTATTATGGGTAAAATTCACGTAAATATGGGTGATATTTTTATGTTTTCGTCGAGGTTTTCGTTTCGGAAATCTAAATGGATAAAATTCATTTTTTTAAATATAAAGCAAAACATTTATTGATTAGGTATGTAAATACCTATAAAATAAAATCCAGCTTTCCACGATCAGTAATGGCGGCTTTTCGGTGTGTAAAAATCAATCGGTCACTGTACTTTTTGACACTAGCTGGAGGAAAGCTCACTGGCGTTCCTGGATGAGGGGAAGGGAAAAAAGGCCTTTTCGCCGGTAAGTTTTCCTCCAGCTAGTGTCAAAAAGTACAGTGACCGATTGATTTTCACACTCCTACAAGCCGCCATTACCGAGCGTGGAAAGCTGGATATTTATTCCGTTGGGTTAAATACATACTCTACATTTTAATAAAATATCTCGATAAATATTAATCTTCCATGTTGCTAAATGCCAGGCCAAGCATCTCGGAAGGGACGGAATATCCCTGAACAGTAGCTTCGTGGCAGTATATATGTTCAATCGTCAAGCGCCTCAAGCACGGGAAAATAAGTAAAGCACTGGTGTGGATATTTGACGGCATTCAGAAACTGGATATGTCGTTGGACCGATTAATTAAACTATTGCCACTTATCGGAAGAAGATCTGAAAAAGTAGAAAGTAAAAGTTAAATGCTATATAACGCCATTAAACTATAAAATTTGAGCTAAATATCCAACCTACAATTGAAATCAAAAAACTGCAATGAAGACATTTTTTCTTACAACATCGTATTGAAAACAAACTTGTACCTACTTGGTTTAAAAAGAAATCAGCATTCCCATAGCGTCTACGTCTACGGATTCGTGGTCTGGATTTTCCTCTCTCATTTACCCAAGCATTTACCAGTTAATTTGGTCGTCTGTTTTCCTTGTCGTCATCGCGGCCACCACCATAAGCTGGCGATCGGAAACAAGACGAGACAACATGTAAGTTGCAACGAACATCGCGTAGCTCTCCTCATTACAGTTGTCCGGAAATATAATCCATTGGAGCTTTTAGTAACAGCCGGCCTTGCGATCCATCGATGTGCTGGGTGCGGCTGGGTGCCCAATGGCAAAACTGTTGTGCTGTAGGATTTATTGATACCGAAGCCGAGACCAAAGCAGCGAATTCTGCCGTTTGCGGTCAAAAATCGTCAGCTAAATGAGCAGAGATGGTTCTCTCCGTCGATGGTTCGGAACTACATATTCTGTTTCCTATAACCGTTGATCGCCATGGCACCAGGTGCACGAAGCAAGGTATTGTGCCGTTTGTGGTCAGCAATTGTTTTCCTATTATCGTTGATCGCCATCGCCAGGTGAACCTTCGAGGAAGCCGATATGGTGCTGGAAAAAATGTTTAAGAAGTTGCAACCTATATGTTGTGTATCGAAAACCAATATTATCAAAAATAGTTACCTTGAATAATGTTCGGAACAAAGATTATCACTTTTGACTGTCCAATAAATGATAAAAATATAGGAAAAAATAAATATACTTGCGACGACGACATTGACGCGGCGACCATCAGTTTGGATTTGTTTATGCTCAATTTTTCACCCAAATATGGGTAAATGCGATTACTCAAAAATAGGTAAAGTAGGTTTTGTTAGAATCTCAGTAAACTTCACCGATTTTATGAGTAAGTTTTACTAATAATATTAGTATAATTGCATTTACCCATATATGAGTGAATGAAGTACCCATAAATAGGTAAACCAATCTAAGCGTGTATGGGCCGATGTGAGCAGTGAGAAGTGAAAAGTGAGACGTGAGAAGTGCGAAGTGAGGAGTGAAAAGTAAGAAGTAAGAAATGAAAAATGAGAAATGAAAAATCACCAGATGATCCGAAATGAAAACAAAAATGTTTTTCCAAATTTAATCTAGACTATCCTTTGAAAAGAGCTGAAATTTTTGCTAATATTTTCAAATGGATATAATAGAAAACGACGCATCCCACAAAAAAGTGTTGTATGGGTGACCATCGCAAAATCAGTCAAACTTTCTAGTGAAAATATCGGAAACAATCCAAATTGAGCCATACACAACCGTCCATACATCGCAAGCTGGGCACTCTTAAGGAAAAAAAGTTTTTCTAACAAAAACTTTTTCTTGTCTGAATTATTTTCAGTGTATTTTCATCTGAAATTAAACCAATGAAAGCCATCGTTATAGAACCCCAAGCAAATCTATTTTTATGATACATTGTCTAATTTAGTCACTAAATATAGTTTGTTTTTAAATTAAGAGTAATATTAAGAAGGGGTTTATATCTTCAAAAAAAAAAATTATATTCCATTATTAGCTTCTTTAGTTGCGACCAGTTACGACCAAAACATTGTACTCTGCCTGACTGTACAGGAATACTTAATATGAGTATATTATGTATACATATGTTAAATCCACCCCTTAAAGACACTGAAAAAATCAATTCCGTCAAGAAAAAGTTTTTGTTAGAAATTTTTTTCCCTTCAAAGTGCCCAGCTTGCGATGTATGGACGGTTGGTAGGGAACATAATCACCTATCTTGAGACAAAATTTCGTCCAAATCGAAAAGGGCGTTTTTTTGCAAATCGACTTTTAATTTTTTAAATCGTTTTTTTTTTTAGTGTAGGGTTCAATTTTGAGTTTTTCAAAAAGTTTTATTAGAAAGTTTGACTGATTTTGCGATAGTCACCCATACAACACTTTTTTGTAGGAAGGGTCGTTTTTCGATTATATCCATTTGCGAAAAATCAGTAAAAATAAGTTTGACCCTTTTCAAAAGATAGTCTGAATCAAATTTGAATAAACTGAGTATGCACTTTTCTTTTAACTGCACTTCTTAAATATTGACCAATAAATTTACAAAAGTCAACTTAAACAATCAGAACACTTGCAAGTTCCCAAAAGTTCCATTTTGGTTTTACGCATTTTATTACATTTCTCGCATAACTTTTCAAAAGGACCTAAGTAAAAATTTTTCATGAATTCTCGCTTAACTTTTCAAAAGGACGTAAGTAACATTTTTTTCATGAATTAATTTGAATACTGCAATCAATATTGTGATTCTCGAGATATTATAGCATTTTGCTCATTCACCTCTGCCTCGCTTAGTTGTGCGCCGCTAAGGTATTGTGTCATATTATGGTACTTTACTCAATTTAAGTGTAGAATATTACATCACAAATTAAACATAATTGCACTACTAATATCCACTTAAACAATATCCCGAACGCAACACAGGCGAAAGAAAAGCAAAAACTACTAAAACTCGAATAATTTCACTTAACAATATCTTTTCGTAAAGGGACGACAATATGCTACATACCTTACAAGCGAATGTGGAAAAGCTTACCGAAAGCTCACATCTATTTGACATTGGTTTATTTACTTTTTGCATGGCGCACAACTCGGCGCATGGGACCCGGCGCGTAACTGGTGAGCCAGTATGCTAATTTTAGAAAAGAATCGCAATAGCTTTCATGTTGTTCTGTTGGTTGCAGTACTCAAATTAATTCATGAAAAAAATGTTACTTAGGTCCTTTTGATAAATTATGCGAGATCTATAGTACAGCAGAAAGTCCATTACTGATAAACGTTCATTTCGAACAATACACCGCAGATTGCTGGTTAATTTTTTTTGACGTAAGGCTATCTGACGTTTTATCATCTTTCTCTTGCACGCGCACGGGAAGGATAGGATTTGTTTTCATACGGAAACGCTTCGGAAGCGTTTCCGTATGAAAACAAACCCTATCCCGGCTGTGCGCGTGCAAGAGAAAGATGATAAACGTCAGATAGCCTTATATACTCTGTCTCGCTCAAACCAACAGCGAATAATCTAGCGACTACTTTAACGAACTATTTAAGGAACAGCTACTTTAACCGACTGTGTCCATTTAGCAAGTACGGTGTTGAACATAATCTGGAGATTAAAATAACACTTAATAAAGTTTTAAAAAACTTAGCAAGTAACCGCACAATATTGAGTAAAACAAATTAAGGGTGTAGCATTTCTGCATGCGGTGAATAAATTTCGCACCGTGTATATAACTGACAGCATGAATGTTTGTGTTGCTTCTTTCGTGCTTTATTGATGATGCTAACCTCTCAAGCAAAGTTTTCCAAAGCTTCAAATGTGGAACACGAAAACTAATGGACGAACACACACGCGCTAGAGACCCGAAGCCGATGACTTCATCCGCCTCAACACAGCTGTAAAAGTTTCGTCGTTGGAAATAAAAATCGCATACCTACACTCAGGCAAATGAACATACGAAATATATAAGGCAAAAATTATGAATCTACAAGATTGCTGAAATTGGTTGAAACACTGCTCGCAACAAGTGCATTCGACGGGGAATTGTTTGCTATTGGAAATGGGCCCGATCATTGCTTTTCGGAATTATTGAAAAACATTGTTTTTCCCCAAAGGTCCCCTTGAAAATTCAAAGAACAATTTTTTTTGAATGGTGGCAAGGCAAAAATATTAAAAATGATCGAAAAATGTGATAAATTCGTTTAAAGAGCTTTTTTGACCTTTCTAATGCGATTTTTTCAATATATTTTATAATGCACGAGAAAGGCATCATCACTGCTAGGTGGATTACTCTGGGTTTTTAATTTCATTTTGCAAATCTCGCCAAATAACTTTCAACATGGGATCGCGAGTTTTTTGGTATTGCCTTCGTCTCACATGTTTAAGACGTATCAGTAGCTGATGATCGTTGTCAATAATAATGGAGTTGAAGGTAACTTCACATTTCGGAATTGCAATGCCTCGGGCGTCGACAATTAAATTTGTCAAAGATACGAGAGCATTATCAATATCCCTTTTGGTATCGAGAGGAATGTCAACAACAACATTCCTATAGCTATACGTTTTGTCTAGCTCCCAATCAGCTCTATGATAATTAAAAGTAGAGCTGATTGGATTATAAATGGCTTCTTGTGAGATTTCAAACTTCCAGGAAGGTGATCAGAGTCAAAGTCAGCATGAGTTACCAATTGGCCACACAGCTGACTTGAATCCGTTAAAACTAAATCAATTGTAGAAGGATTTCGACTGGAAGAAAAACAAGTTGGTCCATTGGGATATTGAATAGTATAATATCCCGCAGAACAATCTTCAAATAAAATTTTACCATTGGAATTGCTTTGAGCATTATTCCATGAACGGTGTTTGGCATTGAAGTCACCAATTACGAAGAATTTTGATTTGTTGCGAGTCAGAATTTGAAGATCAGCTTTCAACAAATTCTTTTGCTGCCCATTGCATTGAAAAGGCAAGTAGGCTGCAATGAAGGAAAATTGTTGAAATTTGTTTCAACAGAAACTTCCAAGGTTTCAAAAACTTTGGTTTCGAACGAAGAAAATAATGTATGTTTGATACGTCTATTGATGACAATGGCGACCCCACCACAGGCGCTGTCAAGACGATCATTTCTGTAGATAAAATAATTTGCATCTTTTTTAATGGAGAGTCCTGGTTTTAAATAAGTTTCTGTTATAATGGCAATATGCACATTATGAACTGTTAGGAAGTTGAATAATTCATCTTCCTTACCCTTTAGAGAGCGGGCATTCCAATTTAGAACTTTCACACAATTATTTGGATCCATTGAAACGGAGTCCGATAACAATTTTTTTGTGTACTTTATACCAACCTGAACAGCTTCAGGAATGGTATTTGCTTTGAACATTGCATCCATCATATGATGCAATTGTTCAGTTAAAAAATCAAAATCGGAAGCAGTCATGCTACCTGAATCGGTAACATGACCGTTATTTTCCGTTGGGACATGGGAATAAACCTCATTTTGAGAAGAGAAATTTTGTCTACCAGCAGCGATGTTTGCATACGTAGGTACATTGGAAAAATTGGAATTTACCGAAGTGCTTGCTACCCGTTGACGAGCGGCAAAATTTGTTTGAGAATTGTGGTGGGTATGAATTGCTCGACCGGTAACCGGTTTCGAAATTTGAGCGTTTGCAAAATTTCTACCCGTCGAATCTGGGATCCGATTGGAATTTCCCGTCATCAATTTTGCACGGGAATTCAAAACTTTTTTGCGCGAAGGGCATTCCCAGAAATTGGATTTATGATTGCCCCCACAATTTGCGCACTTAAATTTATTGGAATCTTCTCTCACAGGACATGCGTCCTTGGCGTGAGAGGTTCCACCACAAATCATGCATTTAGCATCCATGTGACAATGTTTGGTTCCATGACCCCACTTTTGGCACTTACGGCACTGGGTGGGGTTTTGGAAATTTCCCCCAGGCCTGCGGAAATGTTCATGTCTCACGGACATGAGACATAATACAGGCCGTTTCCAAACTTTTCATATTATTTAGATCACTTTTGTTAAAATGAACTAAATAAAATTCTTGAGAAATGCCCCTCTGGGAAGTACCAGAATGGGATTTCTTTTTCATCTTAATTACTTGGACTGGTGAAAATCCAAGTAATTGAGAAATTTCAATTTTAATCTCATCCAGTGATTTGTCATCACTGGGGAGACCTTTCAAGACGACTTTGAACAATCGCTCAGTTTTGTCGTCGTATGTGAAGAATTTATGGCGCTTCTCAGCTAAATACCCGAGTAGACGAAAATAGCTCAATAATATCAAATGGTGATAAAATAGCAAAATGAGATATGGATTTGATTGATATAAGAGATAAAAGATCAGACGATAATATCAATATTTTGCACTAAAATATCATGAGGAGATCAAGTTATGCTATTTGTAATAAGTGATCAATATCATGTGCCATTAGTTTGTTCTTATGCATAGCAAATCTAGATATTTAAATGATATTTCGGAGCAAATTTTTGATATTGTTGCCTGTTCTTTTATCTCTTATATCAATCAAGTCCATATCACGTTTTGTTATTCTGCTCATGGCTTCTACCCGGGTACTGAAGAAGACGTTTGCGATCGTCAAAGGATCCCGGCAAAACGCGGCAGTCACACTTCCTAGCAATCTGAAATGAAACTTTGATCCCCTGAAGGTTACTCAAAATCTCATTCCGGAAGCCAGAAAACTCGGCAACAGATACCACAATTGGCGGAATCCTTTGCTTTTTCGCATGAATCGAATCACCTGGGCTAAAGGTAGATTCGATTTGCTCAATTTCATCATTAATCAAATCGAACTGATTGCTCAGTTCGATAGGAGAAGAAACAATGTCAACATTAGATTTAGAAGGAATATCTGAAGTCTCCAGCTTCCTTCTATTTTTTCCGCGCTTGGGCAGGACGGTCTTGAAACCTTGTTTCTTTGAAGGAAGTGGAGAATTCAGAGACTCCCCCTTCCTCTTGTTTTTGTTAATACTCATTGCTGAGCGTGGAGACGTGACCTTCTAAGAGGTTTTGCCCCAGAACGGTGTCCCTGCAGGATTACCACCGCTTGTCGGAATTTTACTTCCGCAACGTAAAACGGGTCCGGGTCCAACGTAAAACGAAGGCACGGGTCCTTGCAAAGATCGTAACAGGATCAGTGGGTACAAATAGCGCTAAGAAGCACCGTTGAAATTAAAATAGCTTCGGGTAGTATTAAAACTTCCTTCCGCAAAGAGAGAAAGAACCGCACAGCACGAAAGCACGATGCGGTCTGAAAAAAATCGACCAACTGATTGAAATGATTTGGGAGGGCCGTATGCCGCTCAAGGCGCACTAGCCTAGTCCTAATGTTGGGTGGGATTTTAAACAAATTTGACCGACTGATCAAGCGTCTGTTCACCAAAGAGGCACGGCTCTAACTGTGTCTGTTGTGGCATCCAGCAGCTGAGTACGAAATGCTTTTCCCGGAAGCTATAACTGAGATGGCAGCCCCATCCCGGTGGATAGGGACCTTAGGCCAACAACCTACTGCTACCAAAACATAACAAACCGTTCGAGAAACCAACGAAGAAAGATCTAGAACTGATTTAACGGCGACGACTTTTGGCATGAAACAAAGGCCACGAATTGGAACATGGAATGTTTTTACGTTAGCTCAGCAAGGTAAGCTGGCACAACACGCCAGCGAGGCACGTCGCATGAAGCTCGGAATCCTGGGACTGAGTGAAATCCGTTGGTCAAACTTTGGAGAAAACAAACTACCATCTGGACAGGTATTGTTATATTCCGGTATTCGAGGAATTGGTTTCCTGCTAAGTGCCCATGCACAGGCGCTCATCAAGTGTAACCAATTAATGAGACAATAATCATTGCCAGATTCAGTACACGAGTAAGTATCCTTACAATAATCCAATAGGAATAGTGCAAACTCGTCTTATGATAAGTAAATACATTCCACATCAAGACATCAAGGCGACCTGGGCGACTTTAATGAAAAAAGCGGCTCCGACAATAAGGACTATGAGCGTGTCATGGGACGTCATGGTCGTGGAGAAATGAGTGGAAACGGTGAGCTGTTGGCAGAATTCTGTGGCAATAATGACATGGTGATTGGAGGATTGTTATTTCCCCATCGACCAGCGTACAAAGTCACGTGGGTCTCTCGTGATGGACAAACTGAAAATCAAATAGACCACAGCTGCATCAGCCCAAAATGGAGATGGAGCCTTCTTGAACCCATATTTTTAAGCCTCTAACTATTTTTAAAATCGAAAAAGCGCTGTTTTTTAAAGATTGGCCTGATTTTAAACAAACATCGGGTGAATTTTTCAGGCCGGTTCACACGTGCAGCACTTTTTTGGTTTTTAGTTTTGATATTAAAAATAGTTAGTGTCTTAAAAAAATGGGTTCTTTGGGAAATTTTACCTTAAATAAGCCAAAGAATCGATTGAGCGAATACAAATTTTTGACGGGAAAGGTTAATTGGCGAGATCCGATTACGCATTGCTCGAAATTAGTGGCGAGACGAGAGACTCGAACGGCGATTCAACACACGCTGACTAGAAGATCCAGCTATGAAGATATCGTTTATTGAAAACCTTGGAACTCGAGCAGCGGATGTTCTGGAAGGTGGCAGCGTAGGCTATCAAGAATGCCTTTATCAAGGGGGGGTCCCGTAGCGTAGTTGGCTACACGTTCGCCTTACAAGCGAATGGTCGTGGGTTCGATTCCCAGCCCCTCCACCAAACCCTCGTCAGTCGCCGGATCCGCAGCCCATACGGTGGCGTTTGGGGAACGCGCCTTGCCGTCACGGCTGCCTGATGACAACTGACAACTTGTTCTTCTCGGAGGCATTCCTCTAATATACCAGGATAAAGTGCAACCGAACAATGCAACGATCAATGGATATACGACAAGGACAAACGGACACAATGGACTCACGACCCCAAGGAGCACGTTTGTCATAAATGAGTTACTGTGACCTAGGTACGACCAAATCCAGTCATATATGAGTTTCTATAGCCAAATCGACCTAAATTGTGCTACTCGGGACGAGATGGACTGGCAACGTCAACAATAATGGTAATGGAAATCTAAAAATAGATTCTGTGTGGATTCTGTACAGCAGAATACCACAATAGATCTCGGCACAGTAGCGGTTAAGTAACACAGAGTGCCTAACAAATAAATAAAGGAATAAAAAATGCCTTTATCGAAGCAAGTGAGAACAACTTGGGTGAGCTGCGTACTCAGCGGGCAGGCTTGTCATTGGTTACCGTCCATAGTCATAGTCAAGCAATAAAGATCAACGTTTGACTTGCAGTAGGTATCATTCAATCGCAATAGTCTTGTTTAATTACGAATCCGCGTTGTCAGGACGAGTACATAATTTACTTGACTCTAGTTTAGTTACGTCCCAAGCCATGTGCGGTATGACTCTTTATTGAATGAGTCTGTTTCGTTACCATGGATAACGAGAACGATGTTTTCCAGAGAATGACCCTCTCTAGATACATAAAATATGGTCGCGAAGCTCAATGCCGTGAATAGATAACCTACGGAATAAAGGTAAAGTTACCTGTGATTTATTTGTCATATCATAACGTTATAGCGCACAATCTTCACGAATCTAAGTATTTACTAAGTATTTTTTTGTAATTATTTTATTTTCTAATTGATTCTTATCTTGATATATATTAGTTTTAGTTTATATTGATTAGTTTCTTGACAAGTAGAACTAGTGTGAGCTCTAGCAAACTTGTTTACATAAGTTATAAATAGATTGATAAAAGGCGGAGAACATATTGGTCGCGACCATCAAACTAACAACGGTCAGAGCCACTGAAGGTCAAGGAATGGAAAAACTTATTATGGTTACCTGTGGTTTCTTGGTCACGATGTTATGGCTTTTGGGTAGGAGTTGTGGTTGCTAGCGTTGCGGTTGGTGACGACGATCAACAGCAGAAAAAACTAAGCATACTAATGACTGTCATGACCAATGCCAAGCCTTTCTGCGGGAGAAGTAGATTACGGATGCAACCTGGCGAAAAATCGAGGAGCGTAGAGAAGCAAAGGCCACGATAGAGAGTGCAAGAACCAGAGTAGCCAAATACGAATCCCGTCAACGGTATTCGGCTCTAGAGAAGGAAGTTAAATGCTGCTGCAGACGCGACAAGCGAGCGTGGGTGGACTCTCTGGCCGACGAAGGGGAGAAAGCTGCAACAACTGGCGATATTCGCCTCCTCTACGATATCTCACGACGCCTGAGTGGAGCAAGGATGAATCCGAGGATACCGGTGAAAGACGTGACAGGTCAGTTACTCACCGACCCAACTGATCAGCTGAAACGTTGGTTCAAGCACTTCGAACATCATCTTCAAGTTTCGACTCCCGAACCTCAATTATTGCAGGAGATTGAAGCAACCATCCGAAATTCAACAAAGCTCCCGCGGTCGATCGCATTTCAGCTGAGATGCTTAAAGCTAACACCGTGCTACCTGTTGCATAAACTATTCTGAAATATCTGGGAAACCGCAACCTATCCGGTTGACTGGATGCAGCGCGTCTTAGTGGAGGTCCCAAAAAGGGAGAATCTGGCTGTGTGCGACAATTGGCGAGGCATCATTTTACTGTGCATTGTTCTCAAAGTTCTGTGCAAAGTTATCCTAAATCGGATACAGGATAAAATAAATTAGACTCTCCGACGGCAGCAGGCCAGGATAGTATTCATTGACTACGAAAAAGCATTCGATCGTCTGAGCCACGAAAATCTGTGGGGCGCCCTTAGACGCAAGATTGTCCTTGATAGAATCGTCGGCCTCATCGAAGCGCAGTACGAAGCTTTTACGTGCAGAGTTCTGCATAATGGAGCTACTATTCCTCATCGTAATCGACGAGATCATGTGGGTGTGGGTGCGATTGACCGTGTACCAAACCGTGGGCTGCTCTGGCAGCCTATTACTATGGAGCATCTAAACGACTTTGAGTTGGCTGATGATATTGCTTAACTCTGATATGCAGAGTAAGCTAAACGACCTGGACAAACGCTCCTCAACGGTGGGTTTCACCATCAACGTCGACAAGACCAAATCGTTGGATGTAAACACAAACAACCCCACCAACTTTACGGTAGCCAGGCAAGCATTGGAGAAGGTTGCAATTTTTCAATATCTTGGCAGCAAGTTAGCGTCGTACGGTGGAACCAAGATCGACATAGAAGCACGAATCAAGGAGGCTAGGGCTGCTTTTGCGAGATTACAAAATATATTGAGAGCCAATCAAATTAGTCAACGCACTAAATTTCGAATATTCAACTCATACGTAAAATCTGTGTTGTTATACGCCAGTGAGACTTGGTGTGTATCAGCAGAGATTACGCAGAAACGGCAAGTATTGATCAACCGTTGTCTACGTTTTATAATTCTTGCCTGGTGGCTAGGGCAGTTCAAATTTCAAAAATGTTCGAAAATTCCAACTCCCATATGTCTATTAGCATCATTTTGATAATATAGGAGTCCTGGCAAAATTTCAGGCAATTCAGTGGCCATTTAGGGGTGGCGCGAAGTCAATTTATGTTTATATGGAAATTTGTATGGGAAAAACTTAAAATTTATTCGAGTCTCCCTACAACTGTCAAATCGTGATGAATTCAAATAAACATCCCCAACCTCCCTTTTTCGAATCTATATAAATGAGACCTCCAGATAACACATTAGTTATGAGTGGATTGAACGGTTCTATTGACAGTGTGAATATGGGATAAATGGCTAAAATGGTGTAATTAGCCTCAACGTAGCAGTGGAAATATAAATCAAAATTAATCAGTTACCCACTGGTTGAGCTCAAATAGATTCCAAAAATGGAGGTTGGGGATGTTTATTTGAATTCATCACTATTTAAGAGTTGTAGGGGGATTTGAATAAATTTTAAGTTTTTCCCATACAAATTTCCATATAAACATAAATTGACTTCGCGCCACCTCTAAATGGCCACCGAATTGCCTGAAATTTTGCCAGGACTCCTATATTATCAAAATGATGCCAATAGACATATGGGAGTTGGAATTTTCGAACATTTTTGAAAAGTGAACTGCCCTACTGGTGGCATCTCGAATGCTGAGCTCCATCGACGATGCCAAGGAAATAAAGGAAGTCGCCAGGAATCTGACCTGAGCCAAGGTCAAGGCTAAAGCGAGCAGCCGCCCAGGATAAAGATCTTTTACGTTGACCCAATGTGCTCCTGGGGGTGTAGTAAAACGGAACGAACTGTGTCATATCTTCAACATGGCCAAAGCTTATTCGGGTAATTCGTGCGACTCAGAATATATCCTAATCAAGCGTCAGAACATCTGGTGAGACATTCGATTCATTCGTGACGTTAGATGGATTGGAGCAAGGCGTGCGCTCTCTTATCTGCTACCCTAGCAGCACAATCCAGACAAATTTGGTTACAGCAACTCAAGTGTGACTAAATTGGATTGCATATGGGTTACAGAAACTTGTATGCAATATGTCTGCTGCTCGGGTAGTCAACATAGCTCTTACATTAACGCAGAAATGCATAGGCGTGACCGTTCTCAATTGTCCTCTCCTAAGGAGCCGTACACTAATTACGTAAGCAGTTTTTCTGGGTTGTTCAACCACCCCCCTCCCCATGTAAGATTTTTCCCATAAAAATCATTTTTTATTAAGAAAATTATTTTGAGCTTTTTAGTGGAATGTCTTCACTTGTCATAAGACGAGTTTGTACAATCCCATTGAATTCCACCACTTAATTGTATCTTGACAGATACGTATTTCGACCTCAAAAGTAAGGCCGTCTTCAGTGTCTCGTACTTGACTCGACATTTTTTATTTACATGGAACGTAAGAAAGGTCCCCCCCATAAATGCATATGTAATTAGTGTACGGCCCCTAATGTATTGTGTCTGTTTGCAGATTTCCGTTTACCCTAGCTCAAGAAAAAAACATAGCTCTGGAAGGTGCGATTCGAAGATCACGTGTGCAAAGAAACGGTGAAAATGGTTCTCGACAACGATCCGACGGGCACAAGAAGGCGAGGTGCGCAGCGGGCAAGGTGGATCGATCAGGTGGAAGATGACTTGCGGACCCTCCGTAGACTGCATGGTTGGCGACGTGTAGCCATGGACCGAGCCGAATGGAGAAGACTCTTATATACCGCACAGGCCACTTCGGCCTTAGTCTGAATAAATAAATAAATAATGTGCAAAGAAACGGAACCATCACCAACAAGTCTTACACATCGTTGATTTGTCCAGTCGCCCTGTACGGCCAAGAAGTATGAACGTTAAAAGATGCAGACTATGGAATTCTCGGAGTGCTTAAGCGGAAAATACTGCGCTTAATACTTGGTAGCGTGGTTGAAAATGGTAAATAGCGCAGACGCATGAATCACGAGTTGTACTAAGTGTACAAAAATGCAGACATCGGCAGGCTGATAAAATACGGTAGATTACAGTGGGCTGGACAATTGGACATGTAGTGCGTATGCTGGAAGAGCGAAGAGCAAAAGTCATGTTTAGCAAAGAACCTGGAAGAGGAATTCGGCTCCCGGGTAGTCCCCGCACTCGCTGACTTTGTGCAATCGAGGAAGATGCGCGTGCGACCGGCGGCGTTGAGGGAGACTGGTGACTGACGGCCCAAGGACGAGCGATCCGAATAATCACATTCAGTTTTGCTCCGGACAACAACGATCATCATAGGTATAGGTAAGTAGGAAGCATCGCGTTTTGGACGACCGAAACAACGCGCAGCACTCTGTATTTATTTGCTCGATTGCAACTGCAAACTATGGAAGATTGCACTTTTCCCGACCGGAGCAAAGCGCAATACAAGCGCATGGTCTACCGAGCACCAAATACGCAGGATACTGTCTTAACGGAATTTTTTTCACTCGTATTTATAATCGTGTGACTTCAATTTACAACCAAAATCTTTGCAACATGCTTTAAAAAATCCTGAATAAATCAAAGAAAAATCACATGATGATTAATACGCGTTAGACATTTAGGAAGAGTGCAAAATTGCGAATAAGAAAGTTTGTAGTTTTGATTCCAATTCCGCAATTTTCAATATCCATGAAAATTATAATAAATCAAGCGGCATATTTCCAATTTTCAAAAAAAAAAAAATCATGTTAAAGAAAACAAAGAAAAACATTAAATACAATTAAAAGATCGATTTTTCATTTTTGGGGGGTTGGTTTCGTGGTGTAGTTGGTCACACATTATTATTATTATTATAGAGTTTTGGCACTTCCTCAGCAAGTGTGCTGGGAATTTTCACCTACCCCGGGCAATCTGAATGCCAAAGGGGATTAGGCTCTGTGGATCTCATTCGCCGGTTGACTTAAAATCCTATAATAAACGTTTGCACCGGATGTATTAGTTATGGTGGTTCAGGAATCTTGTTACGATGCTGCAAGTTCCAAGAACCACTGTCTTTTGGATGCTATGAAGGTTATGAGATAGTTCCAGCTCTCCTAAGGATCTCAGAAAAGATTTCGGGACGATCCCTGTTGCTAAGATTACAACCGGAATTATACGCACGTCCTCCAGGTGCCACATCTGCTTCAACTCCTCCGCCAAGTCGTGGTACTTCGTTATCTTGTTAGAGAATGTTGTTTGGACATTATGGTCTAGCGGTACAGCAATGTCGATGAGGGTTACCCGCTTCATCCTTTTGTCGTAGACCACAATATCGGGCCGATTGACACGAATGAGGACATCCGTTATGATCTCGCGATCCCAGTACAGCTTCACGAAACTATTTTCCAGAACCGGGACAGGCACATATTTGTAGTAGGCGACAAACTGGTTAACCAAGTTGTGCTTTAAAGCAAGCTGTTGGTGCACAATCTTGGCTACTTCGTTATGACGACCGAGATAGGCTGAATCAGCTAAGGCTGAACACCCGGACACGATATGTTCGATCGTCTCTCCTACTGAATTGCACTTCCTGCAGCGGTCCTCCACGTTTTCGTGCAATATATAGTGCCGATAGTTCTTCGTCGCAATTACCCGGTCCTGGATGGCTACCATGAATCCTTCTGTTTCCGAGAAGAGTTCACCCCGCACCAGCCACGTATTCGACGCCGCTTTGTCGATATATTCCAGCTCCAGTTGATGGGGGTGCGTCCCATGCAACTCCTTCTGCTTCCATGATGCGATCATCTCGTCGACAGATTTGATGTCGCAATTCAGCTGATAGTCCTCCTGCGCCAGATGCAGGGCACTGAATCCGTGGTCAGCTTCACACACAGCGCGATAGATTTCGTGGCGGTTCTGGCTTTCCACGAAGTATCTTCGCAACTGCTGGATCTGGGAAACACATAGTGTTTGTATATCGGTGACGCCTCTTCCTCCTACTGTACGTGGCAGGGTGACTCTCTCAATGGACGATTTTGGATGGCGCATGCGATGCTTAGTGAACGCCACTCGTACTGCTCGTTCTAACGCCTCCAAGTCAGTCTTGGTCCACTTCACCACCCCGAAACTGTATGTCAACAAGGGCACAGCAAACGTGTTTATCGCCTTCACCTTGTTGCCGGCCGCCAAGAGGCTCTTCAAAATACCGTTGACACGATGCAAGAACTTTTCCTGCAGCTCTTTCTTGATCGTCGTATGGCAAATTCCTTTCAGTTGCAGGAAACCTAGGAACTTGTACGTTTCGCCTTCAACCATGTTTCGAATCTCCTCCTGTTCGTTGACGCGGAAACTGTCGGCATCCACCAGGTGACCCCGGTGTAGATGTATGGATCGACATTTATCGATACCAAACTCCATCCGGATGTCGTTGCTGAATACCGTTACAAGCCGCAGAAATTGATGCAGCTTCTCCACAGATTCCGCAAACAGCTTCAAGTCGTCCATAAAGAAGGTGTGGGTAATGTTTGTACTCCTTTCCCCACTCTTCAAATGATAGCCATAGTTGTGTTGGTTGAGTGCTCTTATTATTATTATTATTATAGAGTTTTGGCACTTCCTCAGCAAGCGTGCTGGGAATTTTCACCTACCCCGGGCAATCTGAATGCCAAAGGGGATTAGGCTCTGTGGATCTCATTCGCCGGTTGACTTAAAATCCTATAATAAACGTTTGCACCGGATGTATTAGTTATGGTGGTTCAGGAATCTTCTTACGATGCTGCAAGTTCCAAGAACCACTGTCTTTTGGATGCTATGAGATAACAACCGGAATTATACGCACGTCCTCCAGGTGCCACATCTGCTTCAACTCCTCCGCCAAGTCGTGGTACTTCGTTATCTTGTTGGAGAATGTTGTTTGGACCTTATGGTCTAGCGGTACAGCAATATCGATGAGGGTTACCCGCTTCATCCTCTTGTCGTAGACCACAATATCGGGCCGATTGGCACGAATGAGGACATCCGTTATGATCTCGCGATCCCAGTACAGCTTCACGAAACTATTTTCCAGAACCGGGACAGGCACATATTTGTAGTAGGCGACAAACTGATTAACCAAGTTGTGCTTTAAAGCAAGCTGTTGGTGCACAATCTTGGCTACTTCGTTATGACGACCGAGATAGGCTGAATCAGCTAAGGCTGAACACCCGGACACGATATGTTCGATCGTCTCTCCTACTGAATTGCACTTCCTGCAGCGGTCCTCCACGTTTTCGTGCAATATATAGTGCCGATAGTTCTTCGTCGCAATTACCCGGTCCTGGATGGCTACCATGAATCCTTCTGTTTCCGAGAAGAGTTATTATTATTATTATTATTATTATTATTATTATTACCAGACTAAGGCCGAAGTGGCCTGTGCGGTATATAAGAGTCTTCTCCATGCGGCTCGGTCCATGGCTACACGTCGCCAACCACGAAGTCTACGGAGGGTCCGCAAGTCATCTTCCACCTGATCGATCCACGATGCTTGGCTTCTTGTGCCCGTCGGATCGTTTTCACCGGGTTACTGGCCGACATTCTGCCTACGTGCCCAGCCCACCGCAGTCGTCCCATTCTTACCGTGCGAACACTGGATGGTTCTCCCAGCAGCTCACGCAATTCGTGGTTCATTCGCCTCATCCACGTACCGTCCGCCATCTGCACCCCACCATAGATAATACGCTGCACTTTCCTTCCGGGAACTCCAAGTGCACGTTGGTCCTCCACGAGCATCGTAAAATTTTCGAGTCCGTAGAGGACTACCGGTCTAATGAGCATTTTGTAGATTGTCAGTTTGGTACGGCGGCATACTCTATTCGATCGAGCGTCTTGCGGAGTCCAAAGTACGTACGATTTCCAGCCACTATGCATCTCAAATTTCTCTCCTGGTATCATTTTCGGCAGTCACCAGTGAGCCCAAGTACACAAATTCTTCTAACACCTCGATTTTGTCTCCGGTGGGTGGCTCACATTGTCTTCTCTTGAACCTCTTCCTATCATGTACTTCGTCTTCGACGTGTTGATGACTAGTCCAATCCGTTTAGCTTCGCTTTTCAGTCTGATGTAGGCTTCCTTCATCCCCTTAAAGTTATGTGCCATGATATCAATGTCGTCGGCGAAGCCAAATAGCTGGACGGACTTATTGAAAATTGTACCACTCGTCTTAATCCCTGCTCTTCGTATTACCCCTTCCAAAGCGATGTTGAATAGCAGACACGAAATACCACCACCTTGCCGCAACCCTCTGCGGGTTTCGAAGGGGCTCAAGAATGCCCCTGAAACTCGAACTACGCACATCACCCGATCCATCGTCGCTTTGATCAACCGTGTCAGTTTATCCGGAAATCCGTGTTCGTGCATTAGCTGCCGTAGCTGGTCCCGATCGATTGTATCATATTCGGCTTTGAGGTCGATGAATAGATGATGTGTGGGCACGTTGTATTCGCGGCATTTCTGCAGTACTTGGCGAACAGCGAACACCTGGCCCGTGGCCCGCGTTCGCCCATAAAACCCGCCTGGTACTGCCCCACGAACCCCCTTGCAATTGGTGCTAGTCGACGGCATAAAATTTGGGAGATTACCTTGTTGGCGGCGTTCAGCAATGTGATTGCGCGGTAGTTGCTACAATCCAGATTATCGACCTTTTTGTAGATGAGACACACGACACCATCCATCCACTCCTGCGGCAAAACTTCCTCCTCCCAAATCTTGGTAATGATCCAGTGCAGCGCTCTAGCCAGTGCCTTACCACCGTGTTTAAATAGCTCTCTTGGTAGTTGGTAAACCCCAGGGACTTTGTTGTTCTTCAGCCGGCCAATCTCATCCTAGATTTCCTGGGTTATGCCCTGCACGCGTTCTCCCAGGTCCATCACCATATCGCCATCTTCGTCTGCCACATCGCCATTCAGGTGTTCTTCGTAGTGCTACCGCCACCTTTGGATCACCTCACGCTCGTTCGTAAAAAGGTTCCCGTTTATGTCCTTACACATATCAGGCTGTGGCACGTGGCCCTTACTTGAACGGTTTAACTTCTCATAGAACTTTCGTGTGTTATTAGCGCGGTACAGTTGCTCCGTTTCTTCACGGTTCGATCTTCCTGCTGGCGTTTTTTCCTCCGGAAAATCGAGTTCTGTCTGTTCCACGCCCGTGTCTATCGTGCCTCATTCGCCCTCGAGCGGTGTTGTAGCAATCTCGCTCATGCTGCATTCTTCTCTTCCACTAACTGCTCACATTCGCCGTCATACCAGTCGTTTCTCAGATTCGGGGGCACTGTGCCAAGTGCAGCGGTTGCGGTGCTACCAATGGCGGATCGAATATCTCTCCAGGCATCTTCAAGAGACGCTGCGCCTAGCTGCTCTTCCGTTGGGAGTGCCACTTCCAGCTGCTGCGCGTATTCTTGGGCTAGTCTACCGCCCAATGTTAAGCTTGCACATCCTTGCGTTGATTGGCTGCCTCCCAATCACACGATGGCGCATCTTACCCAGCACTATGAAGCCGGTTCACTGCTCGTTGGTGGTGCCACAGCTTTGGTAGAAGGTAGCCGCTCGATGCCCGCTTTTCCACACTTTCTGTCCTGTCCATCAAATCTCTTGCAGCGCCACGACGTCGAAGTTGCGGGGATGTATGTAATTCATCGTAGATCATCCTGTCACAACCTGCGAAACCTAGCGACTTGCAGTTCCATGTTCCAAGCTTCCAATCGTGATTCTTTATTCGTCGCCTAGGTCTTTGCCGATTATATCGAGTCGCATTATCTCTTATATTGTCGTAATTATAGGTTTTCCAGGCGGCTTATTGGGCCTGCGCAAACCTCCTGTCTCGTTGGATGGCCGTCGTGTCAGGGCTGTTTAGCGTCCCACCTAACACCTGGACATGGGCTTGTGCGCTTTGAGCGGTACACGGTCGCGTCTGGACATAGTCCCTGCTGTAGTTGGTCACATGTTCGCCTTATAAGCGAGTAGTCATGGATTCGATTCCCAACCCTCCCCTTTATCCCGCTGGAAGATGCATGGTGAGCGCCGCTTTGGGGATCGCTCGTTCATCGTGATCATCGGGCGGATGACAAATGTTTTATTCTGCGGCACACCTCTAACCGATACCCGGATTAATGGCAATCGACCACGGCAATAAACACGGACTGGATTGGATGAACTACTAAGGATTGACACTACAACAACAAACAAACTCATCATCATATGCTCATCGCTGGTACATCGATAAAGTAGAAGTGGAATTAGCAAATCTAATAACAATAGGAATAAAGAAATAAAATATTGTAAGAAAAAAATCGTCGTGCCTAAAGGGACGAATGAGTTGATAGAGATATATACACACGGATAGACAGACATTTGTTCGACTCGATGAGCTGAGTGGATTGGTATATAACATCATGGGTCTCCGAGACTTCTATAAAAAGTTCGATTTTGGAGTGAAATGATAGCCTTTCGGTACAACTTAATTGTACGAGAAAGGCAAAAAAACATATAAGAGAGGACAAAATAGTACATGAGGATCTGGATCTGGTCAATCATAGTGAACCAAATACAAGTTTTTTGGTCGTCGTTCTAGGGCCAATTTATATTTTCAATTAGCGATAGCCTATTCAAAATAAGCAAAAAAAAGTACAGTCAAAGCTATCCGTAAGCATAGGATATGTGACGAAATTTCCCTTAAAACGGGAAAACACACTTGGATGCAGCAACCGAGCCTGAACTGATATTATTATGTGCAAATCCACTTCGCCGGTAGTGGTGGTCTTCTCAACCGGTTGCACTTTTGTGCCCCAAAACTACGAACAGACTCCTTCCAGGACGACTTTGTATCAGCACAACAGTCCGTAAACGAAGGACGGGGAACTATGATGAACAAAGCTTTGCTCCAGCTGAAAATTCATGTTCGTTTGCTTGCTTGCTTTGTCGGTACATGTACTGCATTAACAACCCATGGATGGCGTTGTGCCAGCAGGAAAACGGTGGCTTAGAAGCAGTCTCCACCGTGAAACTTTTTCCAACTGAACTCGGAGCCTTTTTCCGCCCATTTACTCTTGTGGGAAGGAGACCCACATATACTTAGTAGAAGAGCAATTAAAATACCGACTGCTGGAAATGTGCACAGAATCCTTCGCCATCGTCCAATCGCCGTCGTCTGCGTCGAATGGAGCTTTAAGTGGGATTAAAAACTCATAATTTTATGTGCTGCGCTAATGAATTGCTTCTGTATCTCGTCAGCACCAATTCGAAGACCAATGAAAAGGAAAAATAAAACATTCCAAACCGGATCGGTGGGAAAACTTAATAATATAATCAGATGGATTTTTTTCCTCCTCATCGCCGATAATTTTTGATTACGTGGGTTAGAAACTCACATGACTTCATAAGTGGAAAGGAGTTATCGATGAATACGATTTAAAAACTGGCTTTTCATTATTGATAGTACACTGACTGGTTACAGCAGCAAATGTCGTTCAATCCGTGGAAACTACATTTAATTTCCTTCGGGTATTTGCGATCGTATAAACTTCACGATGAGGAAATAAAAACGAATTAAATCCTGACTCCCAAGTCGGCTGCCGTCAAAATCCAATCAAACCGCACCTTCGTTCTTGACGGTAAAATGGTAAAAAGCATCGAACGCAATCAAACTGGCTCGAATTATGTTCTGATTCCACACTTCAACCCTCCGCAGCAATTTATGTAACCGCGCCCACCACCAGCCCTGCGCTGCCCCGTTCATGGAAAGCCTGTCCGCCCATTTTTCCAGATCGTTTCGCGCAAATATTCCAGCTAATCAATCATGGGGGCACACGGGCCTCTCTCTTTTTACAAAAGGGCTGCCTGGGTGCTGTTGACTGAAGTTCGTGGTTTCAAGTTGCATTTTATCGCCTTCCTGGGAGGCATGGTGGTTCCCGGTTTAGGAGTCCTATGCTCAATTTTAATATCGTGGGGTATCGATCGACGGCAGGTGCTTGAGCGATACTAGACATATCGAATAGATTGTATAACCTGTTCCTTCTACACTTCTAGTAAGAAGTGTACCGAGGAAACGACGGTTCCATCAAATGGGAAGAGAGCTTGTGGGGCACTCGAAAGGGTATGGCGTAAGTTAATCAAGCCAAGGAGGGTGATATTGCAATCGAAATGTTGAGCCGGGCATGTAGCTTTAACGACGGGTAACAAATTGCTTCCTAAGGATTTTTCTGAACGACATCATCAACAACAGTCGTTGTATAGAAAATTCACAAAAATTTATTAAGAAATAGCACTTACGACAATAATCCAATTTGAAATATCAGCAAACGAGTACAATCCTTATTCGTTTAATCTCACCTGCAATAAGAAAAAAAAACAGAAAAAAGATTACTAAAGTTTTCCACACAATTTGGGTTCCGTCAACCAATTCAGCAAATTCAAAAAGATAACAATTAAATGAAACACAATACAAAACCATTCAACGTGGTGATAAATCTCCGACATTCATTGCGGCTAACCCTTGCAACTTTTTTTATTGAGTTTTCCTTTGATTCGCTTGCGTAACATCCACTTGCGAAAAAAATTAAACTCATTGTTAAAAGCTCCATCGTTTACTTTTTTGCACACTGGATTTCAGAAACCCTGTGGAAACCACTAACCGTTGGAACAAAAAAAAACATCAAATCGATCGCTACATCGTCGTTACACATGTTTTACAACCATTTTCACTTAAAACCCTTGCTCTACAAGTGGGAACTTTTTGTTCCATACCTATACCTATGCGGTCTTGCTGATCACTCGAAGATGAACTTCGAGAAACAACAAAAAAAGCGAATTTAGCGATTTCCAAACTTGCTCTCGTTGTTCGGTGGAGAGCTTCATCGCCATCAACACATCGTCGTCGGTCGTCAATTTTATTTTTTTTCGGCAATTTTGCCGTGTTTCGTTTTGTGTTGCCTGCATGGAAAATTGTTGAACTAAACTTTCCCATCGAAAAAAGAAAAAGATTCCGCGACTGAAACACGTGCGATGAAACTGCTGCGATAAAAGAAAGGGGCCGGAGGGATGAAGGGGGGAGTTGGACATTTTAGCGACCCCAAGCGAACAAATGACGATGGCAGCAGCAGCAACGATGAGGTTCGAAGTTTGCTAACTTAATTCGGTGGAAAAGTTTGGGTTTTTTCTTGCTGTCGACGATGAAAGAGCCTGGAGCGCAGTTGTGCTTTGGTCATTTTAGGGGAGTGCAACAGTGGCAACATAATGGAACAGATAGAAAAGTTTCTAAATTGGGGAAGCAGATCGTTATTTGATGAGGATTGAAGTGAATTATGTTGAGGAAGCACAATGAACGAAATTAGCATTTTTAACAGAAGCTTAGAATAAAGAAAACCTGTTTAGCATTATTATACTAACTTTTCAGCAGTAGAGAATTTCTGAGACATTTTCGTAGTATTTTCTGATGCATAGCATGGCATTGTTACGGTATACTTCTCAAATTGGACACAAGTAACACTCAGTCCTAATCTATATTTCTATTAAAAAACCCTGATTAATCCACCTAGCGGTGTTGGTGCCTTTCTCGTGCAAAAAAATACTGAAAAATATGAGTGAGTGTATTTTAGTGTGTTTTGCGCATAAAAATAGTATTTTACTTCCATAACTTCTGATCCCATAGTCCAATTGGGCCAATTTTCAAAAGCAAACAATGGGGCAGGATTCTCAGTCGAATGGAACTTGTTGCGAGTAATTCGGCCAATGCTAAGTTCCAAAAAGTGTGTCTACAAAATTGTGTACACATACACACACACATACATACATACACACAAACAGACATCATCTCAATTCGTCGAGCTGAATAGATTGGTATATAACACTATCTCCATATAGCCTTTACGTATACTTAGTATTGCGAGAAAGGCAAAAACAAGAAGTTTTGATGTAGTATATACTCAAGTACCATGGAATTGGATGTTAAGGAAAGGTATTCCTTGGGACGAGATTTGGCTGTATTTGCCCCAGCAACATTTTCTATACCTGATGCCTTTTATATCTATTTTTGTTTGAGCAGTCCTACCGTCCTGGTTAGTCACACTTAGTCCACAACTAAGAAGCTTTGCCCAAATGCACATAGGTCTCAGTTCCGTATTGGAAGGATCTGATTGGTCCCGTAAAACCTCATTTTAACATCACCTGAAAAACAATTTTATTTTGGGATACTTGAGTCATTGTTTGAGGTTTTATCACGAATGTTTTAATCCATATTAGCTTTAATAAAGAACTTTTTATATTTAATACTACTAAATATTGAGCATCCTTGATTTATCTTTGAACACTTTAAAAACGATTCAATAATAATTCTCAGTCTTGATGTCTTTTCAAACTCAACTAACAAAAAATGTTTATAGATATTTGACCCTTCTAGCCATTGGCGTAACTAGCCCCGAAGTCTAGAAGGGGGTGCTATAGCCCCTTCATCTATTTTATCTGTTTTGAGCTTCTTTTCAAAAATTTACGAACATTTTACCATCTTATAAACTTATCTTAGTGGTAATGTGACAAATCCGGTTCATATTCTCTTTTCTCAAGCACGTGCTTTCTGCTAGCCCACAGTATCGAAGTGTGTTTGTTTGCCCGCCGATGATTGCTACAATGACTCGAATGAATAGCGTATGGCTATTGCGTCCAAGTGTAGTAGCTCTCGGTTTTGTCCCGCACACTCGTCCCGTCAGGTTCCCACCGAGACAGTGAATATTTTATATCTATCTGAAATGAAAAAAAAAATACAATATTCTTCCAGGGATTCTGATGGGAATCCTTTATTGATTCCGACGGAATGTTTTAGGAACAGGAATGTCCGAAGGGAATGTTCCAGGGATTCCAAATCCTCCCGTGATGCCAACGGAAATCCTTCAGGGGTTCCGACGGGAATGTTCCTGGGATTTTAATGGCAATGTTGCAGGGATGTAGAAGCAAATCGTTGAAGGATTCCGAAGCAATCTGTCGAGGAATCTCGTAACAAATAGTCGAAGAAATCTTTCTAGGGATTCCGTAAAAATCCTCCAGTGATTCCGAAGGGAATCTTCCAGGGATGTTGAAGCAAATTGTTGAGGGATTCCGAAGCAAATCATCAAAGGATTCCGAAGCAATTCATCGAGGAAGTCCGAACTAAATCTTCGAGGAATTCCAAAGGAAACCGTCGTTGTATTTTGAAGCGGATCGTGAAGAATCCCCCAGTGATTCCGAAGGGAATCCTCCAGGGATATTGAAGCAAATCATCGAAGGATTTCGAAACAATTCGTCAAGGGATTTCAAAGCAAATCGTCGAGGAATTCCAAAGCAAATCATTGAGCAATTCCAAGGCAAAACGTCAAGAGACTCCGAATTAAATATTCAAAGGATTCCTAAGCAAATCATCCAAGTATCTTGATAGAAATCGTCAATCGTCCAAAGCAAATTTCCGAATGATTCCATAACAAATATTCGAATGACTCCGGAGGAATTCCGAAGAAAATCAACGAGAGATTCTGAACCAAATCCCCCATGGATTATTAAGGGTATCCACCAAAGATTCTTAAGGGTATCCCTCAGCGATACCGAACGAAATCCAGTGTGAAATCTTCTGGATTCCGGTTGGAAGTCATCGATGATTCTGCAAGCAATTCTTTAAGGATTCCAATGGAAATTCTTCTCGGATTCTGATGGGAATATCTCTTGGATTCTGATGAGAATCCTTCCCGAATTCTGATGGGAATAGTGGAGATTATCAGGCTACTAGGCAAGCGGCAGTCTGCTATCAATTCAGTCCGTGATGGTTCAACACATATCTTTGACTACTGGCGAAGTACCACGATTGCTTAGATTGATATTTTGGTGGCTCTTCGTTGTTGTTCATATCAAGCTTACTTTGATACTTTCAAATCAATTAACTTTTCATAAATAAAAAAACATAAATAAACTTTTCAAAATTACCACCAAGTGCAATTTCACTGCCACACAGAAATCTTTCTCAGAAATAAGAAACAAAATCATTTATCTTCCACTGATTTCATACGCTAGGAGAAATGTCAAAAAAGAAAAAGTAGAATCACGAAAAAATTTCCATGCGAGATATGGGATGCAATTTTCCAAATAATTTTAAAAATTTCAAAATGATATGTATTTGAAAATAGTTTGGAGCACCAGGTTCTTGACCAGATTTGACATTTTATTATGTGTATTGTATACATATATTTAATTGACTGTTAATGATAATAATTTTTTTTCTCGAATTTATCTTGGAAAAAGTATTATTTTTGATGTTTATTGAATTTCTAATCCCATTTTCAAAAGCAAATCTGGTCGTAATTTTTAAAATTATTTTGAATTCCATTGGCTATACCTTGCGATGGTAAATTTTTGTGATTCTACTTTTTCTCTGATGACAGCATTCATCCGGTTCTCCTCAGCGGTTCTCAACCTGGGGTACATGTACCCCTGGGGGTACCTTCGCTGGCCCTAGGGGGTACCTTGGATAAAAATACATAATGGCGGACGTATTACAATTCCAATCGGAGTTTATTGATAAAGTTTTGATAATTGAAATTTTTTACAATATAAGCATGGCGATCAGCAAATCAAAGCTAATTGAACCCTGTTCTCCTCAACTAGAACAGCGTATGAAGGGTTGCGGAACAGAAGATCAAACGGGCATATGTGGAATGAGCAAATTAAAAAAAAATCTTCAATGCAATCTGCCTGATCTAAACAAAATGTTGAATAATATGTTAGAAACATGCCTTTGAACTAAAATCTAGAATCTAAAGGGTTGGAAGCCTCCGTTTGAGAGGCATGTAGGCTTTTATTTTTAGAAAAGCTCGGTTGTTTCGCTGCAAGAGGTTTAGAAGCATCATTCTACGCTTCTCGGAAGCCTTCTTTAGGGCACCACGAATGCCGCCTTTCAAGAAACCTTCTTTCGAAAGGTTCGAAAGCCTGTGTCTCCTTGCAAGAAGCCCGCATGCATCGTTTTGAGAGAGTTGAAAGCCTTCTTTCAAAAAGCTCGGAAAGATCCTTTCAAGAGGCTCGGAAGTCTTCTTTTAAGAGACTCAAAAGCTTCCTTTCAATAGGCCCTGACGTCTGTTTTCAAGAGGCCCAGAAGCCTCGTTTTAAGAGGGCAGAAAGCATTTTTTCGAAAAGCTAGGAAGGCCCCTTTCAAGAGGCTCGAAAGCCTACTTTGAAGCGAATCGGAAGCCTCCTTTCAAGAAGCTCGACTTCTTCCAAGAGGGTTGAAAGCATACTTTCAAGAGGTTCAGATGAATCCTTTAAAGATGCAAAGGAAGTCTCCTTAAGTAGCTCAAAAGCCACAATTCAAGATGCTCACAAGGGGCTCAGAAGCCTCTTATCAAGAGGTGCGAAAGCATATTTTCAAGAGATTCAGAAGCTCATTTCAAGAGGCTCAGAAACCTCCTTTTAAGAGGAATAGAAGCTTTCTTTCAAAAAGATAGGAAGGCCCATTTTAAGAGGCTCGAAAGCCTCCTTTCAAGAGCCTCGGAAGCCTCCCTGCAAGAAGCCTCCTTTTAAGTGACTCAAAAGCCGCCATGCAAAAGACTCGAAAGCCTCTCTACAAGAGGCTAAGAAGGATCTTATCGAGAGCTGCGGAAGCCTACTTTCAAGAGATTCAGTAGCTCCTTTCACGAGGCTCGGAAGCCTCCCTTCAAAGGGCTCAGAATTATTCTTTCAAGAGGCTTGGAAGCCTACTTTCAAGAGGGGGTACCTCAATTAATGCAAAAGTTTGAAGGGGTACCTCTCTAGAAAAAGGTTGAGAACCGCTGCTATATATCATTTCTTAAGTGTTTTACATCTTCTAATATTTTGTGAAATGCGATATTTTTTAGATTTGATAATGCTTTGTTCTGTCAAGTAGTCCATTATTATTATTTTTTGGGTTTCTGACGAGACTCCGACCTCAGTAGATCTGATTTGAAATTTGTAATGAAAAATATGATTAATATGCCTAGGTTTGCGCATCACCAACAAAGGAGGGTAGAATATGATGCAACATTGGCAAGAAAGGCCGCGGTCTTCAACAAAATCCACAACAAATGCATATCAGAACCTAACCAACCTAACAAAAACAATCGTAATAAAACTAATCTTAACAGAACTCTTTTAGCTTAGAATCGAATTTTAGATCCTTTACATGAATGAAGTTTTGTAGCAGAATATCAGACGTTAGTCTGGAGAAGTGAACAATTCTAAGTACTGCCAAGCAATTAACACGGACAACTGAGCTGCAAGTTTTCAAGTAAAAGAAGAACGGCTATTAAAGACAATTCTCCCGGAAAGAAATTAGTGAGATTCGTTTTGGATTGCGGGAGAATTGTCCTCAAAGCACCTATTTTATTGGTAAGGAGAAAATGGCCGTATTATCAATCAAACACCTTCTTTCCCCACAAAAATATCCACAAGGCCACATGGAGATCACCTAACCAAGAAACGGAGAACCAAATCGACGGCGAATTCTTCTCCGACATCACGAACTAACGACTAACTAACTAACGAACTAACTAACGAACAATCCGACCACTACCTCGTTGCAGTATGTCTGCGCTCAAAACTCTCGACGGTGTACAACACGCGTCGAAGTCGGACGCCGCGGCTTAACATTGGGCGGCTACAAGACGGTAGACTAGCCCAAGAATACTCGCAGCAGCTGGAAGTGGCTGTAAGTGGCACTCCCAACGGAAGAACAGCTAGGCGCAGCGTCTCTTAAAGATGGCTGGAGAGATATTTGATCCGCCATTGGTAGCACAGCAACCACTGCACTTGACACGGTGCCCCCGGATCAGATAAACGACTGGTATGACGGCGAATGTGAGCAGTTAGTAGAAGAGAAGAATGCAGCATGGGCGAGATTGCTGCAACACCGCACGAGGGCGAACGAGGCACGATATAAACAGGCGCGGAACAGACAAAACTCGATTTTCCGGAGGAAAAAGCGTCAGCAGAAAGATCGAGACCGTGAAGAGACGGAGCAACTGTACCGCGCTAATAACACACGAAAGTTCTATGAGAAGTTGAACCGTTCACGTAAGGGCCACGTGCCACAGCCTGATATGTGTAAGGACATAAACGGGAAACTTCTTACAAACGAGCGTGAGGTGATCCAAAGCTGGCGGCAGCACTACGAAGAGAACCAGAATGGCGATGTGGCAGACGAAGATGGCGGTATGGTGATGGACCTGGGAGAACGCGCGCATTGCTGAACGCCGCCTACAAGGTACTCTCCCAAATTTTATGCCCTCGACTAGCACCAATTGCAAGGGAGTTCGTGGGGCAGTACCAGGCGGGTTTTATGGGCGAACACTGCACCACGGACCAGGTGTTCGCTGTTCGCCAAGTACTGAAGAAATGCCGCGAATACAACGTGCCCACACATCATCTATTCATCGACCTCAAAGCCGCATATGATACAATCGATCGGGACCAGCTATGGCAGCTAATGCACGAACACGGATTTCCGGATAAACTGACACGGTTGATCAAAGCGACGAAGGATCGGGTGATGTGCGTAGTTCGAGTTTCAGGGGCATTCTTGAGTCCCTTCGAAACCCGCAGAGGGTTACGGCAAGGTGATGGTCTTTCGTGTCTGCTATTCAACATCGCTTTGGAAGGGGTAATACGAAGAGCAGGGATCAACACTAGTGGTACAATTTTCAATAAGTCCATCCAGCTATTTGGCTTCGCCGACGACATAGATATTATGGCACGTAACTTTGAGAAGATGGAGGAAGCCTACATCAGACTGAAGAGGGAAGCCAAGCGGATCGGACTAGTCATCAACACGTCGAAGATGAAGTACATGATAGGAAGAGGTTCAAGAGAAGACAATGTGAGCCATCCACCGCGAGTATGCATCGGTGGTGACGAAATCGAGGTGGTAGAAGAATTTGTGTACTTGGGCTAACTGGTGACTGCCGAAAATGCTACCAGCAGAGAAATTCGGAGACGCATAGTGGCTGGAAATCGTACGTACTTTGGACTCCGCAAGACGCTCCGATCGAATAGAGTTCGCCGATGTTCGGACGATGCTCGTGGAGGACCAACGCGCACTTGGAGGTTTCGAAAGGAAAGTGCTGCGTACCATCTATGGTAGAGTGCAGATGGCGGACGGTACGTGGAGGAGGCGAATGAACCACGAGTTGCATCAGCTGTTGGGAGAACCATCCATCGTTCACACCGCGAAAATTGGAAGACTGCGGTGGGCCAGGCACGTAGCCAGAATGTCGCACAGTAATCCGGTGAAAATGGTTCTCGACAACGATCCGACGGGAACAAGAAGGCGAGGTGCACAGCGGGCAAGGTGGATCGATCAGGTGGAGGACGATTTGCGGACCCGCAGACTGCGTGGTTGGCGAAGTGCAGCCATGGACCGAGCTGAATGGAGAAGACTTTTATGGGCAGCACAGGCCACAGGCCTTAGTCTGATAATAAATAAATAAATACGTGTTGCAAAAAGAAAGTCCATGTAAATGCTGTGTGATTGAACGACACGAGACTCTCAAGCAGCAACATACAAACAGTCTGCGTATGAAGGAAAATAGTGTGACCATGTCACCGTACATTCTTTGGCATACTGTCTTGATGTGTACAGAGCACTGAATTCAATCGGATAAAATGTAAATATTCGGACAATCATTGTATTTTACTGTACTTTTCCCAACACTGTTTGTTGGGCATGCTGAGTTACTTTCGGTTGGATACCAGAAGGGGTTGACGTTGACGTTGATGAATTCCAGAACAAATTGGAGAATTTAGAACGTCTGGATTAAACTAACTTAAACAGCAAATAATATGCAAGGGCTCTAGGAAATTACTAACATGGATATACTGAATTGATTTCAGCTTTATACCAAAGTTAGTTAAACAGGCGAACCAATTGATCAGAACTGCAGTACAATTAGGAGAACCTTGTACATTTGCTAGATCAGGGAGGAATGTTCCATTACGGGATCACTCTCTGAAACACTCGCTTACGACAAAGATAAAGAGAATGCAGTTATAAAGTTTTTAAAAGCCTGTAAACTGTTTAATGAAAGTACATTGAGAGTTCGATTGCTAATGTTTGAGTATTTTTGTGGTTTTTGGCTTTTCAGTCTGTGGATTTTTTAGAACAACCGTTTAAGATCTGTCCCAACGTTTCGGCAGATTGTTGTTGCCATCTCCTGATGAAGGCAATAATAATTTGCCGAAACGTTGGGACAAATCTTAAACGGTTGTTCTAAAAAACCCACAGACTGAAAAGCCAACACCACAAAAATATGTTTAATGAAATTTAAATTGAATTGAAATGTAAAAAAAAAACTAGTATTAAGCGGACACGAATGTCATCGAAGTGATAAAGTGTCTTCAATAAACTAAACTAAACTAAACTTGTACATCTGCTCTCCTAATAGTATGCAAGCATTGATATGGAAATTGATCTGAGCTCCAGAACAATTTGGAGAGCCTAGAACATCTGCATTAAACTAATTTGGACTGCTCATAAAACGATATCAGGCGTAGTTTACCGGCTAGACCAATTGATCTGAACTCCAGAACAATTTGGAGAGTCTAGAACATCTATTTGAACTGCACATAATACGATAGAATTTGAGGGGCTTGCAGGGTTGATATCGGTTTGATACCAGGAGTAGCGAATCTTTGTAGATCAATTATGCTGAATTCCAGTACAATTTGGAGAACCTAGAACATCGGCATCAAATTAATAATTATCAATTAAACACGAACACTAAAACAATTAATATGATCAAGACTTGCAAAAAAAAAACTATTTTATAACCTGATCAAGAAAACGTTTGTGCTACTCTTGTCGTTTCATACCTGGAATAAAACTACGAATTAATTCGTAGCATACTCAAGTATAGAGTACAAATCCGTATCATTCTATTGGATAAAGTTCCTAAAGATGAAATCAATATCTACATGGTCGACTTCCATGCAAAGATCGGCTCCTACAACACTGACTTTGAGCGAAGAAGAAATGGGTGGAAACGGTTAGCTGCTCGAAAAATTCTGTGGCAATGGTTTAGGGTCATTTAGCCGGATGTCGTTTGTCCAAATTCATTTGCCAAAAGGGCCAGGAAGAAAGAAGAAAGAAGTAAGAAGAAAGAAGAAGCCAGAAGGAAGAAGGAAGAAAACACTAAGAAGAAAGAAGAAGGAAGAACGAAGAAGGACGAAAGAAGAAGTTCTCGGTTCTCAGGTCACTTTTCTCTACCCACTTTTCACTTCTCACTTTTCACTTGCTATTTCTTATACTTACTTCTCATTACTCACTATTCACTACTTGTAATCTGAGGTCATTTTTTTTAACTATTCGGCCAAACGGCATTCGGCCAAGCGACCCGTTCGGCCAAACGGCATTCGGCCAGCTGGCGTTCGGCCAAATGGCCTAACACCGTGACATTAACGACATGGCGATTGGAGGACCGCTTTTTCACCATCGACCGATTCTAATAAAGCAAAAAAAAAAAGTCCGAATGTGAGAGTGGCCGATAATCACCAATCAGTTTAGAGGTTGTGAGCAGAAGAAAAAAGCCCAGATTGATCCACCTAGCAGTTATTGTGCCTTTCTCGTGCATTATTAAACAACCAAATCAAACAATCAAATGCATTATCGGGAAATTCGTTGAAATGCTGAATAATTTGTATAAATAAATTCCTGAAGAAATTCGAGAACAAATTCTTGATGTGGAAATAATATTTTCGAATGAATTTTCGATCTTTTCAATGCCATGATAATTTGTCGAATTGATTTCAGACAAAAATGTCTAGACAATGCTAGTTCTCGGTTCCCGGAGCAATCATATCCATCAGGGATCCCATCGATGCGAGAAAATTATTAACTTCACTCATGGAAACTATTCAACAGACATTCACAGAAGCTGAACTAAACTATAAAAAGTACGTGAGGAATTGTTTATTCATTTATCAGTAACCAATAATAACCAAGATAATTAATAGAACTGATTTTCCTTTACCTTTGGAACAATTTAATATGTTTTTTTGGTGGTTTGCAGTAGTTGGGGAAATTCATCAGATATGTTTGATAAATTCCTTTTAGGATTCCAGAATAATTTGGGAAGAACCATAAAAAATCACGTAGCATGTGAACGAAGCCAGGGTTTAGCAAAACAAGCTATAATAGGCCCGCAGCACGAAAATCATCATATTTTATGATTCATTACTACCCCACGCATCTCTAAAACCGCTTCAGTCATCGTCAAATCTTAAAGCACGCCCGAAGCTCAACAATGGGTAATATCTTAATCTCATGCTTGGTATCTTAAGGGATTTGAAACTCGTGATGATTCCACCGTAGATCTGCACCGACAACCGAACGATAAGGATGATGATGACGATGTTAGAGGTTGGGGGTCGTGCCACGCACCAGCCGAATCGAGTCGAACCAACAAAGGGCACCACTGAATGGGGAACGCACCGCACTCGAACGTTTCGTGCTGTGGAAGACTGGAGGGCGATAATCATGTGATGAATCTATTTCAGCCATCCGCACGTCTCTTCAGCTTTTTTTGCGAAAGAAGTCCAAAAAAGACAACTCCACAGTGCCGGTACGTGCCGCATAATTTCGTATGCGGGTGCGAGTGGCAACCAGATCAATTGGGCGAATGTTAGCTCAATGTCTGGCTGCCTTGCTTGGATGCTGGGCCGGAGTGGGGATTCCAGTAACGCAATATTGAATTTTCGGATGTCTGCCAGGGACGGAAGACCGGGAGTGACCGAGTGCGAATGAAATTAATTCCAGAACCGATGACGGTGGATGGTCGGTGGCTGCAGAGGCCTCCGTTTGTTGAGTTGGAGTTTTATGGTCGGTCGGAGTGATATTTAGTTCGCCGGGATGAACATGCTGGAATATGCTTCACGTCAAAGCAAGCAGAAAATTGAGTGCCTGCCAACATATGGCTGTGGGATGCAACGAACTGTTTGTTCTCGCATACCTACTGATATGTTAGCCATAAACAAAGCGTGTCGTTTGTATAGTCAAGACAGTTCCATGTTTTATGCTGCCAGCTTAGTTCTTCCATCATACCGTTTCTTCTTCGGAATGGGCGATGTTCGGAGTTACAAACACGTCAAGGTTTATTCAGGAAGCAGCCGCAATAAATTGAATAAACATGAGTTTTTGGATATCTTGAAGGTTTTGGAGATTGGTGTGTTCTAACAGAAAAGAATATCATAATCATGTACATGACATGCGGTAACTTTTTTTGTTGATTGTCCATCTTCTAGCAATATGAAGACCTATCTTCCGCATATAATCTGCGCTGTTCCGCCTTTCCCAAAAGTTATTGAAAATTGGTTTTCGACTGCAGGTCTGTTGGTCAAGTCAAGTTAAAATGAGATTCTGACAGAAAAAATGGTTCCATTAGACGGTATAGAATTAACCTGTCCTATAGAAAATAGAGACATTCCACTGGAAAAAATCCAACTGATATTTTTTAATGTTTGAGGTGCTTATGCACTTCATGCAATTTTATTTTTCTCAAATGCCAAAATTCCGCATTTGGATGGCACTATATCGTACGACTTTAGATAGAGCAATTATTGAGCTTGAGTTGCAAAAAACATCTCTTCATAAACTCGAAAGTTGACGACACGGATCTCCTTCCAAAGGGCAAACAGCCGGAAAACATCAAATTACTTCACACTGTCTGTCTGAAATTAAGTTCCAACCCCGTATCCCACAGTACGCCACCCCCTTCATCCAAGAACTGAGGAATGCAACCGGATTCGCCAGCAACAACGGTCGCACCACCAGAAGCATCATCAACGCAGCCCCAGCAGACCGACAAACCACCGTCGTAATCGGTCCCCGCTCGAAACAGATGGGCTTCGTCTTTTTTTCCCGGAGAGTTTCCTTATCAAATTTTAACCAGCATTCGACACACACACGTAAGTGGGAAAACGTGCTGATGTCCTTTTCGGAGCGGAGACGAGGACGGCCGAATCGTGTTTCAACTTCATCTCGAGCATTTTCCGTCTGTTCATTCGCTTGTTGGATCTGCGGGTTGGTTGCGAAACCGTCATATTCTTCTTTTTTTTCCTGCCAGATGGCAAACCACGTCCCATCATACCGGACGGATGTGGCAAGACAACCCCATGGCTTCGTCTTCATCGACTACGGACCGACCAGCCAGCGTAACGTTCTCATCATCGTTCAGCAAACTGAATCAAGTGACACATCCGGTTTGGCAGGATTTTGCCGTTTCACCAGCCATCATCAGAATTGGCCATCGTCCTCCTGTAGTTCTGACGATCTGGCGAGTGCCGATTTTGCAGCATTGGAATTAGGAAGTGAGGAATTTGGCACAACAAAAATAAGCTTGGTGTTCGTTATGTTAAGCTTTTTTTCCGGGTTGGTAATGGGATCATCGATTTTTTTGATCATATCTCACGAATAAAATTATGTTTTCGGTCAACAGATTAATAATTTCAGACACATTGCATGAATAAAGTAATTTGCGGAAAAATTAAAGATGCACCCTATAAACTATTTCAACACTCTACCTTGGTATTTCTGTACAACACAAGATTTCAGAAAGTCGACGAGCTTTTTATATAAAATGTTTTTTAGATAATCATGCCAACGCCGCTATTGTGACGGGTAAAGAAATTCGACAAAGCCAGTGCCTATGTGGTGAAGCTATGACAAAAAGTCGAGAAACAAAAGGTCGAAAGGACAAAACGTTGAGAGAAACAGATGGTCGAAAGAACAAAATATCAAAAAGGACAAAAAGTCGAAAAGGAAGAAAGAATAAGGAAGAAAAATTAAGAAGATAGAAATGAGATAAAGAAAAAAAGAAGAAGGAAGAAAAAAGACAAAAAAATAAAGAAGAAAGATGGTAGAAGGAAGAAGGAGGAAAGAAGAAAGAAAAAGGAAGGAATGAGTAGAAAGAAACAAGGGAAAAGGAAAAAGGATAATGAAGAAGAAAGAAAACAAAAGTAGGAGAAAAGAAGAAGAAAAACGGAAGAAGGAAAAAGAAAACAAGAATTCAACATTTTGTCCCTTTCGAAGTTTTGTCGTTTCGACCACTATCCTGAATACCAGTACCCTGAGTGCCATTACCTTGCAGGCCATAACCCCGAAAGCCATTACTCAAACAAGGCGAGTATAGCGCCAGGCTATGTCCAAACTAACTATGGACATACTAACGGCTAAACAACCAATCAGAAACTGACGCGTTGCGGGTGATGTATAATATGCGGATCAATGAATAAAGATGACAATGATAAGATTCCATAGTCCAGTTTGGATAGTGCTAAAGAGGAGTGGTGAACCATAAAAATAAGTAAAGGTTGGAAGCTAAAAATTGCGCGAGGTTGGAGAAAAATTAAAGAAAAAGTTATCAACTATTGTAAACGGCTGATATATTTTAAATGGCAATTATTTTACGTGAGTTCTTGTGAAATCCGGTAACTGTAAAGAAATAACGATTGTTTTAAACAAAAAAAAAAAGTTATCGCAAGTTTCTTGCTGTATTTGATCAAGCCGTGTACCGTGCGACGGACACAAAGTAGATCAGGCAATTAGCTAATTAGTTTGATAAATTATAAAAAGGCTTAGTCATTTCGTTTGAAGGGAATCCTTCTGCGCACGTTTCAAGTGAGTGGGTGAGTAAGAGTGAGCTAGTAAGATTGTGTGAGTAAGAGTGGATGAGTGAGTGAGGGTGAGTATGTGTGAGTGAATGAGTAATAGAGAATGAATTAGTGAGTAAAAGTGAGTGAGCGAATGAGTAAGAGTGAGTGAGAGTGAGGGAGTAAGAGTAAGTGGGTGAGTAAGAGTGAGTGAGTAAAAGAGCAAGTGAGTGAGAAAGCGATCGAGTGAGTAAGAGTGAGTGCATGAGTAAAATTGAGTGAGTCAGTAAGAGTGAGTGAGTGACTAAGAGTGAGTTAGTGAGCGAGAAGTGAGAAAGTAGGAGTAAGTGAGTAAGAGTGAGCGAGCGATTGAGAGTAAATGAGTGAGTGAAAGTGGCTAGGTGAGTAAAGGTGTGTGAGTGAGTAATAGTGGGTGAGTGAGTAAGAGTGGGTGAATGATTACCCGAGCAGCACACATGTGGTTAAACGGATTCTTAAACTCAAATATAACAAAATTAGATCATATATGAATCTCTGCAACCAAATCAACGAGAAATGTGCTGCAATGGTAAGAGTGGGTGAGTGAGTAATAATTAGTGACCCAGAGGAAGTGAGTGAGTAAGAAGGTATGTCAGCATATGCGGTATTTCGAAAAATTTCGTTTCAGGTGGTTCGAAACGAAATTCCGCGGAATTTCGCGGAATTTGAGCGTGGCGAAATCTGATTTCTTGATTTCGTTTCGTTTCGTAAAATCACAAAAATTTCGCTAGAAAAAATTAGCTTTTAACGAAACTTAACGGAATTCCGCGGAATTTCGAAACAAATTTAGACTTAGACCATACTGTCTCGTACGGTAGTGTATTATCAAAAATTTTGGCTGCGCCGCTGAATAAAATCATAAAGCTGTTTTCAAAACTTAATGTTATACAAATTTTCATATTAACGGTTACTGCATAATCCCATTCTGAGTCGACAAATACGTATTTAGTTTTTATCTATAAAACGTCTTCAGTGTTTTGTTAGAAATGTCAAACAGAAAACGAAAAATATCTTTAACTATTTTACCTCAATATTCAAGACGTCAGGCTCAGAGTATAAATGTAATCAGATACGAATCTGATCAGTACAACTTTGTCAAAGAGGCAAAGCCATGGCGTGAATTCTTATGGAATTTGTTAATTATTTTTAAAGCGCCTCTTTCTTATTAACGGCCGACTTTTTCACTTTTTTCAATGAAAACATTATTATCAAAGGAAGCATATTGATTAAACGAAGTTAGATTGATTTGAAACACGGTTTTCGTCTTCGAGTTTTCATAATAACTTCGTTTACTATAAATATTTAGTCGCTTACCAAGGCTTCACATGAATTACCTTTTCAACAAACCAAAGATTCCTTTCCCGTGGCGCTCATTGAGATACAGAGCATTCCTCGGTCTCTTATAATTGTCAACGGCTTATACCATTACTCATGAATTTGACAACGATGTTTACATGCCTCATATGCACAAACACATATACAAGGACAAACAGACTATTACTTGGTTCGTCGAGTTGATTGTATATAAGACTCTCTGAGCTTCATATAAAAAGGTTGAATTTAGAAGTAAGTGATATCCTTTTGTAACAAATTTTGTATGAAAAAGGAAACATTATTTCTTCATACCTGGCAAACTGCTGCCGTAAAAACTTTGCGATTTTGCGGATTTTAGAAAGGTGTAGAGGATTTGGCTAGCGAGCAAATGTATGCTATTAACAATTCCCTATCTACTATCTATCCAAGGATGTTATAGATCATTAGCAGTAACTTAGACTAATAGCAGTAACTTAGACTAAATGATTGCATGTTATTATTTAGTATAAGTTTAGCACCTAGAACCGTAACTCCTTTAGCAGTGGAATTCGAACATCGACCTGTTAAGAAGAGTTGTAGAAAAAGCTTCGCACTAAAAGTCCACCATACAACGCATTTTGAAATTTAGCCTCTGGAATGAGTTATTGACAAACTACTAAATGATCGAACGCAGATTACTAAATGATCGATAACATCCTTGTATCTATCATTTTCTGGTTTTGAGTTAGCTCAATGATTGTATGGCATTTGCCACAATGATTTTTACCAGAAACCCATTCCCCAGAATGGACTATATGCCAGAGTTGACCAATTGCCAGAACGTAATTTGCCAGAATGTACAGTTTCCCAGAAATAGTAAAACTCTGAATACCGATTATTGTTGGTAAGAAGGTAATTTTGTGAAACGTGGATTTGGAATTATTTACTAATGAAAGGATTTTCTGTATACAGTATCTCCCCGCTTATCCGGACCTCGCTAATCCGACGACTCGTTAGTTGTGATCTCGCTAATTCGGAATTTTCCGGAATAAAAATAATCAACACCCATTTAAATACATTATACTGTCAGTTTTCTAATTTGTGCTGTGATTTTGTTTTGGTTCATTTATACGGATTTGACAGTCGGATTGACGACAGAAACCACGTTAGTCTGGCCACAGATAACAGATATTTTGGCTAAAACGAATATCATAGAAAATCCTGTGTAAACTTTTGAATTGATATACATTGGCCCACTCCTGCCATCTACTCAACTGATTGCGGCAGTACATACAAACGCAGCGGATTAACAACCAGGCTGCGTTTTCAATAACAATGATCCTTGCGCCATCTCCAATCGATTACTAAACGCGGTCCCCATTTTAAATACAATTGAATTGACGGTTGCGGATGTTTACATACGTATCGGATGCCAGCCTCAATATCTGTTATCTGTGGTCTGGCCATACATTTGTCGGATCAGCGGGGGTATACTGTAATTAATTTTTACAGATAAAAATATTTTGTGATTTTAAATGTATTTTCATGCACATATTTGGAACATACAAATAAACGTAACATTCAATCGATCTCATTATTCTTTTAAATCGAAATAAATTTAAACTGTGCTTGCTTGTAAAATTCAGTCAAATTTAATTGAATATCGAATGTTAATTCGTTTGATGCGGTAAGCTGCAAATTTACACGTCGTGGAAGTTTCAAAATTTCTTGCTGTGTTCATAAAAGGGACTATTTAACATATTAGACAATTTTCAGAAAGATGGATACTATTTATCAAAAAAAAATACATTCATATTTGTCTAATACCAAACAAACTGTTTACGAATGGATATCATATTTCTTTGTCCCATTCCAGACGCAGACTTCATTTCAAAATTGAATCATATCTACAATTGGATAATACCACTTTAAGTGATCCTAGACAGGTTTTTGCTTTCATTGAAGACATTATATCTACAAGTCTAGGCAAAATGTCTACTTCTTAAAAAGGAGTCACATCCTAAATATGATAATCAAATGAAATTAGAAACTGCACTAATGCTGGGGTATTGCCTTTTCGCCAATTGTAAACGGAGAAGCGGCGATTTATCTCAGACTGCTTATTTTGTTACTACAATGACCAGGATAATAAAAAACCCACTTGCAGTTTTTCATACAAAATTTTCAATTTTGGAGATATACATCTCGATTGCGTGTGAACCAATTTTGTAAACTTTAAAATCAATTCAATAAAAATTCCGCGGAAAAAAATAAAATTTCGTTTCGTTTCGTAAAATTTCGAATTGAATGGACCTTGATTTCGTATCGTTTCGAAGTTGCGGAAATAATTTATATTTCGTTTCGTTTCGTTTCGAATCAACATACACATTTTAAATTTCGTTTCGTTTCGTTTCGTTAGGAAAAAGTGTTTTATCGCATACCCTTAGGTATGTGTATGAGAGAGAGGGCGATCTGGTTTGTCTTCAAGAAAGTCGCGTTGACTTAAAGAAGGCATCGACTCTACGACACTACCCATTATTCCATTACCCATAATGCCCGAAGGCCGAAGGCCACTTCCCCAAACGCCATTACCCCGAGTGAGCCACTACCCCAAATGCTATCACCCCGAATGGGACACTACCCCGAATGAGCCAGTACCCTGAATCAGTCATCAGTTTTTTTTATCTATTGCGTTTATTTGACAGGCTCAGGCGTGTATAAGACTTAACGGAGCCGAAACTCTTCATGATATTTACAAACTATAGCATTATTATCATCAGTTAGTAAAGGGAAAAAGACCAAGATACTCGTGGTAACTCAAAGTTAGATTGCGCTTGGGGTATTTCAGCTGCTCATCCGGGTCTTCGACGTCATTAACGGTGTAGCGTAGTGTCGTGCTAGCGAGTTGTGGTTCACCAGTGAGCATCTTCCGGATGGCCGAAACTTAATGGTACACGGCCAGTTGACTTGAAAGAAAGACAAAAAATGTCATATTCGCAAAGCCATTTTAAATTCATGAAGTTTGATACCCAGCCTTCAGCGTAATGGCATTATGGGTAATGTAATTATGGGTAGTGACGTATAGTCGTGCCCAATCCTTGAGAAAATAAAAATGCTCAAGTCGGCCCAGAACGGCTGAGCAGGCGGCAGCTTTCCCAGTTGTGGCAAAGCGGTCATGTCATGATCAGGTCAATCAGATAGTAAAGTTCAATAATTCCATTTTGGTATTGAAATCCTGTACAAAAACGGCAATAGGATTACGAATGGTATGTCCGGCAGGGTCTCATTCTCGATCCCATATTAAACATATAGATTTATGAATGTTTGTTAAAATTTACCAAACATGTACTTTGAAATGTTCTAAGTATGTATGTAGGAGCAGATATCGTCTGTTTGTGATTCTGCAGAAAACGCTTTATCTCCCAGTATCGATGATGCCATTCCAGATTCAATTCGTTGAATTTGTGTTATAGCCTATTCAGATTACGCCATTAATGACATAATAATTGGCGTTTCAGGGTAAATACGCTTTATGATGTCATTATTTACGTAATATTCCATACATTTTGCGCTGTCAAAAGATATCCGCTAAAAAGAGTCATAAAAAATTTATTACGAACAATTATTACGAGAGAGTTTTCGTTCTAACTGGGATGCAGGGAGAAATTCAACAAAACAAAACTGACAAGCGTCACGCTCTCGTTGCCAGAGAGAAAATTCTCTCTGTTTTCATTTCGTTTCGTAGTTGACAGTCATGCTCTTTCTGTCGCAGCAGGGTCGAATGCATGTTAGATGGAAATTTTCTGAGCGCTGAAGAATAACTCGGATTGTGATGGTTTTGTGGAAAGCATTTTATATGATGAAAAATAATGATGATAATTATTTATTCTCCACTTATTCAACATGAATTGTTTAAAAAACAGATGCTGTCTAGAATTAACATGAAGTATTTAACTTAAGCCTAGATTTAATAGAACAAATCGAATAAATTTTCAAAGTTCAAGGGCCAATGCGGAAGACAATTTAAAACGTAGGAATGGTTGTAAAACGAATATATTTGATGAATAAACATGATTTCATAAATTGTTTCAATTCTGCTCCTTGAATGGCTTAATATACTTTTGATTTCAACATTTTTCACGTGGGACAACTGTACGATTTGAATGGGATGAATATATAAAGTAGAATAATCTTAAATAAAACATGGATTGGTAATGCATTAATTCATCCAAAATACAGTTTAAATTATATCACATTCACACGATTCGATTTTGTTAGAAGCTGTATCATTGATTGTCGAGTAGAACGCAATGGTTCAGTTTCCATTTTTGAAAAAAAAAATTGCTGAGTTGCCCTTCATACATGGAGATACTGGTGGAAACACATTTTAGTTCGATAATATTTCTTGAAAATTGGTCCAATCGTCCTTTTTTTATTTATTTGTGAGAATTTCCAAAAGTATCTAAATTTTTCTATCAAATCTCCGTTCGATCATAGTACAGAATCAAAATACTTTTTAAACTTAAAAATAAATTGAGGAATAGTCTGATTCCCCGAAGAACGGCGCACCCAACTAATGAATGTAGCTTCGCTCATTATCCTTAATGAGAGCTTCAAATATTCTTCGAAAATCCCTTTTCATATTTTTTTTTCGTAGAAACTTTGTTCAGAAAAAAATGTTCGATAGTGGGCTGTGAATGAAGAAGGTCTCAAAATTTCGTTGTCCCGTCACAATTTTCTAATTCGTTTAGAATTCCTTCCGAAGATGGAAAATGCATTGCTTTTTTTTTCAAGTCTTCGAACAACATGAAGTGCTCTAGGACTGAAGATGACTGTTGCAGTTTCTCTGTGGGCATTTTCAAGCTGGTGTATACGGGAGGAGCATTATTTCTAGCGCTGTGGTTTCCAGTTCATCTGGAAAATAATGCGGATCAAGAAAGAAACATGGTGGACATCGAAGAGCTAAATTTCATCATGATGAAATTAATCACGATAGTGCAACGCCCTGAAGATAATCGCCACTCCGAGCAAAGCTGGGGTGCGGATTTCAACACACCCTATTCTGGCAACTGGCAGAGGGAATCTCAGAAGTAATGGTTATTGTAGGTCCAGTCTTAGTCTCGTAAGTACATCATTTCCTTCAATCATATTCTTTTAATCACCATATTGATTCTATTTTGTCCATGTACTACGGTCGATTCTCCATGAGTCGATGTTCTGATCCTTCATACCGACCACATTCATGAAAGCAAATCCTACCATACAAAAACATTTTCTGGGTTATCGAGTCAGCACTTTTTAACAGCTCATGTGTAACTTTTACCTGGATTGTTCGCGTGCATTTTCAGTTCAAAATATTTAAAAATGATTAAAATGTCATGCATTAAATTCGGTACACTGTATGCAACTATTTCATAACTAAACCGATTCCCGAGGCCAAGTAGTTATAGGGTAAATCACTACTTGGGCCTATGGTTACGATTCCCGGCTCACTGCACATAAAACTTATGATTTATACTATTTGGAAGCCGTAGGTTTACGAATGATAATTTTTTTAAAGTCTCACATTTATTTCGCACAATATTTAATATTTTTAACCATTTATTTCACTCCTAATTGAGCCAATTATAGAAAATAAAAATGTAGATATCTTCGTTTTTCGTTGTAACACAACTGAGCCGGAGTGGATCATTCTATTTTTACAAAACGGTATCTTAAAATAAACACATACCTGAAAATCGTCACAGTGAACGATACAATTATTGCTTAAAGCTGTTAACCACCACACAATAATGCTAAACTCACGCACTTCAAACCTTCCTATTTGTTCGTTTCACTAGAACTTATAAAAACGTATTAGAATACCTTTGAAAATCCTCGAACCGAACAAAAAATCCCCTCAGCCCGTGCTGCCAAAAGGCCAGGAATCTTTTCTAGTATGTATAAAATAATCCTTCATCGTTAAGAGGAGGACTGTTTTATACGTTGACGCTATCATGTTATTTATAATTCTCTCGATTTCAAAAAGTGAAAAGTATTATTTTTGGATGTTTGAAAGGAATTTGGATGAGTGAATATATCTTCTCATCCAGATAAAGACTATTATGAATAATACCATTTGGCATCACGTTGTCGTGGAACGTACATATTTTTGTTTACGTCGCATTTTCTACCGTCTCTAGAGTGAATGAGAGATTTATATGTTGAGAGATTGAGTAAAAATCGCTTATGCTGGGAATCGAATTGATGTATGCTGGAAAAGCAATTGCAGTGACTGAAATACGTGCTACACCTCATAAGTTTAAATAAAAGTTTTTTCAAACGATGTTATGCAAGGATACCCCTTTTTAGCAGAATTGAACCCCATTGCAGTGTTTCCATTTTCCATATGCCTGTAATGTTACACCAGACACACTTAAGAAAACAAATCCTGCCATACATAAACATATATCTGGGTTACCACAATAGCCTTTTCATTATTATTAAACTATATCTAAAAAATAGACTCGTTAATTTATCAATCAATATAATTATTTATCAATATCTTTTGGCATAGTGAAAAAGTTAATTGTCTTGATCGGGTTTGCTTCTGCTACGACAATAGAGGCTTGTTTGCAGCCGTTTGATCATTTATTCATCCACTTAGAACTCATTTGTTGATCAAAATCATTATCATATCAGAGGGGAAGGGGAATTTAATTTCTTTTTGCTCTTTTTTCGTTTCAGAGAGCGAGCAAAGGCGCTTAAACCTAGGCTATTAGCCAGGGCAAGGCTAATACCTTCGCCCCATCCGAGGAAAATCATCGGCAAGAATAATGGAGTGACATAAATTTCTTAGCAAAGTCACTCCCAACGTATTTCCACAAATTTTCTATCATTTGCTTATAATGATACTCCTAAACCACATACCCTACCCACCATCCAATTCCTTGACATCTATGAGGGCGTCGGTGAGTCGCTGGCCTCTCGTTAAGTAGATGTCATATCATCATTCCTTCCCTTTCCTAGTAACGGAGAAGATGGGCGTGGCCGGCAATGATAGCTTTCATGTTTTATCATTTTGGACCCTCAATTGGATTTCCATTGAATCCCAAATGGAAATCCATAAGCAATTGGGGTAAGAAAGGTAAAGAATATACATGACAACTATCAGTATGCAATCTACGAAATACTCCGTTACAACGCAACGCAACGCAACGCAACTTTGTTCAGAAAAAAATGTTCGATTGACGCCACACAAATGCTTGATTTCGCAAATTAAATTTTAAAACTCTCCTTGAATTAAATCCTGTATTAGCGTGCAAATGAGGAAACATGGAAACGTCAAGATATATTATCTTGCTGCAGTCTGAACACCTCGTAATAATTGGATACCCTTTCACTTAACAAAGTCATAAATAGCCCAATCTGAATAGGTTATTAATGTGGTAAATACATCCAAGTTGAGCCGATCGACAGATCTGGATCAATAAAAATTTCCATGGACGGTGGTATTGCTAAGTCAACATCTGAAGCTGCAACGGCTGTCGATGATTAGATGCTCATTGCTCATTCCCGGAGCATGAATCCTCCAGCCTTGCCACTGCGTCGATTCGATCCCCTCTTGTGTGCCAATTATAGGCTTACCAGAACAAATTTATGGAAAGGAACACATTTGGTTCTACGGAAGAGTGAAGAAGGACATATGAAAAACCTACATCTGCACTATTCTCTCGAAACCGTCGAAGAGTGTATGCCCGACAAGGACTCCTTCACCAAACAGGCCAGCCTAAACAGCGCGCTTGCGTTTGGGGCTTCTTCAAATGCTTGATGTTATCGTACCGCTTGACAACAGTGATATTCAATCCCCTAGACTGGTTCAAGCCTACTGACTCCTGCTTCAACTTGACCTGGTCCAACAGAAACGCTTTCGCTTGGTAGAAGTGATTGCTAAAATCCTGTGCGTTTTGTTCTCGATGAGGTATTCAAAACACCTTTCACGCAAATAAATAATTTCACATTTCGATAACTTTAAATGTTGGCAAAATCATAAGCAGGCTAAGTAGCAGCAGAACCGTTAGGCCACAATATAAGAAGAATATCGTCTTCTTAACGGATGTGTGCCAACATTTCGATTGATATACTTTAGAAAATTTCCCATAAAGAATCAAGTTTCTCCAGCACAAATGTTTACAAAGTAAAATGCGAGCTATGAATTTGGGATCCTAATTTCGCTACATTGGCGGAACAATTTACATGAACGACTCGCAACATTCTCCTTCCAACGCCTTTCCGTATCATTGGTTACTACGCCCCACTATCAGGGGTCTGCGTTCGTTGCCGGAACACGAAGAATATACAAAACAGAAATAATTGTATGCAAATCGACACCCATTTTCCATGCATTATCAGATTTTTTCGTCTCTGAGGCACCAACCACCGGCTGACTGACTGACTGACTGAACGGCCAATAGTGAACCAGGAGGAAGAAAAAACTCTTTGCATCATTCTGTATGCAATACCTATCCGGTAGTCAACCCGTTTGTTCCTCGACGATCCACACCGGTTTCGAGTGCGATGTGCATAGATTGGACCACGGTTAAATAGCGACGCTCGTACTACACAAATAGCGGTGTAGGTGCATGGTCATCACATCGTGTCGGTACAGAATGAACCAACCAACCATTCAACCAGCAACACCCAATAATATAAAATGGAATATTGATTGCTGTTTAACGGGCGTCATCATTCCAATCGTTCTCGGGTGAGTTTCGGAAAAAAAAGTGGGAAAGTTATGTCCGGTAATCGATGGCCCGCCCAAGATATTTTTTTTTCATTTTCGAGGATGCAGTTTGAAATTGTAGCAAGATGTGGAAAATCGTCAAGGACTCTGTAGTTTAGAAGGATGGAGCATTTTTTCATTTTCTGTTCGAGAGGAGCCTCTCTGCTATTCAGCATTTGGATATTAAATACTTGCTCCTAAAAGGCGACAGCCTCATCCTGGCTGATAGTGCGGTGTTGGTGATAAGAGAAATATTTAGAACTGGTTTATCGGCAACGAATATCAGATCCATCGTACAACAGATTAATTGGCTAAAAATAAGTAATAACCAGAGGATATTCCGACGATTTTTTGAAAAAAAAATTGCGACTGTTTACCTAGGAAATAAAGTGCAACAAAATTTTTGATAAAGTTTTGAAGAACTTCTCGTGAGGTTTCCAACGATTTTTCCTAAGAATTACCCAAAGAATCTGTAAAGAATTTTCCGACAAAATGTGTAAATAATTCACACGGAAACGTCCCAAAAAATCTCTAACGAATTGTCAAAGGAAACTCTGACGCATTTTTCGAGAACAATTAGAACAATATTTTAAAAATTATTGGAAACAAATGTCGAACGAAATCTCCAAAACATCAGGATTTCTCGTGGACATGTAAAAGAAGTTCTCGGAAAATTCAAATGAAATATTTATCCCTGTTCCTTTTCCTTCTTCCTACTGCCTCTTCCTCACTTTCATCTTATTTCTTTCTTCCTCTTTGCTTCCTTTAACTTCTTTTTTTTCTTCTCCTCTTTTCCTTCATTTTTCTTACTTCTTGCTCCTTGCCTCTTCCTTCTTATTTCTTACTTTTCTTCAGAATTCTTTCTTCTTACTGTGGATACTTATTTTCAAAATAAAATTTCCTGATTTTTCCAGGGTTTTCTTCAAATTTCCAGGATTATAAAAAATATATTGAATTGACTTCTCCAAATGAATAGAAGTGTGCGTGATTCCGCAGTATTCCTCTCAAAGTGTTTGTAATAGTTTTGCTGCAACTGAATTACCACCCACTTTTATTTTACACATCCTACACAGTGACATTAGTGTTGGTGATTCTAGCTTTGGAGAAGTCAATACACACTTAACGTTTTGAAGCTGCTTTCAAGGTTTTAAGTTATGCGGGGTTTTTCGGGTCGGGGAAGGTTCTTAATATGGTTCAGATGGTCAAGATGTTCAGAGCCCCTCTGTAGAGGGGGGCTCCATCCAGAAACCCTAGCAGCACACATGTTCCTCATTGGTTTTTGTAAATGATATGTGACCACATTCAGTCCCAATCAAGTTGCTGTAATTATTTTTGGCTGACTTGTGCTACTCAGGAACTAATCAAGCAAATGAAACCAAATATTGTTTGTGGAGGTTTTTGCATAACTCGAGAACGAATCAAGAAAATGGAACCAAATTTAGCATGTGGAGGTTTTTAAAGACGAGAAATGTTTATATAATGGTTCGAGGGTGCCAATGAAAATCGACTTTTCGAATTTCAAAAAACGGGTAGTGCTCAAACGTTTCATCTCCTCGAAAAAAGTCCCAATGCAAAATTTCAGCTCAATCGGACTTCGTTAAGGGTTTGACCAAAGCGGTCAAACTTTGACTGTTTTGAAACACGAAAATTTCCCAAGGGGGGGGGGATCGAAATCGATTTTTTTTATGCCAAATGACTTAGAAATGCATGAAACGTCGATATCTGGTGTTGTCTCGACGTTTCATGCATTTATAAGACATATGACATCGAAAAAAATTGATTTCGGAAAAAAAATTAAGTTCTAACAATTTTTAAAGTCTCAAAAAGTCAATTAAAAAAAAATAGAGGTAACATCAGATCTGACATTTGACGTTGAACAATTTGGTCTCGAAAAAAATGTCAAGTTCCAAAAAATTTTAAAGTCCCAAAAAGTCAGTTTTTTTAATTTTTGTTTCGCGAAAAATTTCCTAAGTTTCAAAAATTTCAAAAGTCCCAAAAAGTAATTTTTTCCAATATTATTAGGTAACGCCAGATCTTGACGGTTCAGACATATGGCATACCAATTTTTTTTTTGATTTCAATAAATTTTCCAGTGTCCAAAAATTTTTAAAGTCCTAAAAAGCCAATTAAAAAAAAAATTCAGGATAACACCGAATGCATGAAACATTATTAGACATTTGGCATAAAAAATCGATGACGAATTTTCCCTTTACCAACACCACACCCCCCCCCCCTGCCCGAGAAATTTTCGCGTTTCAAAACAATTTTGACCGCTTTGGTCAAACCCTTAACGAAGTCCGATTGAGCTAAAATTTAGCATAGGGACTTTTTTTTTGAGAAGATCTGATTTTTAAGCAATAGACGTTTTTGAAATTCTATGGTCAAATTTTTCCCATACATTCCATTGGCACCCTACTATGCATATTTGATAATATTGAATACTTAAATTCATTATTTGCTCACTTTATGCAATTTCAAACATTACGATCCTTTTTTTATTGCATTTTATCGAAATTAAGTTATTTACTTCTAGGGATTCTTAGTTCTAAAAATTCCAGGAATTTCTTGGTTATTTCATTCACAAGTTTATTCATAAACTTCTCCTGAAATTTCTTAAAAAAATCGTCAAGGTGCTATCATAGAAATTCATCCAAAAATTGCATCGGGGAAACCCCAAGACATTTTTCGTAAATACCTTAGAGAATTCTTTGAAAAATTCATTCAAACAATCTTTTGACATTGTAGAATTAAGTTTAAAACTCATCCGGAAATTCTCTCTGGTATTGTTCCAGAAATTTCTTCGAAACTTCAGTCTTCAAGAAACTCTTTCAGAAATAACTTCAAAATTACTTCAAAGAAAAACTCCTTCGGAATTTTCTTTAGGAATTTCGTCTAAAATTCTTTTACAAACTCTTTCAAAAAATCTTTCGGAAATAATTTCTGGAATTCTGAAGAGTATTCCTCCAGATTTTCCACTGGAAAATCGTAGGGGAACTGTCCCGATCTCCATCTCACTGAACATATATTCATCTCTTCGCGAAACAAAGAAATATAGTACCAATTTCGTTGCTTCTTTTTGTCAACATGCGTGCCACTGCTAAAAAAATCTCAAAAATAAAAATGATCAAATTGCTTTTCATTGCTTTGTTTTTGATGGGATGAATACCGGAGCCATGAGATGAATTCCATGTGTAGTTACCCTACATCATTTTTTTTTCCGTTGCAAATTTTATTCCTTTGGAGAATTCGGAAAATCCATTCCTTCGAAAATCTATCCATTAAATTATTCGAAAATTTCCTTCGGAAATTGATTCAGCAATTCTAGGACGAAATTCTAAAAATTTCCGAAAAAAAATTCCAAAGGAAGGTATTCCAATAATTCCTCTGCACCTTCATCCAGGAAATCCATGAAATATACCTTAAAGAGCACCTTCTGAAACTCCTTTGGAAATTCCTTCGGAAATCCTTTTAAGAAGTCTTTTGGAAAAATCTTCAGAAATTCCAGGGAAGTGTCGTTGGCCGAAACCCATTCGGCCAAAAGCCATTTTGCCGAATGCCACTAGACCGAATAAACCATTAGGCCAAACCAAAGTCATTTGACCGAAAGGGTCATTTGGCCGAAAGAGTCATTTAGCCGAAAGGGTTGTTAGAACGAAAGGGTCATTGGGTCGAAAGGGTCTTTAGGTCAAAAGAGTAATTTGGCCGAAAGGGTAGATTGCCCGAAGGGTCATTTGGCTGAATAGATCGTTTGGCCCTCCTTAGCCGTGCGGTAAGATGCGCGGCTACAAAGCAAGACCATGCTAAGGGTGGCTGGGTTCGATTCCCCGTGCCGGTCTAGACAATTTTCGGATTGGAAATTGTCTCGACTTCCCTGGGCATTAAAGTATCATCGTGTTAGCCTCATGATATACGAATGCAAAAATGGTAACTTGGCTTAGAAACCTCGCAGTTAATAACTGTGGAAGTGCTCAATGAACACTAAGCTGCGAGGCGGCATAGTCCCAGTGGGAGATGTAATGCCAATGAAGAAGAAGATCGTTTGGCCGAAAGGGTCATTCGATTAGGACATTTGGCCGAATAGGTTAGGACGTCTCAATTCTCATTCCTCATTTCTCACTTCTCACTGTAAAAGTGAGAAGCGTGAAGTAAGTAGTGAGACGTCTCACTACAAACTTCGCACTACTCACTTTTCACAGTGAGAAGTGAGAAATAAGAAGTGAGTAGTGAGTAGTAAAGAGTGAGCCAAACGACCCTTTCGGCCAAATGACCTTTTTGGCCAAATAACCCTTTCGGCCAAACGACCTTTTCGGCCAAATGACTTTGGGCCTTATGCTCTGTTCGGCCAAATGGAAAATCAACGAAACCTTCATATCAGGGGAATCAACAACACTTTTCTATGTTGCTCAAATAATTGGAAAAAGAGCGAAGAGTACAATTAGTGTACTGCAGGCAACGGGTACGGCGCCATCTCTGGTGCAATCTTAAACGTGCAGAAAACTGGTTGCGGTAATGAAGAGGAAACATCAATCTCACGACTGAAACAGAATGGCTGAACATCGAGAATTTTGTTAACATTCTTGGAATACGTTTTTGAGACAACATCTAGCAAGCTCAAAAAATTAATTGGCAAACGAACTCGATTGTGGCTTCATCATCCAAGAAAACTGAATCTGATTTGGAAAATCATTCAGCTAAACACCTACATCAATTCCAAGCTTTGGTATATGGCATCCAATATACCATTGACAAATGGTTTTACTAAAAAAAATAAGGACGAAAGTCGGTAAATTTATTTGGCGATGGTCAAACGCTCCAGCGTGTAGCATTCACCAACGTAACGCTTCCAAAATATAGATGTGGGCTGAAATCAAATCTAAAGCTCTGCTACTCAATCGTTTGACTAGTCTTGTAAGTAGCCTCCTATATTTAAAAAGCTCTCTAGATGACCCAACCTCCTATATTCCACCAAAGTTTAATCACATAACGCTACTGAGAGAAGAACTGCTCATACTGCCGGAACAACAGAAAACCAATCCATCTTCTCAAGGAATTCTTCAATCTTCAATTGGATCCTGGATTTGTATCTGCAGCTCAACCAGAATGGCAAGCTATCTTCAAACAACTTCATGGTAGGACTTTGGTACATGGTCATGCATAAAAGAAATAAACATCGGGAATTATTGTACCAAAGAGACGTCGTAGATGATGACTTCTGCCCAATATGCCCAGTAAGGGTATGCAATAACACAATTTTTCCTGACGAAACGAAACGAAACGAAATTAGAAATGCAATTGTTGGGTCGAAACGAAATTCAGATTTACTTCCGAGACTTCGAAACGAAACGAAATCGAGGTCCATTTGATTCGAAATTTTACGAAACGAAACGAAATTAAATTTTTTTCCGCGGAATTTTTATTGTTTTTTTTTTGCATTGTATACATAATGCAAAAAACGACTAAAAAATCCGAGTGGAAAATTAATTTTGTTTAACATTTTTAAAGTAAAATATTATTACCCAAATGCCATTAGGAGAATCTAACTTATTTTTTAAAAGGTAACATATCAGTTTGGACCTGTTCACCGTTTTCAAAAGTATGCCCCACACCATAAACAACGTAAAAATATTCATCGCTTAATATTTCCACCATATTGCAGTAGAAAACTTGATTTTTTTCTGAATTTTTACTAAGGTCCGTTAGAAATATTAAGCGAGCATTAGTTTGGCGAGGGGCATTTTTTATCCACCACTTTTTCTATGGAATTAGCCTTGGAAGATAAACGAAAATCGTGACTGCTAGATGAAAACCTTTTTTTGTTTCATCACTTCGCCTCTCACTCACTTTTTGTGAGAACAATTAGAAAAATTCTATGCTGCGGTGGGAGTCGAACCTTAACAATAATAGCCATGGGATGCGCTTACTCTAGCAACACCATTACGCTATCTGCATGTAGGCATTAGGTAACAGTGGCCAAATGTCCCGGATTATGCGCGACAGTTCCGGGTTCAGCCTTCTTGCCTCACATTGCCTGGCACCCCGGAAAACGTTCTGCATTCCATGATAAATCTGTAAATCCTGGATATTCAAAGAAATCTGTAACAGATCTGAATATAGGGAACTTGAGACTACTGAAATTGAGGGTCTACTTAAGCTACAAGATGAAGGTAATTTTGAGTATCTAAACAATTTTTGCAATATTAAAGAATACACAGCCAGTTTTTGTTTATACAGTTCAGCAAAATAAAGAACAGGCTTCCGTAAAAAACACGGTTATTTGCTGTGTTTCAGCAATAAAGCGTCACAATTTTCGGCAAAATACCGTTTTGACTCAAATCCCGAACATGACTCATATTCCGAATACTGGCGTTTAAGCGCCCTAAAACTAAAGTTTTCATCGGTGAGGATCAAGATTACAAAAGAATTCAAGCTCCTATGGAGAAAATTACATAAATAAGGCCAAAATGGCCATTTAAAAGCAAGTATTCGAAATATGAGTCATGTTCGGAATTTGAGTCAAAACGGTACGTGTTTGCTGAAAGCCAGGAAATGATTTGACAATTCAATCGAGGACTGCTTTTTTACTATTGTCGGCGTAGCACCAACTCGGGACTTCCGAACCGAACTTTCTTCCGAAGTTTTATTGATTTAAGTTAATTTATGCGTTGTTCAGCGCATCTTTAGGCGAATCCAGCGCACTACTTCCAAAGTTGGGAAATTTGCCTGTATCTGGAGAAAAACCCAACTTCGGTATAAAAAGTGTTCTAACTTTATTCCGGATGGACAATATTCTGTCGGTAGCTCTGACGAGGTGGTCGCCAGTGTAACCAAATTAATTTGGTACAGAATCTTCCTAACAATTTGTTTCAAAACTCAGGTTATCTTTCTTTCTATCCATTATTTATGTAAGAGAAGCAAAAGATTCAAACACAAAAGATTTCACTTGAAAGTATATGACTGTTAGAAAAAGAAAAAAAAGACAGATAATGAATATAATGCTTAAAATCATCAACTGTAAATATTTGCAAACCTTAATGCATAAGCCTTAAGCTATTAAATATAGAATAATTTTATGCCAACAAACTCGAACGCAGACATTTACATTTATTGCTAAATAATATTGAATATTAACTTTTGAATCCATCAGCACGTCCAAACTAATAACAAACTCCCCTACGGAAAATGCGTCCCACCGGAACGATTGTGACAGGAAAATTTCCGAAACATCACTATCTTCATTTCACTGTTTTGAAACAGTGGTTGTTCAAACTGAATACTTTCCAAAGACAACGGAAAACGGACAATCAATACTCAGTAGACTAGTAAGTAATATTTCGCCTATCGAAGAGTTTCCACAACGTGAGCACAGATCAAATAGTCGCCTCGTAATACATTACATATTACTTACACAACTCATTCAACTTAAATAAAAATAGAGCATACTAAAACGATGAGATATGCAAATTATGTTTACGTCACTTAACAATATCATTTAAATCAACATAAATGCATTACGTTTTATACTTGAACACTTTCAACAAAACATTGGATAAATTTTCAAGTAGAAAGCTAAAAGCGTTTCTGTTAAAGAAAGAGAAGGAATTTATGTATACAAAATTTTGTATAAAGTTTGAATGGCTTTATTTAGCAATGCTTTTGAATTTTTTTTATGATATAAAAATTTGAATTATAAAAAAACCATTTCGAAATTCCGCGAAATTTCGTTCAATTTCGTTGAACGTAAGATTTTTCTGTCGAAATATTTGAAACTTAACGATACGAAACGAAATCAGAAAATCAGATTTCGCCTTACTCAAATTCCGCGAAATTCCGCCCTAAAACGAAATTTTTCGAAATACCGCATATGCTTAATGCCCAGAAGAATCAGAAACCATCACACATAAATTATTCCATTGTCAACTAGTCAGACATGTCTGGAGCTGCAAACGAAATCAAATGTTGAACTAAAATTTTTGCAACATTAACCGTAATTCCAAGCAGTAAATAATCAAAGCTTTTGAAAACTACTTTAATTAGATGATAGAAATTCCAGAAGACTATATAAATGTAGATAACTTCATGTAAGTTTAAATTATTAGCTTAGTAACAGATATATAATTTTACAAAAAAAGGTATATTCGGCCAAATAACTTTCGGCTTAGGGGCATTCATTGTAATAGCTATGTATTCAGCACAAAATGAAGAATCATATGGGATAAAGATAGCCGCACACATCGGAAAATTTTCCCGTCGGATTTTGATCCCGTGCATTTTACATGGAGTCGCGATTTTAATTTTCAGTTCCCACATCCCGAAAACATCGCACATGTAAAAATACAATGGGAAAAAATCCGTGAACCAAAGTCCCGAGGTGTGAGGCTACTTTTACTTCCGGAATTCCTTTGAAAATCCATTTAGGAAATTATTTCAGGTAAAGTTTTCGAAGGATTTTCCTTCTTCCATCCAATGATGTTATCGATTATTTAGTAATTTGCGTTCGATCATTAAGTAGTTTGTCAATAACTCATTTCAAAAGCTGAATTTCAAAATGTGTTGTATGGTGGACTTCTAGTGCGAAGGTTTTTCTACAACTCTGCCTAATGGTTTGTTGTTTGAGTTCCACTAGTAACGGAGTTATAACTATAGAATCAGTAACTTAGACTAAATGATAATTGAATTCCAATCATTTAGTTTAAGGTGAAGGTGGGTTGAGTACCAAAACAAAGCTTTGAAAGTATTGGTACAATAAAAACTGTCATATACTGTAGTAGTATTGGTGTCGTATTTAAAAAAAAAACAAAGAATATTAGTAGGGTGGTTCAAAAACGAACCAACACCACCACGCTCACTCGATTCCGTCCCATGCTCCGAGTGTCCTCCAAAAACCGATTTGAACAAAAATTGGTTGAGCGCAAGTCGGTTCAAGTTTATATGAAAACTAGTATGGGAACCTAAACCTTTGAGAAGAAGTGAAGTGCAGTGATAAACCCACCAAATCGCGAACGGCTAATAAATTGGCACGAAACTGCTAATTTAGAATATTATTCGAGCCGAAATACATAGGACTTTGGATAAACATGTTCATTATCACGGGAAGTAAATAAATATGCTGTGAACAGGTTAGTAATTTGAATATTAAGCTTTTGTTCGAAGCTGTTCGATGAAGAAGGTCCGGTGCCGCATTGACTGCCATCGTGGTACTCTTCCAACTATGTCCTTAAGTTACTGCAACTAGCGTTATAACTCAGTTGTTAGTTGAATTCTAACAACGAACCATTAAACAGAGCTGTACTGCCGCTAACCGCAAGTCGAGCACATCAGTATATGGACGCCATATACAGATGCGCTCGACTTGCGGTTAGCGGCAGTGTAGACAAAGCTTCGCACCAGAAGTCCACCAGCTGAAATTCAGCTTCTGGAATGAGGTATTGAAAAACTACTAAATGATCGAACGCAAATTACTAAATGATCAATAACATCCTTGCTTCCATCCTCCATATACGTGTGAATAAAACTGGTAAATTTTTGCATGCACATACCGAATGTCTTATCAAATACTCGTTCGGCCTAGTGGCAATTCGGTCGAATGACCAACATTGACCTCATTCGGCTTAAATTCTGTTGATTATTGGCACTCGTGGAAAAGAAAAAATGATCTTGATATCTAGTGACCAGGAGAGTAGAAATAGTGATAATTTCTTTTCTATACGACCTTTTTTCCACTAGTGACTCAAATTTATTGATCTTCCGTAACATGTACGTAAATAATGGGCGGGCAATCCCAAGCCCTACCACCAATTCTATGCTCATAATGCTCATGTCATGTTCACACTCATTAGGTGCCAGCTGAAAAATAACTATTCATGGAGCCATTTCCAGTTGCCTAGATGCAATACATAATAATTGTGGGCAACCACGGTTTGGTGAGCAGCGTACGATACATCTTCTACCATACGAAATTGTTACATCACGAGGTAAGCATTAGTTGGTCAACTCTGATCGGCGAAGCGTTGATAATTAAAAGCAAGTTGGTCAAAAAATTTAACTCGTTAGCTCCTATCCAATTCCTTCCCAATTAAGTCAGTGTGTAACCATTGTTTTTTTTGTTATTGGTGTAGTAAACGATTGTGTGTTGGAGATTGTTTTACTGTTGGCAGTGGCATGCAACCAACTCATGCGATGGTGTAATCTGAGCAGAGGCATATCTTATTTATGGACTTGAGCCGCTTGGAAGAATCTGAAAAATTTAAGTAGAAACGCAGCACAAATGAATTCATAGAAATGTTGTTACTTCGATGAATTGACTTAAAATCCAACAACGTTTTGTATTTATTTCTATGAAAGCTTTATCGATTTCTGTTAAATAATAATTTTCGGCGTCAGTTGTGTATTGAGTGGATCTGTCTCTCGCCCTACATGCGCCACATATTTTAAATTCGGAATGAGTCATTCATACTGAGCTCATTTGACAACACAACAAAGCAAATCTATGCTGATCTATTTTTTTGAGAGCCCAGAGTTGCAATAAGCATTTGAAAATGGAGATCATACTGGCTGCGTTCCAAAAAGTAAGTTCATCATAATTTTAAATCCGGCTTCAGAAATGAGTTATCGGAAAACGAATGACCAAAAATGAATATTACATCACTGCTCGATATCACTGAACCGTGTCCCGATCAACCATATTGCGTGTTGGTTTGTTTTTGCGAAATGCACGAATCAAGCTCCCACCGGATTCGCACCTCCATACGGTGAACATTTAACCAGGAGAGTACATTAATAATTCATCACATCGGCGTACATACAAATCCCGAACACACCAGAACTCGATGTGCTTCGAGTTTCAGTCTATCGTATAAATCATAAGCACTTCATTATAATTTAGTTTGCCAGTCATGGGGCCCAACAGTCTGGACGTCCAACCAGCAGCAACCGGACGATTGACGTCTCTAACTGGTGCGTGCAAAAGCGATTTTAGTTTTCCAAAGAGCGCCCACGACTAACACGAACCGAAAGGTATTCCCGTCAACAATATGTCACGAATGCAGGAATTCCCCAACATAGTTCGAAATCTACGTACAGAGTAGGGTTTTTAGTACCGACCCTTTTTGATGAGTCCCGGTACTACGGTACTGAACCCCTCAGTACCGGGAGTACCGGGAAAATACCGGTACTGGAAGATTTTTTTTCGAAAATCATTAAAATCAATAAAAATACAGAATTAAATGGTAACGATTCAAACTTTATTCATTGCTTTGTATGTATTCAACACTTGTCTTGGAGCTTGTCCTTTTCCTTGAAATATGCTTTCAAAACGCACAGCATATGCAATGTTTCGTCAGACATAAGGGATCGTATTTTAGTAGCGAAGCTTCCAGAAACAGAGAAAGCTTTTTCTGAGTCTACAGATGTAGGGCGAACTGTTGCTATTGAATCATGAAGCATTAACAAGTATTTTCCTTTCAGCTTTTTCTGAGTCGTTGTAAGTTAACTTTTGTCTTACAATCTTTACGAATCCTGGTGCAGTAATCGAACTTACAGGAACACTCTTGCCTCAAGCGGGGACGATTTGGAAAAATACTGATGAAGTGTGACGATTTTTTTGGATGTGACGATGTCGTTGCGGTTTGATTGTCTTGAGGTACGTCATCGGACGCCTGACGTTTGTCCTAACTGATTGTCGCTGTCGTCACTGGCGAAACATCTTTTGCTGGTAAGGATAGGGCACTAAATGTCAACGAAGGAATAATTAGTACGTTTTGACAGATAGGTAGCCAACATGTTTGGGGACGATAACAAAAAGAACCGCAGCGACAATCGTCCTCTATAGTTTATTACCTCTATTGTCAGGTGTTTGAAGTTTTAGAAAAAAAAATTATATCTTTCTTACTAGCTGCTGCATTCAAAAATGAGGTTTTAACCATCGGAAGTTTTAACCAAAACTTTTTCCTTAGTACCGAAAATACCGGTACTTTCATTAAGCCAGTACCGGTATTTCGGTACCGAAAATTGGGCGGTATTCCCGGGAATTCCGGTACCGGTACTCCCGGTACTAAAACCCTAGTACAGAGCTTTTTGATTCCACCATCGCATCGGTTACTGTAGGAGGACTTCATCAGGTGCGCACCGCTCTGTCCTCCACCTAAGTCCAAATGTTTCGATGTTTCCCCACGGTACACTCCACTTCACACCTCGCATAAATTTTCACACTTCTTGAGTGCAAACACACAACACTCACAACATTCGAATAGCCGGTTGGTTGGTGCAAGGGCGAGGCAGGGAACATTTCCAGTTTGGTCAATAGAGCTCCCGAGCGGCGGCGTTCTCGGACGAATTCTTGCCAGCAGCTGGTATGCCGGCCGGCCGGTCATGAACCCGGCTGTAGCAAGTATTTATGGTATTATGCTACTCCAGCAGCTGGGTTTACCGGCCGGTCGGCGGTAGCATCATTTCATCATTACCATTCAGCATCTTCATCATCAACCAGTCAATGAGTTCGAGTTGAATTGATGGGATACTGGAAGGAAATGGATGGATGTAAAGCGCATCCAAGTCGATGCTGTTAATTAGAGAGTTCTTCGTTCGATAGGAGTCAGAAAGTGAAGTGCTTTAGAGAGATATAAGTTTCAAGTAAAGCTATACAAGTTTACTTACTTACTTATTGACATATTCATTTTCAAAAAATATTGTCTGTTGTGTGCTGTGTGGTTTTGTGCGGAATTTCTTGGATAACCACCATCGTATGCTGTGGATGCATTCTTTTTCTTGTACTAAAGAAAACACGTACCATACTTGAAAAATTGATCTTTAATTACGCGTGTAGACCGAAAGGCTTATTCTAAGGAATTCTTAGATGACCAAGATAATATACTATAAACAATAACTTTTCTCTGTATCACTAGGAGGGTATCATATTCGAAACAACACTACAGATATTTGTTCACGAGTATAGAATTGAAGTTATTTATTCCAGAAAATTCTTGGATAACTGGAGGAGCTATCTATCGGTAAATTCCGAAATTCTTCAACAAGTTTGTGTTTTCGGTTCCAGCTCATGAAAGTTTCTAAATACAACCCCATTAACACAGCATTAAAAAGGTTTGGTTGTACACTGCATTCTGTTTTACATTACTTTTTTACACAATTTTATTTTACACGATTATTTTTACAAGATTAGCTTGAAATTGCACGATTTTTATTTGCACGATTTTCACAAAGTTACACGATTTTCAAAAAGTATATTATAATTCTATTTGTGCCTTTTCAGATTGTGAAAAACGGGAGGTTCAAAGTAAAAAATATGGCATCTGTTCATGAATCATGGTCATTCAAGAAATCCCTGAAGTCAGGCCTCAAGTTATATTGACCAGTTTCAAATATGCAACATGCTATATAATATGACAAGCGCACCTCGCAACAAGCCTTTGTCAGAACCGAAACACAATACATATGACAAGAATGATTCGGCTTGCATGCTCTGATATTTCCGAGAATACGATGCTAATTTTGTAATCATAGTTAGATTCTTGAATATTTCCATAAAAGCAGAAAATATGATAGCTTAAAACCGAAATTTGATGTAGACATAATGCAAAATAACGGGATGAAAAGTTGCTTGTTTCGCATGCGCATGAAAATCTAAGAAAAATTGATTCCCTGCTCATCGTGAAGTTCTTCCAGGCATTTCTCATGAAATTCCTCCCAGAATTCCTTCGGAAGTTTCTCCATGATTTTCTTCAAAAGTTGCTCCTTCGGATGTTTTTCCAGAAATTCTTCCGAAGGTTTCACATAAAAAATGTTGGGAATTTTGATATGACAGGAATTAGAGCCATGGACAAATTAGCGCATAACCCTTCTGGATTGAGATCTTCGAGGCCAAAAACCTTAATTGGGTCCTAAAATGAAAAATCGATATTCGATTCTTTTTTTCGGGAAACAATAAAGCTAATTATACTGAACCCGTCAGTTTTCTTTCCGACTCAGAAGTCGAAAGGAACATCTTTTAATTTGAGATTTAAAAATAGATGTAAAATGCTTCCTCGACATTTGACAGAATGACAGAATAAGGTTATATAATATGGTTTCAAACGCACTAGAAAAACACCGCAGGGCACTTGACGTAACCTTTAACATTTATCATACACGGTTAGAAAAACGTACCTAATTATAGGTACTTTTTTCTCTTGCATCTCCCTCCCTCTTCCCAGTGTTGTCATAAAATGTAGAGCAAAACTACTCAACAAGGACAGTAAAGTGTGGGAACCCAACGTTAAGTAATCTCATGTTTACAAAAGTTAAGTAAAATAATTTTAATTAGTTTGTGTTAGATTCTATTCAAAATTAAGTATATTAGACTTAATATTAAGTAAATTTTACTTAACTTCAAGAAAAATTTACTTCATTTTGGGTTTCCACACTAACCCCCCCCCCCTCTTTGAGTGAAAAAGTGCCTGGCTGATGGTTCATTAGTTCTGAAATGTTGCCTTCTCGGCAACAGAAGTTGCTCAGCCCAAAACATGTCTTAAAATTTCTAAAACACAAAAATGTATTTTTTACTGATTTAGACTATTGCCAGAATGTATATAACATCGTTTCATGTATTCTTGATCAATGCACTGCAACGGCAGCAAAATAAAATTTCCATGAAGAATTAGAAATTTTCTATAAAAAAATAAGAAATTGCCAATAAAGAAATCAGGGTATAAGCAATAAATAACAATAAAATTTTCCGGAGACGAGCCAGGCTAGGGCTGAAAGTCTTTTTAATAAAGATACAAAAAAAATCCACAGTAAAGCAAAAACGTACTGGCTGGTCCAGGTAATGGTTATACAAGTATATGTCCTGCCGAGGCAGGGTAAGATGCTACACACAACCTTATGAAGAATACGTTTCACTCTAACTCCTCAGTCTCCTCTCAATCTGATTTCGTGAGACGCATGTCAACTCTATCACCTTGCGACGACCTTGGTTCCCCAGAAAACCGAACACACCAACAGGAGACAACGGACGAATATCATATCAGCATCTACTACCAGAACGTAAGAGGGCTACGCACGAAAGTGGACAATTTTTTCCTAGCGGCATCTGAGTCCAACTACGACGTAATAGTTATTACTGAAACGTGGCTTTACGACCAGATTTTTACTACACAGCTATTTAGTGATCGGTTCACCGTTTATCGCCATGATCGAAATTCTGCAACATCAACAAGAAAGTGGTGTCCTCATTGCTGTATCAAACCGATTAAATTCTGCTTTATCTTCAGTCGATATAGACAGTACCATAAAGCATCTTTGGGTCAACATTTCCATCGCTGGCAGAGTAATCTCTGTTGGTGTTGTTTACTTGTCACCGGAAAATGCCAGTAACGTTACTGTCATTTAAAAGCATCTTAAATCCGCTTCTAATGTTACTAGCTCCCTGAAACCTGGAGATTGTCATCTTTTATTTGGGGATTTTAATCAGAACAACTTGAACTGGGTCCAATCCTCGTCTGATTACTATTTTGCTGATCCATCGAACTCCAGCTTTTCGCAAGCCAGCTGTTGTTTTTTGGATGGCATTGCCCTACTCAACATGAAGCAGATTTATTACGTTAAGCACTATCGCGATCGAATCTTGGACTTGATATTCGTAAACTCGAAGGCCATTCCCAAGTGTTCGATACTTGCAGCTGCCGAACCACTTGTAGAACATGATCCGTACCACCCTGCTCTCGTTGCATCGGTTTTATGTGGACATCTCGTTGAACTTGAAGAAGCTGAACCTTCTAATGTGTTTAACTTCCCCAAGGCGAATTACGTAACACTGAACCATGCCATTTCTGGAGTTGACTGGACAGCTTTATCGAACGCACCAAACATCGACTGTGCCGTGGAACTTTTCACTGACACTCTTAATCAGCTTTTCCATTTCCATGTTCCGGCCCCTATTCGTAGAAGAAAACCACCATGGTCCAACAATCACTTGCGTAGCGCCGTAGATCCAATACATTAAGAAAGTACACCAATATGAGAACTCCGGAGTCCAAGCGAATTTTCAACACTGCTAGCAATAGATATCGAATTTACAACAGATGTCTCTACAGACGTTACGCCCGTCGAACTGAAATAAACTTGAAACTTGAAGTTGGTCTACAGAATGTTGTGTTTCTTAATGAAGAAACGGCTGATACGCGTGAAGGGATTTGCAGCTTATTCGCTAAGCAGTTCTCAAGTGTGTTTAGAGAAGAATCGGTTCCCGCCCATCTTATTAACAATGCTTTGACTGGCGTTCCATGTGATGTCCTCGATATAGGAGAGTTCGGCTTTTCACATAGCGATGCTTTGAAAGCACTCACCAAACTGAAGTCTACATCAACTGCTGATCCTGACGGTATACCATCCATTGTACTTAAAAATGCGCCGAATCGCTTTGCGTTCCACTCGCTATCATCTACAACAGATCAATTTCTGATTGTACATTTCCTGCTCAATGGATGGAATCCTTCATGTTCCCGGTTTATAAAAAGGGTGATAAACGAAACGTGGTTAACTATAGAGGCATCACCCCACTTTGCGCTAGATGTAAGCTGTTAGAAATTCTTGTTGGTGATGTTCTTTTCTTTGCAGCTAAGCAATATATTTCTTCTGATCAGCACGGTTTTTATCCTGGGCGGTCGATTGATACTAACCTCGTCCAATTTTCGTCGTTCTGCATAAATAACATCGAGCAAGAAAACCAAGTCGATACTGTCTACACTGCATTCGATCGAGTCAATCATTTTAATCTGTTATCAAAAATAAATCGACTGGGAGCTCCGATATCCTTCACACGCTGGCTTCAATCTTATTTGACAAATAGGCGGCTATCTATTAAAATTGGTGCAGTGCAATCTGACTTTTTTACGAACCATTCAGGAGTACCACAGGGCAGTAACCTTGGGCCATGTATGTTTTATTTATTCATAAACGATGTTTGCCGTCGGCTACCAACTGGATTTCGTATTGTTTATGCCGAAGACTTGAAGATTTATATTGCTGTTAATAGTATTGAAGATTGTTTGGAGCTGCAGCGCATGATAGATTTGTTTCAAGATTGGTGCACAAGAAATCAAATGGTAATAAGTGCTGAAAAATGTTCTATCATTTCATTCTACCGGAAACACTCCCCAATAATTTGGAATTACAAAATATGCGGGACAATACTACCCCGGGTATCTAATGTGAAAGACTTAGGAGTACTGCTGGATACAAGTATGTCCTTTCGTGATCACTATTCTGCCATAATTGTTAAAGCCAACAGAAATCTCGGATTCATTATGCGGACAACTCGGGAGTCTCCAGTAGCCTTGCGAGCAAAGGCGTAGGATTGCCAATCCGGAGATGGCGAGTTCGATTCTCGGTCCGGTCTACGATGTTTTCGGGTTGGAAACATTCTCGACACCCTGGGCATAGTGTATCCATTGTACTTGCCACACAAGATACATACTCATGCAATGGCGGGCATAGAAAAGCTTTCAATTAATAACTGAGGAAATGCTAATAGAATACTAAGTTGAAAAGCTAGGCCAAAATTCCAGTTGGAATGTAGAGCCATTGAAGAAGAAGAAGACAACTCGGGAGTTCTTGGAACCATTCAGCCTACGATCGCTTTAGTCCATACACTGAAATCTGGATTAAGCGTATTGAAAACATTCAATCCAGGTTCACTAGATTTGCCCTCAGACTACTTCCATGGAATGATATATCTAACATGCCTCGATATGAAATTCGCTGCCGGCTCATTGGAATGGAAACTCTACGTAGCCGTAAAGAGGCTTTTAGGGCAGTTTTTGCTGGAAAGTTGCTGTTAGGTTCGATTGATGCGCCGCAAATTTTGGAAAAGATTAATATCAATGCACCGACAATCACCTTACGGCCAAGAAACCCCTTGAGATTGGACTTTAGGAGAACTCACTACGGACTAAATGAACCTATCACTGCTATTTGCCGAGAATTCAACAAGGTTTACCCGCTTTTCGACTACAGCATCTCTGCAACTATCTTCAAGAACCGGCTCAAACAGCTTTATCTCCAACCAGAGCTTATTTTAGACAACATAGAAAGGTGAGTCCCGTAGTCTACAAACGAAAACAAAACTCGCGCTGTATACTACTCTGATTCTTCCGGTGGCTTTATACGGCCATGAGACATGGACGTTAAAGAAGGCTGATCGGAGAGCTATCGGAATGTTTGAGCGTAAGGTGCTGCGGACAATTCTCGGCGGTAAACAGGAGAACGGTATCTGGCGGTGTCGCATGAATCATGAATTGTACCAAGTGTATAAAGGGCTGGATATTATTAAGCTTATACAACACGGCAGACTACGGTGGGCTGGTCACGTTGTTCGTATGCCGGAAGAACGTCAAGCGAAGATAATGTTTAGTAGAGAACCCGGAAGAGGCCGCAGGCTTCGTGGAAGGCCGCGTACACGATGGCTTTTTGCAGTTGAAGAGGACCTGAGGGCGCTCAATGTTCAGGGCGACTGGAAGCGATTGGCCCAGGATCGAGTCCAGTGGAGAAGGATACTCCATTCGGCGTAGGTTCATCGAAGAGCTGTAGCCCATCAAGTAAGAAAGGTGAGTTTGAAGGATACTCCATTCGGCGTAGGTTCATCGAAGAGCTGTAGCCCATCAAGTAAGAAAGGTGAGTTTGTTTCCAATTACTATAAACTGTAAAAAAAATTGCTCCCTGTTCCTTTCTTTTGTTTCCGGTGAGTTGAAAATGGATCAAGTGACGTCATCATTCATCCCTTCATACGTGTTGCTATTTTTATCATTTGACTATTTAATCATAAGAGAAAATATTGTATTAGTATATTATGTTTTATTTACTATGATTACTCAATAGGGTGGTTCAAATTAGTATGGGAAAAACTTTTTTCAATTTTTTTAATGGGCCGCCCTCTTATTCAGTTCTATTTGATGCCCTGATCCTCTGGACAAAATTTCAGCCAAATCGGTCAACGTTTGGGCGGTGCTAAACTCGTTGGAAGTTTATATGCAAAAATGTATGCAGAAACATCCAAAAACAGTGAATTGCAGTTGGACGACACAACTTACGATGAAGAACTATGATACTCATTCAGATCTTGAAGAATTTAATACTGAATGTTATGCAGAAAACCGCGAGAAGATTAGAGTTTTCCCGGCTAAGTTATTAGCATTTCTCTGAAGTGGGGTTTGAGCAAATTTCGTTTCTTTTACCTTTGAAAAGAAATAAATTCACCCATACAACACTCCAGTAAAATACTAATATCTTTGCCTAAAAACTCTAATCTTCTCGCGGTTTTCAGCATAACATTCAGTATTTAATTCTACAAGAACTGAATGAGTATCATGGTTCTTGATCGTAAATTGTGTTTGAGTACACGCGACCACATGCGTAGAACGCGATTTTTGTAAGCCATTTTGATTGAATAAGAATCATAGGGGTGAAGGACCAACAATTTGTTGATTTTTGGTGAAAATCATTTTTTTTTCGCGATTTTTGCGCTACATATTGATAATGAAGATCTAATATTAAACTGTAATGACAACAATCAATGGGGTCTCCAGTAGCCTTGCGAGCAAAGGCGTAGGATTGCCAATCCGGAGATGACGAGTTCGATTCTTGGTCCGGTCTAGGATGTTTTCGGGTTGGAAACTTTCTCGACACCCTGGGCATAGTTTATCCTTGTACTTGCCACACAAGATACATACTCATGCATTGGCGGGCATAGAAAAGATAATTAATAACTGAGGAAGTGCTAATAGAATACTAAGTTGAGAAGCAGGCCAAGTTCCAGTTGGAATGTAGAGCCATGGAAGAAGAAGAAGAAGAAGAAAATAACAATCACAAAAGTTTTTTGTTTGTATTTTGAATGCTTATGCCCATTCGAGATAGAAACAATTATATTGCAACTATCTTTATACAAGTGGTCTTATTTCCAACTGAAATGGGTACAAGCAATCAAAATACAAACAATAAACTTTTATTTCTTGACAATTCTAGTCACTTGTCATAAGACGAGTTTGTACAATGCCATTTAATTCCACCACTTAATTATACCTTGACAGATACGTATTTCGACCTCAACAGTCGTCCTCAGTGTCGTGTCTCGTACTTGACTCGACTCAAATTAAATACAATTAAATGGGATTGTACAAACTCGTCTTAAGTGAAGACATTCCACTAAAAAGCTCAAAATAATTTTCTTAACCATTCTTGTCAATGGAATGCGAAATTTCAATTCAATCTAATCACAAGAAATCGAGATTTTGATTCTCAAACATGACCGTTTTGTATAAAAATCGATACTTGGCGTTCCATCATTATATGAGTTCCCTTTCTTAGTTAAAATTTGATACGCTAATAATTGTTGGGGTGCTGTCCATTCTCACTCCTGAAGAAAAGGTAAGTCGAAAGGTAGTAGCCGAATACAAAACATGGGAATCATGTGGCCACTTTAAATGGATACTTACCATCAGCACATATTGACGCCAAATATTATTTTGAACGAAAAGTCGTCTTACCTGTAACAAAAACAAAGATAAATGATTAATTATCATCCATATGCAAATTGCAAAATTATCATCGCTAACAATAAGCCATCCAAATGAAACAGTCATTCAAAGTAAACTAATGATTTGTCGTAAAAGCAATGTAGAAAACATTCAAATCTTACTCTTCTACTGGTCCCTTTGACCTATAGCCAGTTATAAATAACAGTCAGTGCCACGAACAAAAAACATCGGAAAAAATCACCATTCAAAAACCCATCAAGAAACAATTTTTGCAACAATTACGACCCTATTATCATGCTGCCAACCGCTTTTCTGATGGGAAAGAAAACATAACATGACTGCTAACTGAATAAACATCTTCCAACATCGTTCCTTCGCGGGTTGCGATTGTTGTGGTCCACGAGCGTATGTGAGCTCCAATAAAAAGGCAACAACAATTGCACCGCATAAACAATGCATAATGGGATGGAACGGGCTACAAAACGGTCGCTAGATCGTCGTCATCGTGGAGGATTCAGTTGCACTTTTGCACCGCCGAAGAGTCTTCCTAAGTGGTTGAACATGCACCATGCGGAGAAGTGCCTTCCCACTAATATAACAGCCAGCAGCGCGCAATAATAGATGCACAGTGAACAACAAGTCATTGCATATTAGCGGGAACCGGAGGCACAGGTTTGTACTGCTACGTGTGTTACGTTTCCCAACATGGCACATAAAGACATTCATTTGTGGTACCGTATGGATTATTCGTTTATGCTTTCTTATGTACGTACGATTGGGGCATTTTCCTCAGCGGAGAAATCTGTTTCGCGGTTGAAGAGTGAAAATGCTTTCCTCCGCCCCGAGAGCAGGTGGAGGAAAATGCGGAAAAATTATGATTCGCTTGGTTGTTTTATGGAAACAATAACCAGCGGTAATACACAATGGGCTTGTTGGGCTGCGGCAGCGCAGATCAGTGGTAGGCGAAAAAAAAACATTTATTTCTAACCGGAACACGGTACGGAAGCTGAGGTAAAAAGGGTAAAAGATGAGTGCATTCGGTTGGTAGCTAAAAAGCTCGAAAACGGGCTTGAACGTTTTTTTTTTTGCGGTGAGCGAGTAGGGCGCAGTTCCGGCGAAGAACATGGGAAAATGAGGTGGCATAAAAAGACAACAAGGGTCACATTAAATATGGGGTTTTACAGGTTTACGGACTTGTGATAATTTTCTTGATGGTAGAAAATTAATGCGCAACTATAGAGGGAGTGACTTGTCAAAACGATTTAAACGATGAGTTTGAGTTTGTTCGGTTAGCTGCCAATGACTTGAACGATCCAATTTACAATTTCTTCATCGTTATAATGACAATATAAGCTTACTCACTTTACGTCTTTGTGGCATCGTTGGCTTTCAGAGCATAAAAAAGTTAATGCTGAGCCCTGGCTGATAGGTACATTTTTCCCAACGTAACGAGTTCTGATCCAATATCAACATCTCGTTTGCTGTGATTTATGATAGAGGGCTGTTCTGATTGAAATTAATCTTATGGGAATTCACCTATAACTACACAATTGGTACAATTACTTTTGGTTAAGATGGACAACACTTGAATAAAAATGTTAAAAAATAAAAAAATAATCATATTCGGGGCTGATAGCCTAATATCAAATATTTCGCTTCATAAAGCTAACGTAAATCATTGAAGAAGGCTCCTCAAAACTAGCTGCCTCTTGCATCTGGATGCTGGCAAAGACGACCTTTGTCCCTCATCAAATTGCATCAAGGAAAAAACGCTGAAAAAATTGTTGGCCAATCCTTTTCGAACTTTTAGACAATAAAATGTAACCCATTTATTTCATACAACGATTGTACGACAATTCCCCGAATGCAATTTCCCCGAATGCAATTTCCCCGAATAACAATTCCCCGAATGCATCTCTCTTCTTTTTGAGTGCGGCACAAGGTGATAAGCCATGCGAGCAAAGGCGTATGATTGCCGATTCGGAGGTTGCGAGTTCGATTCTTTGGTCGGCCTAAGACCCTTAGGATGGGAAGCATTTTCTGCTCCTTGCACAGTGTATCCATTGTACTTGCTACACAAGACAGTCATGCAACTGGCAGGTACGGGAAAGCTTTCAATAACTGTGTAAATAATAATAGAACACTAAGTTGGAAAACAGCCCAAGTTTCAGATAGAATGTACAACAATTGAAGATGAAGACAGAAGGCAATGCTTTCTTTGAATGAACGCATTTGGTCTGTATAAGACGAAGTGAGGAGATAATGCTTTCTTTAAATAAATAAGTTTGCTCGGTATGATGAACGCATCTGCCTGGTTTGTCCGAAGGAATGTCTCCTTAAAATGAACGCGTCTGTCCAATATAAGACGACGGTAGGAAATAATGCCTTCTTTAAATGATAGCATTGCCCGGTATTTGGGGAAAGGAAGTGATAATGTCTTCCTCAAATAAACACATTTGCCCGGTATAAAGCAAAGAGGATAGATAGCCCCTTCTTTAAATGAACTTGTTTGTCTGGAATAAAGTGAAAAAATGAGACAACGCCTTCTTTAAATCACCGGACAGACGCGGTGTAATGTGTAATGAGATAATTCGTTTACTAAGCAAGTAACATGCTTGTCAGGTATAATAAATGATTTATATGGAAAAATTATATGTTTCAAAACTGCTGCTATACTACACCACACTTATCTAAGAAAATGCCAATTTGTTTTATATAACATTCTGAAAAACGGCATTCTTTCAAAGGTCATTCTGAAAAGGTATAATTTTCTCTGTGGTATAATCCATCAAAAGTCATAGACTGCCTAATGCTATACTGAGAAAATGAATTCGGTGAAATTTAATACATTCAATACTTATTCTGGCAAAATTCGCCTGCATTAAACGAAGAGGTCAGGTTAGTCCTTATTCTCATTCTCAATTCATTCATCTTTGCATTATTTCGAGCTAACGCTTATTTTGAAGGACCACATCTACCATTTCCTTACTTCGTAAAAATGCCTTCTTTTAAAGAATGGATCACATCCTCCATTATCATATTCAGAGCATATACATGTTATAAAATAACAAATAAGAACATTAGTTATTTGGTGAAGCACCCACTGAAGAAGGACACATTTATCATTGCATTATTCCGAGCAGATGCATTCTTTTTTAAGAAGGAATCACATTTACCATTGCCTCATTCCGGGCAAACGCATTATTTTCGTTTACAATAATTCACATCTACTTTTGCCTTATATCTGTGAAGAAGGTATATATAGGACAGAAGTTTGATTTCGAAGATAGGGAAAGGCTTTCGATCGGAATTGCAGGTTGATTCTATTCAAGAAAAAAAAACTACCTTAGAAAACACTGTACTCTGATATCTTTATAGTTCAACAACACATCTTGGAGGATCAACTACATCAAATACTATCAAAGGCTATTCAGCTGATAATCTCTAATAAGACACTCTTGAACGTATGTTTGACCGCTGGGAAAAGTTATAGATAATCAATAGGGCTATGTGAGAAAAATATACACGGTGAAAACATTTCTCAAACATTGAAAATAAAACTTTAAAATCGATTTTCTTAAAAAACATGTCTCCATTTTTTTTTTTTGATATGTTGTAGCAGATAATATATGCATTATTTTGCACTATGGAACATGTACTATAGGAAACGCTGGACAAAAAAATTATAATTATTTAAAATAAATTGGTTTTTCAAAAATAGTTGAAATATTCTTTTTACGTGTTCATCAATTCGGTTGGGAAGATCCATTAATTACGTAACGCAAAAAATGGGAATTTTAAACCCCCCTTCCCCCTTATGTCACACTTTTTGTATGAAACATTTCAAAATTTTGTATGGACCGTCACACTTCGCTCAACCCCCCCTCCCCCTATAAGCGTTACGTAATTTGTGGACGTTCCCTTTTACATAAGTACGTTAAATTTTCAATAGAAATACGATATTTTTTGTGCTGTCGTTTCTGATATACAATGGTTTAAAGATAAACTACTCCAAATTTTTTCGGTCTTTTCGAATGGTTTTCGAATCTATTTAACATAGAAACCAATTTGACTGAAATAGTTATTATTGCTTAAGATGTAAGTAACGGGGCAGTGGCTAGTCATTTTCATGGTAAAGGGTCGTAGGAGAAAATATCAAATAATTCGTTCTCCAAATTACAGCCTCAGGGTCAACTATTCTGGGAAAGATTTTTTTAACCATTTTTATTTATGACATATGTTACAGCGGAAGGCTTTTATTGAATATTGCACATTGGATCAGGATGGACAAATGATAGACAAATATTGGAAATAAATTCAAAAAATAACAAATTTACGACAAAAGGGGATAGCAATCCTTGGACCAACAGTAGAAGACACCTTTGCATTGTTTAACCTTTTGGTATTGGTTGCAGTACATGAATTTATATTTCCTATGTTTTGTGCTAACATGAATTAAGAAGTCCTTACAGAGAATCTTCTCGAGAACTTTTTCAAGGTTCTCAATTGATTGGTAGAACTAACTGGTTTTGTATTTCTCTCACCAACTTATTTAAGAAAGTTATAACCTTTTAGTCCATCATTTCTCCATTATAACCCATAGTACAAGCACAGATAAACACAGATAAGATAATTCATATATTATCTCCCTAGTAACATTTTGGTTTTATGCTGGTTTTATTACAATCTTGTAGAGTAAATTATGGTCTTCAAGAGCGTTATAAAACTTAAAATGTTACTTGGGCTGCTACAACATATCAAAAAATAAAAAAAATATTGAAAAATTCTTTTTGGTAAAATCGATTTTAAAGTTTTATTTTCAATGTTTAAACATTTTTTTTAGATAGCTCCATTGATTACCTAAAACTTTTCCCAAAAAATCAAAACGGTCGGACAAGCCGTTTTTTTAGTTATATTTTTTTTTGAAATTGTTCAAGGTGTCTTAGGCCCTTGTCAAAAGTTACACTAGAGTCAAAATGGCAAATCAATGATGCAATGTGATCAATGTGCCTTCTTCATAATAGCCCAGTATTGTTTGATGGGTGTGAGTTCTGGTGCTTTGTGAGGGTTCATATACTTGGTAACCAAAGTGACTCATTTGACAATATTTGAATAATGGCATGAAGCTAGATCCGGCCAGAAGATCATAGGGCCCTCGTTTTGCTTGAACAGAGATGTTTCTGTAGACACTCCTTAAAGTAGATCTTCTTGTTCACTTTGAAAGTAACTTTGAAAGTTGCTGCTTACGTACTTCCTCCGGAACATCAAAAGTGTGCTAGGCGGTGAAAACCATTAGCCCTGGAAGCTAATGGAAGACCAACTTGGCGTAACTCTCATCATTCATGATGAGATAACGAGAAATAAAATTTCCAAGAAGAATTAGAAATTTTTCATAGAAAATTATCAATAAAAAAAACCAAGGTGTGAGCAATAAATAAATATAAAATTTTCACAAATAATACAAACACAGAAAAAAAATATGAAAAATAAACAGCGCGTAAAACTTGACATGCAGAAATTTACGCTTTTCTACGCTGAAATGGCCCTCTTCCTAACAAGATTGCTTACAACTTGTATGCAATATTAACGATTCACGTCAAATATTGTATACATTTAGGCTACATCTCGTGTGGAAGTACGCTAATAATGACGTTCCATTTATGTGCATGATTTTAGCGTAAATTTCAGTGTATTTTTCTATCTGTGAAAATTTTCACAAAATAATTATTTTTTCGTGATTTTTTTAACGTTTCCACAAAATGCTCGATGGAAGAAAAAAAACTTCCCATAAATAAATCAATATTAGCAAAAAAAATTAAAAAAATTTCCGCAAAATAAATTTTTCTTTTCCATAAAAATTGAAAATTTTCCACAAAATAATCAATTAAGAACAATAAAGAAAAAATAAAATTTCCATGAAAAATACAAAGAAGCAATGAAATTGATAAAATTTTCCATGATTAATTTCTTGCTCAACTTTATTGCTTGTTTATATTTCTTTATGGAAATTTCCATACCTTTTATTGCTCTTTTATATTTTTTTCGCGGAAAGTTTTTATTTTTTTGTGGAGAAAAAACATTTATTTTGTGGAAAATTTTGTAATTGCTTATTGCTAATATTGATTTATTTACGGAAATGATGTATTTTTTTTTGTGAAACATTTTGATTTATTTATGGAATTCTTGTTTTGTAATTGCAATTCCTTATTTTAAAAGTGCTAATTAATTTTGTTTTATGGAAAATTCTTAATTCAAGACAAAATTTTCAAAACGACTTATCTGCTTTTGTTTACAATGATTCGAATTGACGAATCTGATAGCACTCCCACGCAAACAAACACTGCCAATAGGTAGGTGAAGGTTTCGGCTATCAGATTCGTGAAATCGACGTTTGAATCTTTGTTTAGAAAAGCAGATAAGTCGTTTTGAAATTTTTATCCCGAATTGTTTATGTAAATTTTTCATTATATTTGGAAATTTTAAATTTATTTATTGCTCATAGCCCGATTTCTTTATTGGCAATTTCCTATTTTTATGGAAATTTCCCAATTTTCAGAGGAAGTTTTTATTTTAGTCGTTGTTTCCCGATGTTCTGATGAAAGGGTTGAGAATTTTCGAAAAACTGATGGCGATAAAAATACGATGTAAACAGAACACTCTAACCTACTTCTACCAAAATTTTCAAGAGAAAATACCCAATGAGTGTGTTTTCCGTGATGCGATTTTATGTGGGAAGGGTATACCCCGTTAGGAATAAGTACGTTAGGGAGAAGGTCGTTAGCCATAAGTACGTTAGACATAACGGACGTTAGGCATAAAATTACCCAAAAAATACCCCATGACATACAGAAGGCAGAATTATGCCAAACATGCATTATGCCTAACGAACATTATGCCTAACGTCCTTATGCCTAACGTCGCGGACCCATGTGGGACAACCTTCAGATCATTAGCCACTAAGGGTTCTTTCACAAATAGCGTTACGCTGAATTTGATTATTTTGGATCTCCTACATTGTTTGTATAGATCATAACGCCCGGCCTAGCCCGAGCAGCACACATGTTAGTCAAAAGTTTCTGTGACCCATATGTAACCGATTTTAGTCACATTTGAGTTGCTGCCACCAAATAGGTCTGGACTGTGGTGCTAGGGAGCCCCCTTCTTCCCCCTGCAGCGTTAGTAATTTGTGAAAGGCCCCTTACTTCCGATTTATTCCATTTCCAACAATTCAGGAGAATTTTCCCACCAAGAGTGCTGTGGAAACCCTTCCCATTGAATTCTAGAGAATTCATTCTACAGGAATTGAAGGTTAGTATGTGTAAGTTCGTTACATTCCGTTTATTACAAGGGAACAGCGAATGTAATACCATTGATCGTGTTTCCAGACGTTGCGCACAAAATCTTATTGGATATCGTATTTGGAATAAAACCGATTATAGACTTAGGAAAAGTATCCAGAACCTTGAAAATAGTTCCAAAGGAATGAATCAATATTTTTCACCCTTGACCACATTCTGCAAAGGAAGAGCCAGACGATATGTTAAATCTAGACCAACATGTGAAAGGACGTAACATCCAAACGTTTCCAGAAGCCGGATGTTGGTGTCGGGTACCCCGATCTCTATTATATACAAGGAAGCAAGAGCAGCCGAAAAACGAACCAACCGCAGGAAGAAGAGAGAATATGAAGAACAAGTGATTAGCGAGGCGCAGCAAAAAAATGGAGCAGAATGATATGCGGAGGTTTTATGAGTCTGTCAATGACGTGCGGAGAAAGACAGCGCCATCTCCCGTCATGTGCAACGACCAACAAGGGAATTTGCTGACAGATAAAACCGAACTGGCTGCCAGGAAGCAACACTTCGAGACTTTGTTGAATAGTGGAAGTGGCGTTGCACCGGTAAACATAATAAATATTAGCGACGATGGACAAGCTGTGGGGTCGTCTACACTAGATGCTGAAACAGCTGTCAAAGAGCTGAAAAACAATAAGGCTGCGGGGACGGACCAGCTCCCGGCTGAACTTCTCAAACATGGCAGTGAGCTGCTTTATGAAGTTCTGCACCATATTATGTCGAAAATATGGGTAGACGAGGAAATGCCTGCTAGCTGGATGGACGGCCTCATTTGCACTCTCTTTAAGAAAGGGCACAGACTGGAGTGCGCCAATTACCGAGGAATAACCCTCCTTAATTCGGCGTACAAAATTATGTCCCGTATTCTGTTCAACAGATTGAGACCGCTTGAAGAGTCCTTCGTCGGTGTATACCAAGCAGGTTTTCGTGAGGGCCGATCAACGACGGATCAAATGTTTACCTTGAGACAAATCCTTGATAAATTCCGGGAGTACAACATGCAGACACATCATCTGTTTATTGATTTCAAGGCGGCGTACGATTCAGTGAAACGGAATGAATTATGGCAAATTATGCTTGAACATGGTTTTCCGGCGAAACTGATACGGCTGATTCGTATAACGTTGGATCCATCCAAGTATAAGGGTTGCGGATGAAATATCGGCGTCATTTGTTAGCAGGGTGATGCACTCTCGAATCTACTGTTCAATATAGCGCTCGAGGGAGCGATTAGGAGAGCTGGCGTGCAAAGAAGCGGTACCATTATCACAAGATCGCATATGCTCCTGGGTTTTGCGGACGATATCGATATTATCGGAATTGATCGTCGTGCCGTGGAAGAAGCTTTTGTGCCTTTTAAGAGGGAGACAGCGAGGATTGGACTCACGATCAATACCATCAAAACGAAGTACATGGTCGCTGGCAATCAACGTGGGTTCATTAGTGGTGGTGGTAGCGAAATGGTGCTGGATGGTGAAAAGTTTAAAATGGTAGAAGAATTTGTGTATCTTGGAACATTAGTGACGTGCGATAATGATGTTACCCGCGAAGTGAAAAGCCGTATTGCAGCTGCAAATAGGGCTTATTACGGACTTCGTAACCAGCTTAAGTCCCGTAGTCTGCAAACGAAAACAAAACTCGCGCTGTATACTACTCTGATTCTTCCGGTGGCTTTATACGGCCATGAAACATGGACGTTAAAGGAGGCTGATCGGAGAGCTTTCGGAGTGTTTGAGCGTAAGGTGCTGAGGACAATAATCGGCGGTAAACAGGAGAACGGTATCTGGCGGCGTCGCATTAATCACGAATTGTACCAGGTATATAAAGGGCTGGATATTATTAAGCTTATACAACACGGCAGACTACGGTGGGCTGGTCACGTTGTTCGTATGCCGGAAGAATGTCAAGCGAAGAACGTCAATGTTCAGGGCGACTGGAAGCGATTGGCCCAGGATCGAGTCCAGTGGAGAAGGATACTCCATTCGGCGTAGGTTCATCGAAGAGCTGTAGCCCATCAAGTATCCAGTATCACGATGTGTATTAGCCAACTTATATTCGAATTAGGCTGTTTTGTGTCACACGGAATCAAATGTAGAGAACTTCACAGATATTAACGGTGTCATCCACACACAAAGTCGCCACACGCCACATATCGTGTTCGCTACATTACTTAATCAATAATTGATTTGTTGCTATACGCATAGCTTCACCACTTTTTCAGAAGTCGTCGGACATGTATTTTCACTATGTACACCATTTTTTTTAGCTTTTTTAAAAAAAAGTTTTACACTACTAACGTAGACTAATACTCTTTAGCACTTCAATATTGCAAGCCCTAATCACTCGCCAAAGAGGAAACACTTTCACAGTACATTTATTATTAATTGAGAGCTGAGGAAAATCGTACTCGAAATTACTAACAGATTTGCCAGAAATAAAAAAAACATTTCAAGTTTAGGACTGTCATTCCGGAAACCAAATCTAAATCTACTCGCCTTTTCAAGGGCGTACCACTCAATAGGGCACTGCACGGACTGCTTTGTCTCTTTCTCGTTGCAAAGAAATTAGAAAACAACAATAGCCTGAATAAAAAAATATTGCGATGAAAAGCCGCAAGAGCGCCATTTGTCTTAGCAACACAACCGCACTGTTTCTCCTTCTTTCGCAATGTAACATTTGCGTAACGACTTTAAGCGGCTCGTGTACAAAACAACATTAAACAGGGAATCCGTAAGAGCGCCGTTTGCCTTAGCAAAACAACCTATACTGTTTCTCTTTTCTTCACGATGCGACATTTGCGCAACGACCTAAAACGGCTCGTCTGCAAAACAACTTCATCGAACAGGGAAGCCGTCAGTGTAACATTTGCCTTAGCAAAACAACCAGCACTGTTTCCCTTTCCTTCGCGATGTGACATTTGTCAACGACCTAAAGCGGCTCGTCTGCAAAACAACAACATCGAACAGGGAAGCAGTCAGCGCGACATTTGCCTTAGCAAAACAACCAGCACTGTTTCCCTTTCCTTCGCGATGTGACATTTGCGCAACGACCTAAAGCGGCTCGTCTGCAAAACAACAACATCGAACAGGGAAGCCATCAGTGCGACATTTGCCTTAACAAAACAACCAGCACTGTTTCCCTCTCCTTCGCGATGTGACATTTGCGCAGCGACCTAAAGCGGCTCGTCTGCAAAACAACTACATCGAACAGGGAAGCCGTCAGTGCAACATTTGCCTTAGCAAAACAACCAGCACTGTTTCCCTTTCCTTCGCGATGTGACATTTGCGCAACGACCTAAAGCGGCTCGTCTGCAAAACAACAACATCGAACAGGGAAGCCGTCAGTGCGACATTTGCCTTAGCAAAACAACCAGCACTGTTTCCCTTTCCTTCGCGATGTGACATTTGCGCAACGACCTAAAGCGGCTCGTCTGCAAAACAACAACATCGCAAAGAAACCGTTGAATTCACTTGATAAAATGATCCAAACTCTAACTAACAGGTTACGAAACTCAGCTTCTATTCCGCTTAATCGCCACGCTCCTGGACTAATTATTGGAAACCATTCCCGGAACAGGCTGTTGTTTACACTCACCTCGACGGAAACGCACCGCGACGTTTTATGTTGTGCGAGGAGCGGTTCTTTCACTATCTTATAAACTAGCCAGGTAATTCAACTTTTCTTTGGATTTTTTTTCAAGAAAAGGCTGGCAGGATCGCCATTTGTGAAACCTATTTCCAGCTGGGAAGAACCGCTCCACTGCCACAACCTTGCTAGGGTAACAGTTCCGATAGTCGTGGGTGTTCCTATAGTTGCGGTAGTACGGTTTGCAGGGAATTTACAAATTAAACGCAGTAACCCACATCACCGAACAATTAGTCGACCTGTCATAACACGATGGAAACAAAAATAACATTGGAATCACATTTAAACTGGTAAAGTATCTTTAAAATACTTTATTTTTTTCTTTCCCTTGCACCAATAGTTGCGGTAGGGGTCCAATAGTTGCGAATCCCGTATAAAACCAATGGGATTCGCAACTATAGGAACGCGAATAACAAAATACCGCAACTATTGGAACACTGTACCAATAATTGGAGGATTGATTTTAGGTAACAATAAAGGATTTTGATGAAATTATGGCACGTTTCGAATAAAATAGAGATAATGAGCTTTCGGTTGCACTATAAAGGTAAGGGAAATGAAGTATGGATTAGGTGTTATGGAGAAATTTGTGTGGGAACGTGCTTAGTTCCTCCACTATTGGGTCTTTTGCCCTACTCGAAACCCCGTGAATGAAATGAGGCCGAGACGTCAGCCTCTGTACGCTTGTAGTATGTTCAGGGTTGCCACATTTAAATCTGTAATTATGCCCCAGAAAATCTTTATATCTGTATCTCAAGTCAAAAAATCTGTATTGCAAATCTGTATTCATCTGAACCAAATCATATTCGTCTTTAATAAAGTTAGTTTTGAAATAATAAAGTCCGGAAATACTATGCGGAACTACAAGTCAGACATGTCTATATTAATCAAATTTTTTGGACATTTCTTTCCAAGGATTACAAATAAAGAAATACAAGCAACAAGGTTTGCTTTTTCAAGGTTTAATATTTGATCATTCTTCTTCTTCTTCTTCTTCTTCTTGGCATTACATCCCCACACTGGGACAGAGCCGCCTCGCAGCTTAGTGTTCATTAAGCACTTCCACAGTTATTAACTGCGAGATTTCTAAGCCAAGTTACCATTTTTGCATTCGTATATCATGAGGCTAACACGATGATACTTTTATGCCCAGGGAAGTCGAGACACTTTCCAATCCGAAAATTGTCTAGACCGGCTCCGGGAATCGAACCCAGCCACCCTCAGCATGGTCTTGCTTTGTAGCCTCGCGTCTTACCGCACGGCTAAGGAGGGCCCCTATCATTTACGTGGCATATTTACGAATAACGTATTCCACGGATCAAATATAGCCATATGCAGAACAACTTTATTGGACTAGTATTCAGCCACACAGAAAAGAAGAACTGATAAACTGTTTCAAAGCATTTCAGATATGATCTATGATAGTGACACCTGATTTTTTAGTATTATTTTAGAGCATTTCCTAAGACCACATGTATTGAAATATAATCTGAACACTTTCTGGAAACTAATCTGATCGAGTTTCAAAATCATTGATCTGCATGAATTCTCAATTAAGAACAAAACCTACTTGAGATCACATGTTCTGTATTTTTAAAAGATAATTTTAGATTAGCGTAAAAGTAATTTACAATAATTTTTGGTACGAAAATCTTCAAGAAATCTGTAAAATCTGTAAGTTTTCCAAAAATCTATATATCTGTATATACAGATTCTTGATCACAGCCTAACCTCAAAAATCTGTAAAATACAGAAAAATCTGTATATGTGGCAAGCCTGAGTATGTTAAGTGGTGCTTGCAGTGCTCCCAGTAGCATTTACAGAGTGCTCACTCAACACTTATAGCACAACCTTTGACTGAAGTTACTTTATATCACCAGGGACACTTTCGGTATCCAACAGGCCAGTAAACGTCAAAATTTATGAGGAACGAAAGAGAAAGAGATTCGTCCGTGCAGTGCCCTATACGGAAGCAACGCACAACTGTCATTTTTAATTGTTCTAGCTTTGCTGCGTCGCAGCATGCGTGAAATAATGAAAATGACAGTTGTGCATTGCTTCCGTATGGACTAAACCACGATGACGTCACGCGCCGATTTTCAGTAAGAAGAAAACATCCGCTGCGGGCAATGTTTACAAAAAATGAATCTCGACATGAACATCCGGTGAACTAAAATGCTCTGAGTTCACTGAAATATTCATCGGCCCGCAGTGGATGTCACTTTTCCGACCGATAAGAAGAAGAATCGTGGGAAAAGAAGACGCTCGTGGTTAAGTCCATTATGTGGTGTGAGTGGTGTACCAGTGCCCGACCACTTAGTTATAACAAAATTATATCACAATTATATCAATATGTGTTACATCTAACAATATCTGCAATCACTTTGTTATAAACTCTTTGTCCTGGATGCAGAAAAAAATATTCCATGATCGCCATGTGATATATGATGTGATATAATGATTATGAATGGCAATACTTGTAACACAACCAATGATAACTTTGTTCTTTTCCATAACATAATTTGTAATAATTTTAGTTATTTTCATCACTTTCATGTATCAATTCGAGTTATATTTTTGTTCCATTGAAAGCATATTTAGTAACGTTTTTGTTAAATCTAGAAGACATTTCGTTACAATTTTTGTTATTTTAACTACTAATGGTACATGTTCTATAACAACCAATAAATAAAAAAATAGTTGTAACAGAATAACAAGTTTTGATATAAATCTGTTACCACTTACTGATCGGGTGCCCTTAAAAATGCGAGTGAATTTAGTTTTGGATTCTGAGAGACTTGTCTTTAATTCGCGTAATTCTATCCGTAGGATCATGAAGTCAGTCTTAATCTCAGTACGAAAAATCAGCCAGTGTTAAGAATATGAGACGTGTTCGGGATTTGAGTCAAAACGGTACCACAATAGGTGCGGTCAGTGCGTAAATATATTGCACTTTGTAAAAGAATAAAAAAGGATCGAAAATGTTATTGGGTATAGTTTGTAAGTCCAGAGAATAGGTTATGTGACGAAGCACATTTTTAAAGACTTGATTAGAACATACAAGACATATGGCACATTAGGTCAGCTAGCTCGTCATTAAAATTAATAAATTGTTAACAATAGGTAGTAAAAATATGCCAATTTACATAGAAGATTTTGAGAAGATTTTCATGTTATCGATTGTAGGAACTGAAAACTTTTTGATTCTCACGTACACATGAGAGAGCCCAAAGTTTTATTTTTTCATTAGCAAATTAATCCTTTTCGAAACTAGTTTCTCGTAGAATGCAAATTTTGCCGAACAAATTAGCATTCGAACAAACTTCTTCCATCAACATTTGTAACGAATCAGAACACTCATCAGTTCCTCAACACCTCATCAACTTTTTCTACCCCATATAACGGTAGGTATTCAGTGTCAACACCATCGGAAATAATTCCCCATCTTACCCGGGCCCGACCGACGGCTTTGCGACTGCGACAAACAACGACCAAAGTTTAATTAAAAATATGTCTCTCTGTTGATGATCCCCGTAGCTAAGTTATTTGCCCACCTTCCACCAGACAGGTACCACACAGGCTGTATGTGCAGTGCTGGGCGCCCGCCGTATTGAGTTCATCCTGTACGAGTGAGCTCGAAATATGGGGTTCGAAGATAGGTACTTAGAGTAATTATGGTAATTATTAGCCACAAAGTCGCGAGCCATCGATGATCCAGTTGGGGCGCAACAAAGCCAAGTGGAAGAAGCAGACGATGTTGAGCTGCGCAACTCTTTAGCATGTCTTTCTGGCAGACAGATTGTCAAGAAGGCATCACATGATTAAGTATGGGTAGATTTATGCACGGAGTTCTCCACAGACGATAACAACCGTTCAGCAGCAACATATGGTGCCCGCAAAAAAGAGAGTGCCTCCAGTAATTAGATTCGTGTTTATTTTGGATTTCTCCATATTCCGATTTGCTTTGTTTTTCTCGTTGGGATCGTCTTCGCAAGGGCGCCGTGCTAGTTTCCTCTTGTGCGCGGAAATGGATAATTCATATGTTTCGTAATAGAACAGAATTTTTATATGAATATCAAAATGTAACTCTACGAGTGTGAAAAAGTTGGTTGTAACTCTTGAAAAATTGATTATTTTGACGTAGGACTTACGTCTTTCTTTACTATGCTGGGTGTCATTTAGATTTTTGAAAATCGAGAGCGTTACGCTGGAAGGGAAGATTTTGAACGTTACTAGCGCCTTTATCTTTCGATGGATTTTAAAGATTTATATATCAATCGACTCGGACACTCTCCACCATTCTGCCTATTTCATTAAAACTTAAGATTATTAACAATAAGCTATTTAAAATTTCAATTCTTGTCAAAGCCAGTAAAAATTTCATATGTAACCAATCTCGTGCATTTCTAACACGGACATCAGAATGCGGTATGTCACGGGCCTGCGGGTCTATCGGAAGATTTTCTTCGTGTATAAAAGAAGCAGTGCCTGCCGTGTGCCAGTAAATACAATTTGTGACAGCAGCGCGTACTGACGTGCTTTTTGCTCACGCACGTTTTGTTTCGTTCGTGCGTTCGCTGTTCACCTACACAGCGACAGCATGCAATCACCAGCGGTATAACTGCAGATGGGTCTGCGAATATGCATGAAAGAAAGGGGCGCATTTTGTATGCCATTCTGTGCTTGATGATGGTTGCGATGGATGCAATCGCCCATCGCATCGCTCGGAGTTCACGGCTAGAGGCCGATGATGGCTGAGGCAGCGAGGGCAGTGGTGGTGGATGAAGAAGAATAAAACTAGAGAGATTTGGTCTGCTCATCCAGGTGATTGGTTTCATAATCCACATGATCCCGGGATGGGTACGAGTCATGTCATATGACTGACCATATATTAAGTTGTGCTTGATACTAAACGACACGTACATTAAAACATGATTATACTATAACAGTTCTGATTCGCCAGCAAAAAAATCAACTACACTGATGAAAATATAAATTTGATTAAAATAATTACTTTATTTTTTTTTTGCAGAATGCATTAGCAATTAAAGATGCACAATCAGCAACATAGTGTTAATATCTATTTTAGATTAGAAAATTTCGCTGTATTACATGTAAATGTTTTAAAAAAGTCCGCAAAAAATAATTTCCAGAAGAATATTTAAATAAACTTTATCTTATTCTTTGTTTTTCATTTTCATTTTCTCTTCTATTTTAGTAGGGTTACTGATCCTTTACTTGTTTCTTATTCTTGTGATTTTTTTCAGCAGTAAGCACGCATGTTAGCAAAAAGAAGCAACGAAATTGGTGCTGTATTTCTTTGTTTGGAAAACGGAGAACTGTCTCCTAAAATAGCACATTTTGCCCAAGTCTGAAAATTTTATAAATAGGATTTTTAAACTTCAAATACTATCATCAGTAAGAAATCTATAAATGCCCTACATTTGCTTGAGTAAATAAGGGCTTAATAATTAGAAACAAAGCAATTCTAATAATGTATTTAATTATTAGTTTTATTTCCAGATGTTTTGAATAAACAAATTGCTAATAATTTTACACATCATGGAAGTTAACTTAACAATTGTTGTTTCCAATATCAATACGATAATCAAAATCCATAGATCCAAAAGTTAGAAGTTAAATGTAAATACGTTACGTTCGTACAAGTTCTACGTCTACTCGCGGTTATGTTGAAACATTACCCATTGATCGTTTTTAAATAAATATTTTTTTCGGCGCGTGGCTACTGTCTACTAGAAATCGTGTACTTTGCGAATTTTAAAATACAATTCTTTACGAGTACTCATTTATTTGCAATCTCTAATCAGAAATTTATAAAAAAATATTTTTTCCTTCCCGCAGAAAGAGCATCCGTTTGAACCAGTGTTGGCTTTCTTCCATCCGGGTGTTCATTACAGCTGCGCGTTTGTTAACTTATGTTTTCTGTGAGTGACGTTGTTGTTATTTTATTTATCATATCCCCCTTTCCGCGCATTCTCCCGGGTTCTGAAGGTCAATGCTATTTATTCATAATTACGAAAAAGTTGAAATTTGCATGGCATGGCACAAGCAAAAGCACAAAGGCACAAGCAAAACGAAAGGATCCGTTATCTTTTTTTTTTCGCACGAAACGGACTGGACCTCGTGTTCCGGAAAGTGACTTCTACGCTTATTGAAATCTACCCGGACAAAGTTGAAGCGAGATGCTGCACCGTTGGTTGCGTTGTTTTCCCACCGAGATTCCAGCAAAAGAGCAATGGATCATTATGCATTCTAATGCTGTTCGCATTCAAAGTAAGTGCCACAAAGTCAACCCGAGAATTGAATGAGCAGTTAGCAGCAGTTGCGAAGTAGCTGCCATCGTCGTCGTCGTCGTCGTCATCACCAACGTCATCTTCACAATAAGCTATCGCCCTGCTGTAATAATGATGCTAGAACGACGGGCCCGGAGAATAGAAAGAGGTGCAATTTGCATAAAAATGCTCGATTCTTCTGTGCCATTTATGATCCGCAGTGTCACCGTGTGACAGCCGCTATGAATGGTACTAAGTGTGCTGCAACATTCGTTCTGTGATGAATAGCAATGATGGGCGATTACGGGACACGATCTGCTCCTCTTCAAGAAGCTTCGAGGGCTGCCTGCTATCTGACCTGCTGCAAGTTGCCTTGCGTTGAATACGACGACAACTAAGACGACGACGACAGTTCGGCGAATGGCAAACAGATGTGGGAAGCGGACATGGAATCGCATACAGTTCATTGCACTAGATATGAGGTGCATCCTGGTGAGATGGAACTATGGATGGATGGACTAGCGGCAAATGATAGACACATCATTTCTTGTGGTTTCAACAACATAATTCATGATGTCAAAAAGTTGATTCTAACCGCATTTAAATATTTTCTTGCGTATGCTTCAGCATTCACTTGAAATGTTTTAGGATTCCTATTCAAAACTGCGCGAGACCACTTCTATATCGAAAATTCCATGTGGAACCGACATACGATTTCTACCATTTTTGCTATTTGTTAGAATTGTTCTTTCCCATAATTCATCAAACATGTAGGTATTTTTTTTTCGGGTGATATTTTCAAGACAGAGTGGTAAAAAAATAGACGTTGTCGAAAAATCCGTTGTCTTTTTATCAATAAAAATCAGCTTAACAGAGCTATTAGAGCTATTAAAAATGCATGGTATTGATTGAATAAAGATATCAAATATGCTGCTTCGGAGCTACGTTTAAAAATTATATGTCATTGATTCGCAATACAAACACCGGCCACAACATCCACACGGATTCTTGAGATAACACATTTTTTGCACGGATTCTCGAACGGTACGATTTGTTTGTGTAAACTCTGGCTTCCTAAATAAAATTACGACTGTCACTGGCGGCGCCAGAGCTTTGGTTATGGTGGGGCACCAGCATTTTTGGCATAATTAGTTTATTTATAATTTATGACCCAAGTATCCCAAAATAAACTATTTTTTATGCGATGTGGGATGTCAGGGGAACAGTAAGATATTTCCAATACGGAACTGGGACCAATATGGGTGCTGGTATAGCAAATCTGCACCTGCGGGAGCGTATAATGTTGGCTTTGGGGAGTTGATAGTAACCAACAGTACGCAATTGAGACCCATGTGGGCGGAAGCAGTGCGAATTCGTACCTGCAGGAGCATTTTAAGAGACTGTAAAGGTGTTCGGCCGTACGGCACACTATTTTTTGTACACACATACACGCTTACATTTACACATATAGCCTAAACAGACAAATATAAATTTTTGGATTTGTGCAAAGCTTCTTAGTTGTCGACCAAGTGTGACTAAGTAGGACGGGAGGGCTGATAATTTGGCGTCAGTAGGTAGTGAGAACTACAATTGGGGGCGTTCAATTTCAAATATTACGAAATTTTTATTGCATTGTATCGTCTTCGTCTAATTTATTAAAAAGGTCTCTAGAAATTCTTGGGAATGTTTTTTCCAAAAACATTCAATTCAACAATTATTTCGGCACCAACATTTCAAAAGGGTGAAACTGATTTTGTAAACAAGAGCTTCTCACGTCTCTGGTGGGCTAATTTGTGCTCACCCACGCAATCCAGCACCATTAAATGAAAGAAGAGGATTCGATGCTTCCATCAATGGTATTGGATTGCATGGGTGGGCTCAAATTAACCCACCAGCGACGTGAGAAGCTTTTGTTTACAAAAGCAGTTACGCCCTTTTGAAATGTTGGTGCCGATTTCAGGTATTCCTTGGGATTAGAGGTGTGCGCCGGTCCTAAAATCGGCGGCGGCGGAAGCGGCTTTTGTTTGAATTTTGGTCGGCGGCGTCGGCGTTTTCGGTGTCACGTCGAAAGCCATTTTAATCGGCGGCGGCGGCGTGAATCGGCGTGCCGATTATTTTTATAACGTTGTCGAAGATTTATTTTTTATTTTTTTCGGGATATTTTCAAGACATTAACGGGAGCATCTTTTCCAAAAAAAATCTTCCAAAATTTCCATTATTGGAAATTATTTTCGATTTTTTTTGTTAAATATCTTGGCTGTGCATATGCACAGCATATGTTTCGAAATGGACAAATTGATATGAAATTTGCGAAAAAGAATCCACGTGTCTTGGAGGGACTCAGAACCTCAACCTCCTACTCTCTAGATAGGCGTGATAACCCTACACAACAAGACCACTTAAAGGTCACGTTTGCGGAAAAGCCATCAGAATCCGAGTACCAACCTCCACCGCGGTTAGCTCTCTTTTTGCAAATTGAATATCTTTCGGATGCTTGATTTGTCCAATCTCCACATGCGCTTTACTATTGTATATCCACAGCCAAGCGAGTGCACATTGTTTATTAAACGAGAGGATCGCACTCCATGCCCCCCAGCAACTGTCTGGGCGGGACGGTATAGAATGCGAATTCAATCGCACTCTGCTGTGCCAAAGGCTTGCTTGGCTAAAGCATTTGATGAGTTTGATTGCCTTTAACGTAAACGGTCGCGTGTACTCAGACGACTAATGACGGTGAAAGACCGACACTTGATTACAATTAATTGCATATTATTCGGCAACTCGGCCGTACGAAAACCATTTTTTTGTTAAATATCTTGGCTGTGCATATGCACAGCATATGTTTCGAAATGGACAAATTGATATGAAATTTGCGAAAAAGAATCCACGTGTCTTGGAGGGACTCGAACCCTCAACCTCCTACTCTCTAGATAGGCGTGATAACCCCTACACAACAAGACCACTTAAAGGTCACGTTTGCGGAAAAGCCATCAGAATCCGAGTACCAACCTCCACCGCGGTTAGCTCTCTTTTTTGCAAATTGAATATCTTTCGGATGCTTGATTTGTCCAATCTCCACATGCGCTTTACTATTGTATATCCACAGCCAAGCGAGTGCACATTGTTTATTAAACGAGAGGATCGCACTCCATGCCCCCCAGCAACTGTCTGGGCGGGACGGTATAGAATGCGAATTCAATCGCACTCTGCTGTGCCAAAGGCTTGCTTGGCTAAAGCATTTGATGAGTTTGATTGCCTTTAACGTAAACGGTCGCGTGTACTCAGACGACTAATTAATTATTTTCGAATTTTCCTCAGGAACGACATTGCAGCTCTTTCTAATTCCCTAGGAAAATTGTTTGGAATTTCTGCGGAAAATTATTCGGTATTTACATGAGAAACTTTTCAGAATTTTAACGAGAAATTGTTCCAAATTTTGTGCAGGAAATTGTTTGAAAAATTCTCGGAAAGTTTTGTTGAGTATTTTATGAAATTTATTCTGACATTTTTCCGAAATTTCAAACATGAAAAAGAATCAAACAAATTAATAATTGAACACGTATGGATCGTTGTTCCGACCTATGAATAAAAAAAAGTCCTAAAGAAAGTTAAGAACTTATCGAGAAATCAATGAGGAATGAGCTTTGTAAATTCTTTTGAGAATTTCCTAGAAAAATCTTTAGAAATGTATTGAAAAATATAAAATAATTAAGGATTTCAAGGCAGTTCATGGAAGATTCTTTCTGAAAAAAATCTGGATCGATTTTCAAAGGATTTTTTTTCAATGGTTTTCCAAAGGAATTACTCAAGGCGTGTCCATAGGAATTATTAGCGTAATTTTCTAAATAATGCCTGAGGGATTTTCTAAGATGAGTACCCGAAAGAATTCCTGGAGGAATTTCTAACGGTAATTCAGGAGGAATTTCCGAAAGGATTCTTCAAAGAATGCCCACAGGAGAACATTAAAAGATTTTCAAAAAAAAATCTAAAGGAAATTGTGAAGGATTGTTTCAAAGGAATTTCTAAAGGGTTTTCTCGAACGAATTCCTCAAAGAATTTTCAAAGAATTCCTCAGAAGAATTCCAAAATGAGTTTATGAATAGATTGCCGAAGGAATTTCGAAATCAAACACTATGAAAATTTTAAAAGAATTTCCTAAGGAATTTAGGAAGGAATTTACAGAACAGATGCTAAAATATATTTCCGGAGAAGTTACTGGAGGAATTTCTAAAACAAATACCGCAAATAATTTCCTATTTCAGAAGTAATTTCCAAAGAAATCCGTAAAGGAATTTTTTAAGGAACCTCTTAAGGAATTTTAGTAGGAATAACCGGAACAATTCCTTAAGGTGTCTATAGTTTTCGTGAATAAATTTTCGAATTTGTCGTAAGAGACTTCTCTTATACAATTCTTTTTAATTCCACCTCTTGATTGTACGTACCTTTGACTGATACGTTGTTCGACCTTAGCAGTAAGGCCGTCTAGTGTCTCGTACTTGACTCGACTCAAGTCGAGTCGAAATACGTAACTTGCAAAGGTACAATCAAGTGGGGGAATTAAATGGAATTATACAAACTCGTCTTATGACAAGTAAAGACGTTCCACTAAAAGCTCAACATAGTTTTCTTATCAAAATTTTCGAATGAATTCCTAAAAAAATCTCCAAGGAATTAAAAGAAATACGAAGCATTTTCCAAATGTATTTCCAGTAGAGCATAAGTACTAAAACGCATTAAAATTATTCTGCCATTTAAAATTATTTTGCTACAAAAAGCTTTATTTGGCCTATGTTGTCTATCATTTTGTAGTGTATGATTGGTTTGACACTTATAGTACCGTTTTTGGTTGCTATGTTTGAGCATACTAGATGATGGTCACACGAACTGGAGCGACATTGGCAGTTTTATACTTTTGAATCTACTGATTATGGCGATTCCTCATTTAGGGCAGATTGAAAGAAAACCTACATAGCTAAAAGGAATACTCAAGAGCTTTCACTCAGCGAAAACCGCATCCTAATTAATCGTTTCAATAATTTCAACCTCGTGGCAAATTACTTTCTGCCAAACGACCCTTCTAGCATAGACAAACAGACGTAACAGTGAAAAAAATTCCCATCGACCATGAATTTACCGGCCGTTTCAAATTCAATGAATCAAATACAGTGGTTGGTTTCCTTCCCGCCGCTGCCGTATCTATGCGCTATCGTATATGTAAAAATAGCCAGCATGAGTTAACCATCTGAAGTTTGTATGGCGAAAGACATTCATTTATTTAGTCTACATCTAAACAGATAACACTGAATCAACAATTTGACGCCACAATACATGGTTCGAGGCCGCATCTCTCCATCCTCGAATACGCCCGAATACGCCCTACGGTCTGCCCATCTCGCTCGCTGCGCTCCACGTCGTCTCGTACCTGCCGGATCGGAAGCGAACACCATCTTTGCAGGGTTGCTGTCCGGCATTCTTGCAACATGCCCTGCTCATCGTACCCTTCCGGCTTTAGCTACCTTCTGGATACTGGGTTCGCCGTAGAGCTGGGGGAGTTCGTGGTTCATTCTTCGTCGCCACACACCGTCATCTTGCACACCGCCAAAGATGGTCCTAAGCACCCGTCTCTCGAATACTCTGAGTGCTTGCAAGTCCTCATCGAGCATTGTCCATGTTTCATGTCCGTAGAGGATTACCGGTCTTATTAACGTCTTGTACATGACACATTTGGTGCGGTGGCGAATCTTTTTCGACCGCAGTTTCTTCTGGAGCCCGTAGTAGGCCCGACTTCCACAGATGATGCGCCTTCGTATTTCACGACTGACATTGTGATCAGCCGTTAGCAAAGATCCGAGGTAGACGAATTCCTCGACCACCTCGAAGGTATCCCCGTCTACCGTAACACTGCTTCCCAGGCGGGCCCTGTCGCCCTCGGTTCCGCCCACAAGCATGTACTTTGTCTTTGACGCATTCACCACCAGTCCAACTTTTGTTGCTTCACGTTTCAGGCGGGTGTACAGTTCTGCCACCTTTGCAAATATTCGGCCGACAATGTCCATGTCATCCGCGAAGCAAATAAATTGACTGGATCTGTTGAAAATCGTACCCCGGCTGTTACACCCGGCTCTCCGCATGACACCTTCTAGCGCAATGTTGAACAACAGGCACGAAAGTCCATCACCTTGTCTTAGTCCCCGGCGCGATTCGAACGAACTGGAGTGTTCGCCCGAAATCTTCACACAGTTTTGGCGAAAGACATCTAACGCGAATTTTCTCAACAGTAGGAAGTTTTCACGAAAAACTATTTGGTACCAGTCATGTAGGAAGGTGCCCGCTACTACGCCTACCAAATGTTTTTTCGATTAAGGTGCTTATTTTCGAGATATTAAACATTAGATGCCTTTCACCATACTGGTTTCCAAAAGTTAACTCTTAGTGTGCCGTAAGCACGCTCAAAGCAGGCGATTCATTGATTGCGAATTCCACATCAAGAGGCACTCGCAGCGTGTACCTTCGTGTTTGACATTATCACTAGCGCGTTCTATTGACATTGTGGTACCAAACTTGATTTCGTGCAACATGCACGCGAGATGGTGGCAGAGTAACTAAGCGATGAATTCTTCAGGAGACTGTTCTAGATTTTACGTCCACTAGTCTGTGCTTCTAGGTTCAAAAATTCTATTTCAGCGAGAAATTCTTCGGAATTTCCACTCGAAGTTTTTCTTAGTTTGTACGGAGAGGTTTTCGAAATTTCAACGGTAATTGTTTTTCTTAGTTTGTACGGAGAGGTTTTCGAAATTTCAACGGTAATTGCCAAGGAAATTTTTGGCGTTTTCACGAAAAATTCTCTGAAATTCCAACATGGTGATGTTGGAATCATTCGGGAAATTCTACGGAAATTCGACTGAATCTTCGAAATTTCCACGGGAAATTCTGCGGAATTCTTCAAATTTGAATTGGCGTGGAAAAATATTGATCAGCGGCGTGACAAATTTTATACGGCGGAGTGCTGATGCAAAAATTCGGCGGCGGCGTACACCTCTACTTGGGATACCATCGGAAACTCCATTCCCTTGGAAACTTCTTTGGTAATTCTTCCGGAATTTCCAGCAAAAAATCTCTTCCACAAATCTAGTACAAAATTTCAAGAATTTCCTTGGAATTGCTAACGGAAGTGACAACGGAATTCCTGACGGCATTCCCTACATTAAATTTCTCCAAGAACATCTTTGGACATTCCTCCAAATAATCGTCGATAGAAACCTTTCCGCACGCATTCAAATCGACTTCTAAAAAACATTTTCCATGCCTGCCGTATCCTCAAACGGAACTATCAAATCTTCACTTTTGCCTCTTATTCTATCATGAACATGCACGTCTAAGTTTGGAAGATGATATTAGCATTTCCATATCATTTTCGAAGGAATTCCTAAACCAATTTCTGCAGATATTCCTAAAGCCATTTCCAGAAGAAATCATACACCCAATATTGTTTTACACGGTTGGTATACTTTAATTTCCCGGTGAACCTGATCTTTCACAGCTTTTCAAATCCCACCAGATTTTTCTTTGTTTTTTTGTGAGTTTTTTTAATGGCGTTAACTCATAGTTTCATTAACGCTAAAGGTCCAAATCGACCAAAACTCGCCCGTATAAAAAAGGACTGGGTGTAATGAAATTTTCTAACGAATTTTTATGAAGGAATATCCAAAGGAATTACTGGATTTATTTCAGATGCAATTTCCGGGGGATTTTCAGAAGAAATCCCAAGACATACCGAAAGAGTTCTTGGAAATTACTTCATAGATCATTAATTAACGGCTACGCAGTCTCATATGATTAAAACGAGTTTTTATTCGTCCGACGTTTCGACACGGGATTAGTGTCTTCTTCAGGGGACGAATAAAAACTCGTTTTAATCATATGAGACTGCGTAGCCGTTAATTAATGATCTATGATTAAACCCCACAGTCGTTTCCCAAAAAATTGGAAATTACTTCAAAATTAGATTTGGAGATTCCGTCCAGAATTTCCTTTACGAATTTATTTTAAAAATTCCTTAGGACAATCCTGGAAATGCTTGAAAAGTCCTAATTGTTAGAAATTGTTAGAAATTCCCTCGGAAATGCTTCTAGAGATTCCTTCGGGGCCGTCCAGAAACCACGTGGTCATATAGGGGGTGAGGGGGGGGGGGTTTGGAAAATGACCAGGATAAGCCACATGGGGGGGGGGGGGGTGTTGCTCTCGAACCACGTGGTTTTTTTTAACACGAAAATTTTTGGTAAATAACAATAGCGGTGTAAAAAATACAAATCATCAAATTTAATGATTTAATCATTAAACGCAAAGCGCATCTTAGAACCGATGCCCACGTAGCGTCTTTTCAACTCAGTGTTAAAAAGAATTTAGCCTTAAGCATCGAGAAAACCCGTTAACGCAGCGTCGGTCGCAACGCCGATGCATATCTGAGTTATTTGGCCAACTTAGCTTTAGATCCTATTTCCATAAAAAATAAACGAAAAAGCAGGTTGCGTTTCAGTCTCAATTTTCACCAAAAATTGGGAAAGAAAATGAAAAATATTTTTTTAAATTCCGCCGCAGATGGTTTTTGGCATCACGCCGCCGACACTTTTGCATCAGCGGACTACAGCTACAATTTTGAAAACTGTTCATGTTTTTACAATAATTCAAGAAAAATCTTCAAAAGAATGTCTTGTGGATATTCAGGAAAAATCCAGTAAAAAAAATTCCTGTAAAAACTTTGACCTTACTTCATACAATCCTGATAAAGTGCTAGCATTCAGAATGTTTTTTGAACAATTCTCTCTGGAAAATTTTGCATGTAAATTTTGCTACAAATTGGTCATGAAAAAAAAACAAAACATCGCCAGTGTAAATGCCGAAAAAAATTCCATGTGAATTCTGTCTGAAAATTCAAAACAGTCTCGTGGGAAATACATATAATTTTCGGTGGAAAAAATGTTCATATTTTCATATTTTTTTTACATTCTAATGAATTTCTTCGACAAGTTCTTCCGAATCTTCACCAGAAATTCTATTTCATTTCCAAAATAAGTTTTTCGAACATTTTAGGGAGTGCACTTCAAAATGTTCAGTCTCCAGTTAGCCTTACGAGCAAAGGCATAGGATTGCCAATCCGGAGATGACGAGTTCGATTCTCGTTCCTGTCTAGGATGTTTTCGGGTGTCAAACATTGTCGACACCCTAGGTATAATGTATCCTTCGTACTTGCTACACAAGATATATAATCGTACAATTGCTGGCATTTAAAACTTTCAATTTATAACTGAGGAAATGCTAATAGAATAAACTAAGTTGAAAAGCAGACCAACTTCCAGTTGGAATATGGAGCCATAGAAGAAGAAGAAGACTTCTAAATTTTTCAAGAAAAAATCTTCTGAATTTTCATGAGAAATTAAATAGCCAATGGCACATGAAACACTTTGATATTACCGTTGATTTTTTGTTTTTGGATTTTTGTTTTCAAATTTGGAATTTTGAAATGAAATTTTTTACGCTCTTTGTGAATTCTATCACATTTTTTAAATTTTCCAAATATTTTTTTTATTCGAGGCATTATTTAGAATTTCCACGGAAGAGTCTATGGATTATCTTCAAAAAATACTTTGGATGTTCAAAGAATAAATCTTTAGAATTCTCAAGGTTCGTGTTTTTTTTAATTTGCACCATAAATTCTTCCAAAATTTCATGGGAAATTCATTATTCTTCGGAAAGTCCTTTTGATTTCTTTGTAGGTTCAGCTAAACATTGCTTTAAATCTTTACCATGCAAAGAAGCACAAGAAATGATTTAAAAATTTTAAGGAATTTTCACATCAGAAAATCTTTAAAATTTTGATTTAATTCCTATTGGAATTGCTTTAAAGTACAACCTTCACAAGTACTACAAAAGTGCAATTTTTTTTCGTTATTTCCACTTGTAAAAATATTGAAATATCCTCGGGAAATTCATTATTGGTGTTTTAGATGAACTTTTTTTCGATTTTCTACTGGAAAATCTTAGGAACTTCCATCGGAAATATTTTGGTATACTCCAAATAATTTCTTTTGGCAATTAAAAAAACTGCTGAAAATTTCCAAGATTTTTTGAAAACGAAAAATTTCCATTGGAAATTTAGAAGAATTTCCTTTGAAGATTCATTAAATTTGCCCAGGATTTTGAAAAAAATCTTTAGAGATTCTGTAAAAAAAAGTAAGCTGGATTTTTTTTTCTAATTTATACCGGAAGTTCTTCGGAATTTGATGTTTATTGGAATTTTCATCGTAAATATGCATTTGGGATCCTTCTACGGATTCTTCTAATTCTTCAAAATTTCTACCGAACCTTTTTTAGGAACTCTTCCACAGAATTTCGAAAAAAAAATCGTTGAAATACTGAAGATTTTTCCGTGGAGACTCCGAAGAATTTCTTCTAACTATTCTGAAGGGTTTCCCTTGCAACTCCAGGATAATTATTCTTGAAAATTAGGAAGATCTTGGAATTTAAAATCCATCCAAGCAATAAATGTAGGCAATTATTTAGGATTAAGAAGCCTAGTTCTTATGATATTGAATAATTAGGCTAATTGATCGAAAAATTTAATAATGCACCTAATTAGAACATTTAGGTGCATTTTTAAATTTTTCGATCAATAATGCACAAAATTCTAGTAGTGCGTATGAAAAAGGTTATGACATAGAGAAGTTTGCATTTAAAAAATCAACATGAAATTCTAAATAAAATGCTTTTTAAATTCATAAAAGGGTCTTAGAACTATGAAGAGTCCGGCGATATGAAAAAAAGTGGCAGTGTTCCAGTGCCAATTCCTAAAACAATCTAGGGTAATAAATAGTGTTATAATAACGATTGAAATTGAATTCCAAAACAAATCTCAACCCTTTCAGGACGGATGGGTCATATATGCCCAGCGTTTTAGATTTTTTTTTTCATCACAAAAGAGAGCTAGACCACCATTTTCTTCAGTAAAATTGTTCATCTAGATATTGGTTTTACAGAAAAAAATATGGGAGCTCAAATTTGACTGACCCTGAAAACTCAGTTATCCGAAACTTTGGGAAGATTTCGATTCTAAGAGCATGCAAATGAAGTTGAAATGTTTGAATAATTCTGAACACTCAGATAAGATGGGTCATCCTGAACGTTAAACCAGTGATTGCTCTCAAGTTCAGCCCACGACTTCTCGGGTGATCAATCATGACATTTGTAATGTCCTCATCATCGGTATGTACCCAATCCGATGAAATAAGCATATGATCCTAATTTCCATTAACATGAGATCTAAGAGACAAGGTACCCAAAATTATCTTGAGTCAACATCAAGCTGCACAATGACTATGCCTTTTCTGTAGGGCCTTAGAAGCACTGGGTTCACGGACTTGAATGATTAAGTAGTTCAAACATTACGACTTCCAGGACGTTTTTTAAAACCTAAAAGTTTTGTATAACCTAAGTCGAGTCAAGTACGAAACACTGAAGACGACCTTACTGTTGAGGTCGAAATACGTATCTGTCAAGGTACAATCAAGTGGTGGAATTAAATGGGAATTTAATGGAAATTCGTCTTATGACAAGTAAAGACATTCCATTAAAAAGCTCAACATATTTTTTTTAACTAAAAAGTCTGTAGTAGCTTGTACAAATAACAAATGTCATATCAACCCAATGGACCTAATGGGATATTATATCATACATCATTCATAATTTGGTTAATTGGATAAATCCAATGATCCGAACTCCAAAATGATAATTGATCTATAATATATTCATTCTTCTATGAGTCGCTTATGAAAAGACCATTGACTGAAGCATATTCGAGATATGGAATAGAAGTTCCTTGGGAAATTATTCGAAAGACATCAGAGTGACCGAGAAAATATGTTTAGTATGGCATCATTGGATTCCACGAGTCAATATCAAAATAAAATTTCAATGAAGAATTAGAAATTTTGAGAGATGAGCCAGCTCTAGATTATTTATTAGAGAAAAAATAGAAATTTTCCATAATAGAATTGGAAATTGCCAATAAAGAAATCAGGGTATGAGTATTAAATAAATATAGATTTACTGCAAATAATGCAAAATTTCCATAAACAGTTGAAAATTTTCCACAAAACAATAATAAATTAGCACTTGTAAAAGCAAAAATTGCAATTATGTATTTAAAAAAATCACCAATAAAGAAATTAAAAAATATAGGGATATTTTGGAAAATTTCTAAACCATTACAAATTTTTCTCGAAATTTTTATAACATATTCGCGAGTCCGCATTTTTTGGTATCCTCCTGATGCATCGAAGGTATGCGAAATCTAGATAACCTAATACCTGATACACATTACAACATGATAACATCATAAAAATCTTCGAAATAATGAAAATTTATAATTTCCATGCTGGGTTTTAGTTTGATTTTGAATCAGTTGAAATTGTCCATCTTCAAAATTGATCGGATTAACCATATGTTTTAGTTACATAGGGTTTTTTTTAATTTTTGTACTTGAAAAAAAACCACGTGGTCAAAGGGGGGGGAGGGGGAGTCTCTGCCAAATGACCACGAGAGACCACATGGGGGGAGGGGGGGTTGAAAATCTTCAAAAATATGACCACGTGGTTTCTGGATGGCCCCCTTCGACAATTCCTTTGCAAGTTCTTTTAAGACTTTTTTCCGAAATTCTTTTAGAAATTCCTTCGGTAATTCTTTTAAAAATTCGTAAATTCCATTAGAAATTTGTTTGGAATTCCTACGGAAACCTTTTCCGAATTTCTTTTAAGAATACAGACGGAAATTGTTTCAAGAAAAGCTTTTAGAAGAATTCTTTTTTTTTTAATTTGGTTATGAATTTCTTTGGAAATTACTTTAGGAATTCGTGCCGAAATTGAATAACTCCATAATTTTTTTTAAATGATTTTCATCAGCAATTGTTCCAAGATTTTCTCGATCAATTTTTTCCCGCAATTCCTAATCCCTCCCGAAACTCTAGGAAGAAGTTATTGGAATTCCTCCGGAATTCCTATTAGGGATATCTTAAAAATTTCACCCATTCTTGAGAAAATTAATTGAAAATTCCTTCAGAAATGTAATTACTAATTAGAAATTCTTTATGGCTTTCCTTTAGAAATTCTTATGGAAATCAGAAATTCATTCAGACATTCTTTTAGCAATCATTCAGAAATTACTTTGAGAGTTCCGCCGGAAATTTCATCTGAAAATTCCATTGACATTTCCGTTAGAAACTCTTCTATAAATTCCTTTAGGATTTTCTATTTCATTCTTTAATAAATTTCAGGAAAATATCTTACAACCAAATTTCCGGAATAATTCAGGCAGCACAGAGAGAACACAGAAGAACACAGAACGCCGTCGGGACAAGTTCTGCTATACTCTGGTTTACGAGGTGAACACGCTCCCCGGCATCGCGGAGTTGGCTTCCTACTAAGCGCTCAGACACACTTTGCGTTTATGAAGTGGGAACCTATAATTGAAAGGATAATCGTTGCCAGATTTAGAACACGGGTCCGAAACCTTACTATAATCCAATGTTATGCGCCAACCGATGCTGCCGATCTGCAAGACAAAGAGAACTTCTACAGTCAACTCAATGCCGTCGTAGATAGAATTCCGAAGGGTGATATCAAGATCTGTTTGGGCGACTTCAATGCGAAGATCGGATCCGATTACTCGAACCATGAGTGCATTATGAGACGGCATGGTCTCGGAGGAATGAGCGAAGAGCTGTTCGCAGAATTTTGTGGTAATAACGACATGGTGATCGGGGGATCGCTCTTCCCTCATCGACTGGTTCACAAAGTCATGTGAGTCTCCCGTGACGGCTTTACAGTAAATCAAATCGACCACATCTGCATCAGCCGAAAATGGAAACGGAGCCTTCTTGATATACGGAATAAACGTAGTGCCGATATCGCGTCTGATCATCACCTCCTCATCGGCGAAAGATCCCACGGTGAAACGGTCCTTCGTTGAAGAACTGGAGACGCGTGCTGCAGATATTCCAAAGGGGGCAGCATGGAAGACCAATGGATCGCCATCAATAATGCCTTCATCGCCACCTGCCAAAACAATCTGGGCGAACTGCGCACCCAGAGAAAACAATGGATCACCGATGAAACCCGATGAAACCGAAGACCCGATGAAACCGATGGAAGATAGAGGAGCGAAGAGAAGCCAAAGCCGCGATAGAGCGATAAAAAACCAGAGGAGTCAAAGTCTTAGCCCGTCAACGATACGCGGCTCTTGAGAAGGAAATAAAACGCTCATGTCGACGGGACAAGCGAGCGTGGGCGGACTCTCTGGCCGACGAAGAAGAGAGAGCCGCCGCAACCGGGGACATTCGCCTCCTCTACGATATCTCACGACGCTTAAGCAGGATGAATGCAACGATGCATGTGAAAGACGCGAATGATCAGTTATTGACCGACCCAGCTGACCAGCTGAAACGCTGGATCGAGCACTTCGAACAACTTTTTCAAGTGCCAGCCAGGCCATCACCACCTTGGCATGATCCGAAGTATAACACGCATCAATACCGAAGCTCCATCACTGCTAGAGATTCAAACAGCCATCCAAAGCATGAAATATAAGACCAGGGGTCGACCGCATGTCAGCCGAGATGCTCAAAGCTGACCCCATGACATCCGCTAAACTACTGCATCGTTTTTTTTTTTTTTTGTTTTCTTTTTTTTAACTAATTTTATTTGCTAATTATCTAATACATGCATTCATCACTTAGACTAGGTGTTCCGTGTTTTCTTAACACTATCATCCTTATTTGCTATGTTACGCTTTTAGTTATTATTAATACATTTCAATTGCCTCTGGCAGTTAGAATTTTTCCTCTGGTTGAATTGAACCATGTAGGAATTACAATGTTTTCAACTTAAACTAAACTTAACCTATTTTATACTAAGGGTACAAGGAGTTAATCGTTGCAATAGAAGATTGCAACGATTTTTGTCTAAAATTGGAAATTATTTTGTTGGACATTTGTTGCAATGTCTCAATATTAGAAATTCTATGAAGTTCATTGGTACTATACCACGGAGGCAACTTCAGAATCATTTTCAAAATTTTATTTTGAATCCTCTGGAGTGCCTTCTTTCTGGTATTGCAGCAACTAGCCCATATTGGCACAGCATACAACATGGCAGGTCTAAAAATTTGTTTGTAAATCAAAAGTTTGTTCTTAAGACAAAGTTTTGATTTTCTGTTTATAAGTGGATATAGGCACTTAATATATTTGTTACATTTGGCTTGAAGGCCTTCAATGTGATTTTTAAAAGTTAATTTTTGATCTAGCAGAAGCCCTAAATATTTAGCTTTGCTAGACCAATTAATTGGAACCCCATTCATAGTGACAATATGTCTGCTAGAAGGTTTCAAATAAGAAGCTCTCGGCTTATGTGGGAAAATTATAACCCAAGTAACATTTTAAGTTTTATGACGCTCTTGAAGACCATAAATTACTCTTCAAGAGTGTTATAAAACCAGCATAAAACCAAAATGTTACTAGGGAAGCTGAGTTTTGGAAGCATTCGGGGAAATTTTCCATTTTTGCAAGTAAGTGGAGAAAATATCCAAACTTTTTTGCAATCTACTACAAATGACACGAAGGCTACGCCCTTTGGCTGAGAGACCTGTGTCATCTGCAAACAAAGATTTTTGACACCCTGGTGGTAAATCAGGTAAGTCAGAAGTAAAAATGTTATACAAAATGGGCCCCAGTATGCTGCCTTGGGGAACACCAGCTCTTACAGGTAATCTATCAGATTTAGTATTCTGATAGTTTACCTGCAGTGAGCGATCTGATAAATAATTTTGGATCAGTTTAATGATGTACAGAGGAAAATTAAAATTCATCAATTTTACAATCAAACCTTCATGCCAAACACTGTCAAATGCTTTCTCTATATCAAGAAGAGCAACTCCAGTCGAATATCCTTCAGATTTCCGAATTAAGTTCGTAACTCTTAATAACTGATGAGTGGTTGAATGCCCATGGCGAAAACCAAATTGCTCATCAGCAAAAATAGAATTGTCATTAATATGAACTATCATTCTATTTAAAATAATCTTTTCAAACAGTTTGCTTATTGAAGAAAGCAAACTGATTGGGCGATAACTAGAAGCCTCAGCTGGATTTTTGTCCGGCTTCAAAATTGGAACAACTTTGGCGTTTTTCCATTTATCTGGAAAGTATGCCAATTGAAAACATTTGTTAAATAAATTAACCAAAAAAAGATAAAGAGCTTTCAGGAAGTTTTCTGATAACTATGTAAAAAATACCATCATCACCCGGGGCTATCATATTTTTAAATTTTCTAGTAATAGATCACACTTCATCCAAATTTGTTCTCAACGAAGGGTCAAAACATTCTCTTGATTGAGAATGTCTTCGAAGCTTCGTGTAACCTGATCCTCAATTGGACTAGTGAGACCTAGACTAAAATTATGGGCACTCTCGAACTGCTGAGCAAGTTTTTGAGCCTTTTCGCCATTTGTTAATAAAATTTTATTTCCCTCTTTAAGCGCTGGAATTGGCTTTTGAGGTTTTTAAGAATTTTGTTAATTTCAAAAGGGTTTCGAACTGGGATCCAACTTCGAGACATTATTCTCAAAGTTGGTATTTCTCAGAATAGCGAAACGTTTTTAATTTCATTTTGCAAATCTCGCCAATAACTTTCAACGCGGGATCGCGAGTTCTTTGGTATTGCCTTCTTCTCACATTTTTAAGACGGATCAGTAGCTGAAGATCGTCGTCAATAATAATGGAGTTGAATTTAACTTCACATTTCGAATTGCAATGCCTCTGGCTTCGACAATTAAATTTGTCAAAGATACGAGAGCATTATCAATATCACTTTTGGTATCCAAAGGAATATTAACATCAAAATTCCTATCGATATATGTTTTATATAAATCCCAATCAGCTCTATGATAATTAAAAGTAGAGCTGATTGGATTATAAATGGCTTCTTGTGAGATTTCAAATGTCACAGGAAGGTGATCAGAGTCAAAGTCAGCATGAGTTACCAATTGGCCACACAGCTGACTTGAATCCAACTAAATCAATTGTAGAAGGATTTCGACTGGAAGAAAAACAAGTTGGTCCATTGGGATATTGAATAGTATAATATCCCGCAGAACAATCTTCAAATAAAATTTTACCATTGGAATTGCTTTGAGCGTTATTCCATGAACGGTTTTTGGCATTGAAGTCACCAATTACGAAGAATTTTGATTTGTTGCGAGTCAGAATTTGAAGATCAGCTTTCAACAAATTCTTTTGCTGCCCATTGCATTGAAAAGGCAAGTAGGCTGCAATGAAGGAAAATTGTCCAAAATTTGTTTCAACAGAAACTCCCAAGGTTTCAAAAACTTTGGTTTCAAACGAAGAAAATAATTTATGTTTGATACGTCTATTAATGACAATGGCGACCCCACCACAGGCGCTGTCAAGACGATCATTTCTGTAGATAAAATAGTTTGGATCTCTTTTAATGGAGAGTCCTGGTTTTAAATACGTTTCAGTTATAATGGCAATATGCACATTATGAACTGAAAGGAAGTTGAATAATTCATCTTCCTTACCCTTTAGAGAGCGGGCATTCCAATTTAGAACTTTCACACAATTATTTGGATCCATTGAAACGGAGTCCGATAACAATTTTTGTGTGTACTTTATACCAACCTGAACAGCTTCAGGAATGATATTTGCTTTGAACAATGCATCAATCATGTGATGCAATTGTTCAGTTAAAAATCAAAATCGGAAGCAGTCATGCTACCTGAATCGGCAACATGACCGTTATTTTCCGTTGGGACATGGGTATAAACCTCATTTTGAGAAGAGAAATTTGGTCTACCAGCAGCGATGTTTGCATACGTAGGTACATTGGAAAAATTGAATTTACTGAAGTGCTTGCTACCCGTTGACGAGCGGCAAAATTTGTTTGTGAATTGTGGTGGGTATGAATTGCTCGACCGGTAACCGGTTTCGAAATTTGAGCGTTTGAAAAATTTCTACCCGTCGAATCTGGGATCCGATTGGAATTTCCCGTCATCAATTTTGCACGGGAATTCAAAACTTTTTGCGTGAAGGGCATTCCCAGAAATTGGATTTATGATTGCCCCCACAGTTTGCGCACTTAAATTTATTGGAATCTTCTCTCACAGGACATGCGTCCTTGGCGTGAGAGGTTCCACCACAAATCATGCATTTAGCATCCATGTGACAATGTTTGGTTCCATGACCCCACTTTTGGCACTTACGGCACTGGGTAGGGTTTTGGAAATTCCCCCAGGCCTGCGGAAATGTTCCCATGTAACACGGACATGAGACATAATACAGGCCTTTTCCAAACTTTTCATATTATTTAGTTCACTTTTGTTAAAATGAACTAAATAAAATTCTTGAGAAATGCCCTCTGGGAAGTACCAGAATGGGATTTCTTTTTCATCTTAATTACTTGGACTGGTGAAAATCCAAGTAATTGAGAAATTTCAATTTTAATCTCATCCAGTGATTTGTCATCACTGGGGAGACCTTTCAAGACGACTTTGAACAATCGCTCAGTTTTGTCGTCGTATGTGAAGAATTTATGGCGCTTCTCAGTTAAATACTGAAGAAGACGTTTGCGATCGTCAAAGGATCCCGGCAAAACGCGGCAGTCACCCTTCCTAGCAATCTGAAATGAAACCTTGATCCCCTGAAGGTTACTCAAAATCTCATTCCGGAAGCCAGAAAACTCGGCAACAGATACCACAATTGGCGGAATCCTTTGCTTTTTCGCATGAATCGAATCACCTGGGCTAGAGGTAGATTCGATTTGCTCAATTTCATCATTAATCAAATAGAACTGATTGCTCAGTTCGATTGGAGAAGAATTATTTCCGATATTAGAGTTAGAAGGAATATCTGAATTCTCCAGCTTACTTCTATTTTTTCCGCGCTTTGGCAGGACGGTCTTGAAACCTTGTTTCTTAGAAGGAAGTGGAGAATTCAGAGACTCCTCTTGTTTTTATTAATGCTCATTGCTGAGCGTGGAGACGTGACCTTCTAAGAGGTTTTTTCCCAGAACGGTGTCCCTGCAGGATTACCACCGCTTGTCGGAATTTTACTTCCGCAAACGGGTCCAACGTAAAACGAAGGCACGGGTCCTTGCAAAGATCGTAACGGGATCAGTGGGTACAAATAGCACTAAGAAGCACCGTTGAAATTAAAATAGCTTCGGGTAGTATTAAAAACTTCCTTCCGCAAAGAGAGAAAGAACCGCACAGCACGAAAGCACGATGCGGTCTGACTACTGCATCGTTTATTTCGTAATATATGGGACACCCGGTCGACTGGATGCAAGGTATCTTAGTGAAGGTGCCCAAAAAGGGTGACCTGACTGTATGCGATAACTGGCGAGGGATTATGTTGCTGTGTACCGTTCTCAAAGTTCTATGCAAAATTATCCTAGCCCGGATTCAGGAGAAAATCGATGCGACTCTCCGGCGGCAGCAGGCCGGATTTCCTGCCGGAAGATCCTGTTTGGCCCATATTGTCACGCTCCGCATCATTATGGAGCAGGTCAACGAATTCCAAGAGTCCCTTTACTTGGTATTTATTGACTACGAAAAAGCTTTCGACCGTCTCAATCACGAGAATATGTGGGGCGCCCTGAGACGCAAGGGGGTTCCTGAGAAAGATTCTGGTAGGTGCGATTGACGTGAACCAAACCGTGGGCTGTTATGGCAGCCTATAACCATGGAGCACCTAAAGGACTTCGAATTAAGTGATGACATTGCACTCCTCGCGCAACGGCGCTCTGATATGCAGAGTAAGCTCAACGACCTTGCCGAGCGCTCCTCTTCGGCAGGTTTAGTCATCAACGTCAACAAAACCAAATCGTTGGATGTAAACACGGTGACTCCTTCCAGTTTCACAGTAGCCGGGCAACCAGTGGAGAATGTTGAAAGCTTCCAATATCTTGGTAGCCAGATGGCGTCAGACGGCGGTACCAAGATCGACATAGGCGCACGGATCAAGAAAGCAAGGGCTGCCTTTGCGAGTTTAAGAAATATCGGGAAAAACAGGCAGATAAATGAACGCACCAAAATATGAATTTTCAACTCTAACGTGAAATCTGTGCTGTTATACGCTAGCGAAACATGGTGTGTATCAGTGGAGAACGTTCAACGGCTGCAGGTGTTCGTCAACAGATGCCTGCGGTATATAATTTGGGCCTGGTGACCTCACAACTGGATCTCAAACAACGAGCTTCATCGTTGTTGTCACCAGAGGCCGATAGCAACAGGAATTCGGGATCGGAAGTGGAACTGGGTCGGCCACACTCTACGTAGGAGCGGAAACGAAATATGTAAACAAGCATTATACTGGAACCCAGCGGGACATCGCAGCAGAGGCAGACCCAGAGGCTCTTGGTGGCGAAGCCTCAATAAAGAAATAAAAGAAATCGACCGAAATCTAACCTGGCAACAGGTTAAATGGATAGCTGGGAAACGCTCAGGATGGAGATCTTTCAAGTCGGCCCTTTTCACCACCGGAGGTGTACATGATTCATAAGTAAGTAAGTAATTCTATATCTTAAGTAGACGACGATAAGGATGCTCTTTGGAAAAGAGGAAGGGTAGGGGGGGGAGGTGCATTGTTTATCAATTGATCAACTCAATGTTAGTATTGAACCCTATGACCCATTAGAACCAAATTTGTATCAAATATTGTCTGTCCTAAGGAAACGATTTTAGTGCATGTGGGTATGTCATTTTAAAAGGGAAGGGTGTGAGAGAGGGGTATTGTTAAATTATCGATCATTTCAGTTTAACTTCTGAACCCATTTACCAATGTCCACCCTTATTCTCTGTCTAAGGAAGGCCATATCAGACTGGGTAGGAGTGTCATAGATGAATGAGAAGGAGGGTATATTTATTAAACGAACAGTTTAGCATACCTTTTTATCGCATGGGTCAATTCAAACCAAATTTGTAAACACGTATTCTCCACCCGAAGGAAACTATTATAGTGAGGCTGGGAGGGACCTTCGGAATGCGGGAGGTTATTGGGCTTGGTACTGTTTAGAAAACGACTTCTGAATCTTGTAGAGATAATTTAAATTCCATATTATTTAGTTCATCCGAGGTGCTTTGGCATTGTACAAAAATAGCAAATTCCTCGACAATAACATTTTCCCGGAAATAACATTTCCCCAAAAATGACTGTGACAAAAATTATATTTCCCGAAAATGATACTTCCCGATACACATATCCCAGAATATGACATTTCCCTGAATGAAGCAGGCCATTAGCATAACACTATTTGGCCTAAGGTCATTCGACATGAAAGGGCATTTGGGATAATTATGAACAGCATCAGAAAAACCTTTTATAGAAAGCATGCATATGCTGGGTAAAAATCAATGAAAATTGTTATCCTTCATCGGAATCATAGTTTGCCCAGTGAAAAACTATGATTAATGTGCTTCCTTCTGGATGGATGTGGATGTGATTGTTTCTTTAAAAGTGCGCATTCGCCCGGAATAAGGCAATGCAATGGTGAGAGTGATCCCTTCTTTTTAAATACGCTTTAGCCCGAAATAAGGCATCGGTGGATGTTTTTCATTCTTTAGAAATAGACGTTTTCTCGGAATAAGGCGATTGTGGGTTTGATCCCTTTTTCAAAATCAGTCAATGTTTCCAAAAGCCTTCTATTAATCAAATTATGAAGTATCTTCAGGTAGACACAATTATCCAGTTGACCAATTGGTTTTATCATTTGCCGATTGTGAAAAAAAACTGCGAACCAAACTGGCACCTCCGAGCAAGGCCGGGTACATAGAGCTAGTAATTTCTAAAGTCTTAGTGGCTCAATTAGTGGTTTGTGTTCTGGCAGTAGAATTTATAAATTGGATAAAACTATCGTAAGCTCATGTACACTATGTCAAAGATGGTGTTCCTGTCTTTTTTGCTTTTTTTAAGGCTTCGTAAGTCCTCACAATCACTCCACTGCCCATGATAAAATATTTGTAACACTCGAATTTTTGTTAATTTTTTTGAAAAAGCCTGTGAATTGTTAAGAAATTTACTGTATCTATTGTCACAACAGTAAAATAGGCATAGGCTTTACTATATTGCTTATCTGTGGTAAGCTGGAAATTATTGAGTTTGTGGGGAGGAATGACAAACGATTTACAAAATCAAACCAAAATGCAAATGTTGCAAATATGCGATCATGGGCAGTACAGAAGTTTATCCAGGATTTCGTTCAGAAGTTACTCAGCGATTTCGTCCGGAAATTCTTCCAGGATGTCGTCCAGAAGCTCTTCCAGTATTTCGTCCGACAGTTCCTCTGGGATTTCGTGTGGAAATTCCTACAAGATTTTGTCCAGAAGTTCTTGCAGGATGTCGTCCGAAAGTGTCTTCAGGATGTCGTCTGAAAGTTCATCCAAAATTTCGTCCGGAAGTTACTCCAGGATTTCGTCCGGAAATTTCTCCAGGAATTCCTCCGGAAATTCTTCCAGGAAGTTCCTTCAGAAGTTTCTCCAAGATTTCGTCCGGAAGTTCCACCTGAAGGAATTCTACCTTCCCTTTAAAAATCTTTCGGAATGTCAGATATTCCATAGAAGCTATTACGAAATTCCACGGTGAATTCCTGCAGAAACTTTGCTGCGGATTATAAAACTTTTAAAATAGTGTTTTCCAATAAGACCGATAAGACATCTGTCAAAACAATTCAATATCTTTTGTTGGGGTTTCGGTCACCGTAAAACTTTATACATTCTGGAAAAAAAAAACTTTGCAATAAGGCGATAGATAAACCTGCCTTTGGAAAATTTTATGTCATGTCCATCAAATTACTTGAAAACGTGACACAGAGAATACACTATGTAAACACTCACCCAAGCCAATTCAGCTAAATGTGGTCATGTAACTATTGCTCTAATGCTGGTTTTCCATTATAGCACCTAAACGAGTTGCATAATGTTCATTAAAGCACCCATTGCATTGGTATGGAAAAGTAGGCCGTTTTATCACTCAAACGCCAACTGTAAACCAGGTATTATGATCGGGAATTGCAAAAAGGTATTTTTTTCTTAATGAATAGCGTTTTCGATTTGCCCATGTGGTTTCCGCTTGAGCGAAATAGTAGTCAGATCTTTTTAATATCGCTTCGATTATTTTGGCATTGTGTAGACTTCCAATGAAACGTTATGTAAACCAATTGCAATGGTAAGAGAATTGTCTACCAATTATGGCTTAAACATTCTATTGAAACTTCCTAATCGTTTTAATGCGAATCCTTATAGCATCTAATTATCCACGAAAAAATAAAAATTAACTTTCCGCTAGTAAAGAGTCACGCAATCGACCAACTACATATCTAGGAACTTTTTTCAAATAGGCGTAACTGTATTTGACCTTGAAATTTGAAACGGCTCCTACTCTCTCTATTCAGCATATTTCGTGCAACTGGCGTTACTACTAGATCGCAATCTATTCTTTCTGTTGAGTACGTTAGTTGACTAAAATAGTTCGAGTTAACAGCACAATCATCATTCCAAAAGTCAAGGTCAGAATCAATTACGCCCATTTGAAAAAAGTTCCTAGATATTTTTCTACACTTGCCCGCTATTGCTGTCGAACCATTCCTCCAGAATTTAAGCTTTCCACTTGCTTCGACTTAGCTCCTTTAGCCTTCGTGAACGAAAATAAAAACATAAACAGAGCACCCGGCACGACTGGCTGGATGGAACGCAGCCAGAGTCCAGGCAAAAAATAAAAATAAAAATACGGATTCCAATGCCGGAAAGCGTCCCGTGTCTTAATGCGGCGAAAGCGATTTATGTCTAGACGATGTGGAATATAAATGAGCTTTGTTATTACTCTGCGCTCCATTCGTTCTGCGTGGTGTCTTCTTAGCTCCTTTTCGAATGTCCCCGTCCCTATGTGGCGCGTTTGAGTTTGAGCTTCGCGAATGCAGCTCGTCTTCCTTTTTTTTTCATTCGAATCGAAACTTCTTCCGAGCAAAATATTTCGCGGAAGGATGGGACATTACCATGCGCGCTGCCCTAGAGGTTCACGCTCTGTTCGGGAAAAATATGCCTTCAGATTTGTATGTTAATGATGGGCTATTTCGCCATTAAAATATTCCCCACCGGAATAAAGTTGGGTCCAGAGGGCCGGAGGGCTTCTCCTTGACTTGCGTGGAGAATTGTCGTCGATCACACGCACATACGTAGCTTTCATAGTTGACGTTGGTAGCAATGTTTGAGGAATTGAGGAAGTTGTTGAATTTTTCTCGCAGCTAGCGATAATAAATGCAGATTGAAAAATTATTAAAATTGACTTTCCATTGCATTGGTTTGAGGACCTCCTCATGAATAGTTTGGAATATCATTAGGAGAAATATGAAACTTTTCTGATTATCGAGAGAGATGTGTTTTAATGAGCTTCGAAAACTTGCGCTTGTTGGAAGCTGATTTACGGCGATATACCCTCCTGATTAAGGGCTGTGCAGACAATGTGTATCCTTTCTGTTACTCGCTTCACAGAATCAACTATAAAATACGTCATAAACACTTACGTGGTCTCTTGCCTGTAGTAAAGCCTGCCACCAATAAGTAACTCATCCAAAAGCGGTAGCACAGAAACGCATAAAAGCCCGACCATACTCGTAGCGTCAATAAAATTTATGACCACAAAATTCATCGACGACAACACCTCGATTGTCGCGGTTCCAAAAATGGATTCGATTCAGCAGTCTGTATCCTACTCAAAATCATAAAGTAAAATATCGATAGATACAAACCCCCAGCAAAGCAATAGTCGTCCCGCAGTCTATGCAAATTAGTGGCATGTCTTTGCTTTGTTCGGGGTACACCTTCTACTTCCCGTAGCATTCAGCCCCCTAAGTATTCGACCACCGTAGACGGCGTTCTCTGCATTTGCCATCGATGGCTTCCACGTGGGTGTCAAGAACAAGTTGTTCAACACATCTTCACCCTCCCCCACGACCGACTACTTGACCCGCACAATGAGCATTTTCGTGTAGGAACCGACAGCGACCCTGACAAATTGTGTTCGACTCCATCGCTCTCCGGGCTTGTTTACAGTTCCGAGTGCCTATCCACTTCAAACGATCACATTATCGACCTCTGTTTATTTCTCACGGTTTTCAAAAAAGCAAAAACTGGTCCTACAATCAGCTGATCCGCTGTAACCCTGAACGAATGTAAGCCACCGATTGCAGTCCCGCACTAAAGAGTGGGTCGTTAAATGTGTATTGATTTGACAGCCGATTGAGACGTTTCGATAATGGGGACAAAAGCTTTCAACAAAAAGCTCATCAGCGCTACAAATCCGACCTTAAAATAGAAGAGAGGCAGAGGTCACCAATCTATGCATCAGTTCGCCGCTGCGTGCCAGGGCAATCAATCACGTCCTCCTGAGATGCCGGTGGTATTGGAAAGTTTTACTTTTTCTCATTTTCAGCCAAAAAGTAAAACTTCAATTTGGGCAATCTCCCCTCTAACGTTCGAGCACGGGTGGTACCAGGAGTTGAATAAAAATCACAGCAACCGGTGACGACGCAATCGAAACGGTACGGGTGCGGTTGGTCGGGAAGGAAACGTGCGCATGCAAATTGGAGCGAAATTTGTAGAAACAAGGAACACGTGCGAAAGTTGTTGTTTTTGAACGCCTTATTCGTCACGAAAGACGAAGAGAAAAAAGCACGCATTTTGGGGTCAGCGTGCGGTGGAATCCATCAATCATTCAAGCGTTCTGAGTGGCAAAGTTTGGAGAACACACGTTCGGTTTGATGGACTTGTGAATTACTGTTAGGATTTCTTTCGGGGGTGGTTTGTTCCGTCCGGGGTCTTTCGTAGCTCAGCGGTAGAATGCCTGACTACAAACAGAGCAGATCTAGCTGGTTAGTTCTAAGTGATCCAATTTGATTCTGTGCATAAACTTTTTACTTATGCCTAACGGAGTTGGAAGTAATGGTCTACACTAGGTAGCGCAGTAATCAATTTGACCTAGCTAATCAACATGCTGTCCTCGTCGTAGCATGGATAAGAACAAAAATCTCAACTGTTACCATATAGCTGCTTGTTTGCTGCTTTGCGTTGCGAATAAAGGTTTGGAGAAACGAGCTACCTGTAAATATAAAGAAAAATAAACAATTAATTCATTTATTTTTTGTCGTATACCAACGAGGTTGAAAGGCTTTAAAATCATGTAATTTGGTACATTAAAAAGAAGATTGTATATGCAGATTAGAAAGGCGCATTGTGAAAAGAAATTGGGTTGTTTTCAGGACCTAAATTTTATTGGAAGAAAGGATTGGTTGCAAAAAAGGCATCGGTAGCGGTCTCAGATCATCAGTGGCTGTACTGAAACTGTATTCTTAATGGTGGCGACTTCGCAGAAAATCATCGAGTGGCCGCCGGACCTCAGTAGCTGTCAAACGATATTTTTACACAAGGTTTGGACTAACGTTTAATTGCTATTAGGAATTAGAAAGGGGCATTGTGGATTGAAAATCGGTTCTTTTCAGATCCCCCATTGTATGCAAAATGGGGTCCTGTAGCGTAGTTGGCTACACGTTTGCCGTATAAGCGAGTGGTCATGGGTTCTATTTCCAGCCCCTCCACCAAACCCTTGTCAGTCGCCGGATGCGCAGCCTATACGGTGGCGTATTGGGGAACGCCCTTACCGTTACGAGTGCCTGATGACGACTGACAAATTGTTCTTCTCGGAGGCATTGCTTCAACGTACCCGGATAAATGGCAACTGAACAATGCAGCGATCATTGGATTCACGACACGGACAAATGGACCGGTAACCACATCAACAAAGAACAATGGAAAATCTAAAAATAGATTCTGTGAGGTTTCTAGCAGCAGAATACCACAGTAGATCTCGGCACAGTAGCGGTTAAATAACACAGATTGCTTACCAAATCAAGCTCTATCTGGAATAAGGGCGAATGTCGCAAGAGAGGATTCTCTTCGTCGACTTCCCCTCTTTTTAATAAAAGTGACAAGCAACGGATTTCTATGCGGTTTATCACCTCAGCACGATAGAAAACAATGCGAACTTGCATTCTGAGGTGATAAACTGCAAAGAAACGCTTTGCTTGTCACTTTTATTTAAAAGAGGGGAAGTCGACGAAGAGAATTCTCTCTTGCGACATTCGCCCTTTTACCAGATAGAGCTTGAAATAAAGAAAGGAATTTAAAAAAAATGGGCGCAAAAGAATGTAGAGCCAAGAAATTTCTTTTGAGTGTAAATGTACCGTTTGACGACGGCAGAAAGATGGAGTTGGTGGCAGAGAAAACGCTCGCTGCAAACGGAGACGCTGCAAAAATTCATTCGCATGGATCGCGTCTATCGTGTTCCAGCAATAAAGCATCGAGTGGCTGACGTTGGCGTCATGACGCGTCAGTAGCAGTGAAGTGGAATTTTCTGTCAGAATTCTGATTCTTTACGTGCGCGGTACAAAACCCCTCTCATCTGTGAGCACGGCCGTATCCCTGAAAAGGACAGTTTTGGGTGGAGTTACGTCCTCGATCTTGTTCACTTGGAGCTGTTGTATTTAATGACGGCTTTGGTTCCCTCCGAGACGACGTGCTTGGCCACGTCGCTCGGGACCAAGAGCAGGACGGCGGTCTGAATCTGGCGGCTGGTGTTCGTCGGGCGTTTGTTGTAGAGCATCAGACAGGAGGCCTCGGCTCGATTCGCTCGACGATGTCGTTTATGAAGCTGTTCATGATGCTCATCGCCTTCGACGAGACGCCAGTTTCCAGATGGACTTGCTTAAACGCCTTGTAAATGTCGATGGCATAGTTTCATTTCCTCTCTGGTTTCCGCTTCGGCTGCTTGTCGCCCTTTTCGATGTTTTCCGAGTTTTGCTGTCGGTGCCCGTTACAGATATCTGTGCAGCCGCCTTTTTCGAGCCTTTCCGCTGCCGACTTTCGGTGCCATGATATTTGATAGTTCGGTGCTTCGTTCCAGTCGTTCTGCCGATTGGTCGCGAAACCGGACCTCGGCTTGCCAGTATCCCATAGCAATGGATACCGAGACCACCCCTTCGGCGACCGATACCATTAGCGTCCGCCAGCTACGCCTTTCATTCTTTCGATGCCACTGGTGGAAATACTCTCTTCACGAGTAACAAAAGAGTGTAATTGGGCCTACCTTGCGCGAACCTAACAACTAACAATCTTTTGCTGTAAAAATGAAAGTTAGGACTTTATTTTTAGTAAACCTATCTTCTAAAAAGGGGCATTTACTGTTCTGTACTCGATAGAAACTCCGCACCAGGAATGCCAGGGCCTTATATGGCCCGTGAACAGCAAAAGGTTGAAATAAACGTGGAAATAAAAAGGTTAGAAAAGACTATTGAAGAAGTCCGAAGGGCTTGTGTAAGGACCAGCTAACGGCTGCACCAAATATACCGTGAGCAGTTTTGTGAATTTCTTGAACAGCGAATCAGTTTTACATTCGTTACAATCATTGTCAACGACAACAACACTATCCTCTCTTGTAAATGTCAGGACGAACTCAACTCGCAACAAGCGTTTGTCCCGTTTGTCCTAAACTGCAACAGAATAGGACACTGATTGTTTGCCGCGCATCTAGACGAGTTGCTGGTTTTTGACGATGTTTTCGAAAAACAATGTGTTTGATGCCAGTATTTAGACATAAAAATATCCATCTGTTGACATGATTTTTCTGCCCAAGCTTTCGTTTAGTACAGCGGTTCTCAACCTTTTTTGAGAGGTACCCCTTCAAACTTATGCTTTCAGTGAGTTACACCCTATTTTATTTTCGCTGTAAATGAAAATGTGCGTATATTTCATAAGATATATTAAAAACAAACCATCAAACTGAAAAATTGTCTGAAATTTTCATTGTATCGTGAAACTTTCTGAGTCAAATTGATTTTATACGTCAAGCTTCCCACGAGACTTTTAGAGACTTCTGAGCCTCTAGGAAGGAAAGCCTCCTGAAACTTACGACCTACGAGCCTCTCGATAGGAAGTTTCCGAGTGTCCGATGGATCATTGAGGCCTCCGAGCGTCTTGAAAAGAGGCTTCCAGGCCTCTTGAAAGAAAACTTTCGAGCCTCTTGAAAGGAGGCTTCCGAGCCTATTGGAAGGAGGCTTCCGAGCCTCTTGAGAGGAGGCTTCCGAGCCTCTTGAAAGGAGGCTTCCGAGCCTCTTGAAAGGAGGCTTCCGAGCCTCTTGAAAGGAGGCTTCCGAGCCTCTTGAAAGGAGGCTTCCGAGCCTCTTGAAAGGAGGCTTTGAGCCTCTTGAAAGGAGGCTTCCTGAGCCTCTTGAAAGGAGGCTTCCAGCCTCTTGAAAGGAGGCTTCTGAGCCTCTTGAAAGGAGGCTCCCTGAGTCTCTTGAAAGGAGGCTTCCGAGCCTCTTGAAAGGAGGCTTCAGAGGCCTCTTGAAAGGAGGCTTCTGAGCCTCTTGAAGGAGGCTTCTGAGCCTCTTGAAAGGAGGCTTCCGAGCCTCTTGAAAGGAGGCTTCTGAGCCTCTTGAAGGAGGCTTCCTGAGCCTCTTGAAAGGAGGCTTCTGAGCCTCTTGAAAGGAGGCTTCTGAGGCCTCTTGAAAGGAGGCTGAGCCTCTTGAAAGGAGGCTTCCTGAGCCTCTTGAAGGAGGCTTGAGCCTCTTGAAGGGGGGCTTCCAGCCTCTTGAAGGAGGCTTCCTGGAGCTCTTGAAAGGAGGCTTCTGAGCTCTCTTGGAAGGAGGCTCTGAGCCTCTTGAAAGGAGGCTTCTGAGCCTCTTGAAAGGAGGCTTCCTGAGCCTCTTGAAAGGAGGCCTGAGCCTCTTGAAAGGAGGCTTCCAGGCCTCTTGAAAGGAGGCTTCCTGAGCTCTTGAAAGGAGGCTTCTGAGCCTCTTGAAAGGAGGCTCTGAGCCTCTTGAAAGGAGGCTTCCGAGCCTCTTGAAAGGAGGCTTCCTGGGCCTCTTGAAAGGAGGCCTGAGCCTCTTGAAAGGAGGCTGAGCCTCTTGAAAGGAGGCTTCTGAGCCTCTTGAAGGAGGCTTCTGAGCCTCTTGAAGGAGGCTTCCAGGCCTCTTGAAAGGAGGCTCTGAGCCTCTTGAAAGGAGGCTTCCAGGCCTCTTGAAAGGAGGCTTCTGAGCCTCTTGAAAGGAGGCTCTGGAGCCTCTTGAAAGGAGGCTTCCGAGCATCTTGAAAGGAGGCTTCCGAGCCTCTTGAAAGGAGGCTTCCGAGCCTCTTGAAAGAAGGCTTCCGAGCCTCTTGAAAGAAGGCTTCCGAGCCTCTTGAAAGGAGGCTTCCGAGCCTCTTACAAAGAGGCTTCCAAGCCTCTTGAAAGGAGGCTTCCGAGCCTCTTGAAAGGAGGCTTCCTAGCCTCTTGAAAGGAGGCTTCCGAGCCTCTTGAAAGGAGGCTTCCGAGCCTCTTGAAAGGAGGCTTCCGAGCCTCTTGAAAGGAGGCTTCCGAGCCTCTTGAAAGAAGGCTTCCGAGCCTCTTGAAAGAAGGCTTCCGAGCCTCTTGAAAGGAGGCTTCCGAGCCTCTTACAAAGAGGCTTCCAAGCCCCAGGGCAGCAGGGACTATATCCAAGGGCTTGACGATCCCTCCCCAGGCCATCTGCGAGTTGTGGGTCTTGCCTAGGATGTGGTGGGGTTTGACAGTGGGCCTTAAACCTCTATAAAAAGCTGCATGTATCCGCAAGTAGGCCTCACCAAAGCGACCGTGTGCCGCTCAAAGCGCACAAGCCCAAGTCCTGGTGTTAGGTGGGACGCTAAACAGCCCTGACACGACGGCCCTCCGACGAGACAGGAGGTTTGCGCAGGCCCAATAAGCCGCCTGGAAAACCAATCATTACGAACAATATAAGAGATAATGCGACTCGATATAATCGGCAAAGACCTAGGCAACGAATAAAGGATCACAATTGGAAGCTTGGAACATGGAACTGCAAGTCGCTAGGTTTCGCAGGTTGCGACAGGATGATCTACGATGAATTACATCCCCGCAACTTCGACGTCGTGGCGCTGCAGGAGATTTGCTGGACAGGACAGAAAGTGTGGAAAAGCGGGCATCGAGCGGCTACCTTCTACCAAAGCTGTGGCACCACCAGCGAGCTGGGAACCGGCTTCATAGTGCTGGGTAAGATGCGCCAACGCGTGATTGGGTGGCAGCCAATCAACGCAAGGATGTGCAAGCTGAGGATTAAAGGCCGTTTCTTCAACTATAGCATCATCAACGTGCACTGCCCACACGAAGGGAGACCCGACGACGAGAAAGAAGCGTTCTACGCACAGCTGGAGCAGACATACGATGGATGCCCACTGCGGGACGTCAAAATCGTCATCGGTGACATGAACGCACAGGTAGGAAGGGAGGAAATGTATAGACCGGTCATCGGACCGGATAGTTTGCACACCGTATCGAATGACAACGGCCAACGATGCATAAACTTCGCAGCCTCCCGCGGAATGGTAGTCCGAAGCACCTTCTTTCCCCGCAAAAATATCCACAAGACCACATGGAGATCACCTAACCAAGAAACGGAAAACCAAATCGACCATGTTATAATCGACGGCAATTTTTTCTCTGACATCACGAACGTCCGCACATACTGCAGTGCGAATATTGAATCCGACCACTACCTCGTTGCAGTATGCCTGCGCTCAAAACTCTCGACGGTGTACAACATGTGTCGAAGTCGGACGCCGCGGCTTCACATTGGGCGGCTACAAGACGGTAGACTAGCCCAAGAATACGCCCAGCAGCTGGAAGTGGCACTCCCAACGGAAGAGCAGCTAGGCGCAGCGTCTCTTGAAGATGGCTGGAGGGATATTCGATCCGCCATTGGTAGCAACGCAACCGCTGCACTTGGCACGGTGCCCCCGGATCAGAGAAACGACTGGTATGATGGCGAATGTGAGCAGTTAGTGGAAGAGAAGAATGCAGCATGGGCGCGGAACAGACAAAACTAGATTTTCCGGAGGAAAAAGCGCCAGCAGGAAGATCGAGACCGTGAAGAGATGGAGCAACTGTACCGCGTCTTTGAACTACTGACCGCCATGCATATTATGTATAATACAAAGTTTTGGAATAATACATTTTTTTCAATAAGTTTTCATTGGAATTGTAATACATCCGTCATTACGCATTTTTGTTCGAGGTACCCCCTGGGGTACCCCAGGTTGAGAACCGCAGGTTTAGTAGATTTAGTTGATTACAAATCGCGTTGGATATCCCCCAGCCATATAACTTAGTACATACTACAACAAATGTGTTTACACATTAATATGACACGATTTCCTTTTTCCTTCTACGAGCATAATATCACAAGTCAGTCAAAAAGCCGCTTAGCACGGTTGGCAGAACCATGACTAAATATACAAATAATCGCAGGAGGGAGTTATGGCGCTTTAGTCTAGGCATAATAACCAGGACAAATGGAAGAAATACCTGTGTCCCATCCCTGGAAGATGAATCAACAAGGAGGGACTCTAATTTCTTAGCAACGTCTCTCCTAGCGTACCTTTTTCACCATAGCAAGCAAGCTAGTACTTTATTTTCAGTAAACCTATCTTCACTTTTGGCAATTTTTTTCCATTTTAATTTCAAATAGATTGTGAAATAAAGATAGGAATGTTAAACAGCTTAATGTATCAGAAATACATCAAAATGCAGTATTAAACAACAAGCGACAAGAAGCTCCCAGGAATATCCAAAAATTCGCATAGTCTTCACAAAAGTTTTTGAAAACGTGAACGCAGTTTGTTGGAATCTTCGAAATTACATATGAAGAAAGTCATTTAAGGAATTTTGATGTTATTCTACTACTAAAAATGTATTCAAATCAATACTTACTTAATCAATCGTCTCATAATGGCAGCTCTTTTTTCATTTGTGTATATATTAGGCTCATTTGTTTAATGGAAAACTCTACGGAGCCGATAATCAAGATAAATTAAATATTCTAACAATTTATTATTCCTAGTTAATAATAGGATTTACGCGCACACTTCTTTTTTGGGCGAGAGCCTGAAGCCGATCCAGAGCTAGACCGCGAAGCCGCAAATTGAGTTTGCCGCTGAGTTGCATGTGGGCTTGATATGGCCTCCTGAATAGCTCTGGCTACCTCCTCCAATTTCTCTATGTTTTCTTTCCTTTGTTGCTCAACAGAATCTGGTCCGGTATCATCATCGATTGGCACGGCAAATGCTGGGTAAAGCGTACCATTGGTACTTCGCGTACCTGAAAGAATATAAAAGATCCCACTTTGCGGTCCTTAATCTCTTACCCAGCCACTCCTGTCCCTACCTCCTCGTGGCGCTGGCCGGGATACCTGCCACTTTAGGGAAGATCGGGTAACTAACCCCGGTGGGAACTATGGTCGTATACTGACAGGGAAGGGGGTTATTTGGTCCTCTCCGGAGGTGCAAATCTGATCGAGCGTCTGTTCTCCATGCTAGGAGCGGCTCACAACAGCGTCTGTTCCCCACGTTAGGGGCGGCTAATCATCGCCCGAGTGCCAGCGAGGGACTCTAAACCTTGTGGCAGTCATCCAGGAAATACGGTGGCCCAGAACTGAAGAACGTGAATTCCGGGCGGTGGATCCCATAGCAAACACTTCATTCAAGTACCACATCTACTATAGCGGCGGTGACAGAAAAGAATGAGGAGTTGGCTTCATGGTGATCGGGAAGCAGATGAAGCGTGTTACCCGGTGGCAGCCAATAGGCGACCGAATATGCGTGTTGAGAATGCATGGAAAATTCTTCTACTACAGTCTGATCAGCGTCTATGCCAACGAACGATAAGCCTGATGACGTGAAGGATGAGTTCTATGAGATCCTTGATAAGGCCTACGGAGAGCGCCCAACACACGATGTAAAGATTGTCATCGGGGATGCAAATGCGCAGATCGGAAGAGAAAGTTTCTTTCGCCCTGTCATTGGTACGGAAAGCCTTCATTCCGCTACCAACGATAATGTTCTGCGTAACCTTTGCTGCTGCTAGAGGGATGGCAATAAGCAGTACCTACTTCGCACGTAAGAATATCCGCAAACACACCTGGCAACATCCGAGTGGAGACACTTGCTCACAGATAGACCACGTGCTGGTCGACGGACATTTCTCGGATGTTATAGATGTAAGGTCCTTCAGAGGTCCGAACATCGACTCGGATCACTATCTTGTAGTTGCAAAAATTCGGGCGCGACTTTCCAGCGTCACGAATTCATGAAACAACAGAACGATGCGTTTCAATATCCAACGCTTGTCAGTTGAAGGAGTTGCTGAACAGTACCACCAGAAGCTGGACGAGCGGATAGGAGATGCCACCGTATCTGGCGACGTCAACAGATTGTGGGAAAATATCTACGAAGATGTGACTACAACAGCGCAGGAAGTGTTCGGCACTGCACAGCGACGCCAACGAAAATGGTTAATGGCTGGTTTGATGAGGAGTGCCAGTGAGTGACGGGCGAGAAAAATGTTGCTAGGAGTCGAATGCTAGTGGCTCGTACCCGTTCCAACAGAGAGCGGTACAGTGTAGCAAGGGCAGAAGAGCAACGAATCCACCGCAGAAAAAAAGGCAACACGTAGAGAGTGTGATAGCTGAAGCCATGTGCAATGGCCGAGAGGGGAATTTGCTGACAGACAAGACTATGGTGGCAGCTAGGTGGAAGGAGCACTTCGAAGATTTGTTGAAACAGAACCAAAATCCGATGCAAGACTGCCGAGAACCATCATTTTGAAAATATAATGTTCCATAAAATTGGGGGTCAGGCACATCTATGTACATACTTTCATGAAAATGAATTTCTCTCTGTTATAGACTCGGAAACTACTGAACCGATCGGTGTGAAAATTTCTATGCAGGGGTTTTTGGAGTCGGAAAAGGTTCTTTAGACACTTTGTGACTGCCCCCCTCTGGAAGGGTGGGGCTCTCTACAAATGAAACACACATTTCCACTGAAAAAAAAGTGTTATCTAATCGATTCTGGGCGGGACGAAGTTTCCACGGGTCAACCTATATGCAAAACTCCTAACGCAAGCTTTACTCATTTGCAACGCAACAGATCTCGACCGGTGCGATGCGGCGATGAGTTGCCAGAGCCATTTTGGTCCACACTGACTGCGGCAAAGCAAATTAGGCGTGGGCGTAATTAAAGCTAATGAAGTGCACTACATGGAGGTGCTAATGGGATTTGGTTGGCGTCGTCTTTCAGGGTCTTCCCGACAGAGAAAAAGAGCGAGCAAAAATATGATTTCAGAATAGGGCGTGAGTTATTTCTTGAAACGCAATCTTTCTACACATCTAGTCTCGAGCTAGATAGATACCTTGAAGCAATGCGATCATCGTCGTTGACGCTTCCCAGCTCCCGGCGAATTAATTTCATTTAAATGTAGGTTGTTGTAAGTCAGTCAGTGGCTTCCACACACCGGTCGGCTCAGATGGCGGCGGTGCAAGTAATCTATGCTAATTCCGAGATAATTAGAATGCCGCTGCTGTTTACTGTTTCACTGACTGAGTGTTTTTTTTATTTTTGCAATCGACCGACAGTGTGTGTTGAGCATTCATAGAGCAAACGATTCCAGGCAGCAAACAACAGGAAAGCGGAATAATAATGCCACTTAGCGTGCTCAGCCAAGGCAGGCAGAAGGTGTAAAAATAGAACCACGATAGTGCGAGGCTTGGTTCGCTTAGTAGCAGAAGGTATCTGGCTTGTGTGCGTGCGTGCATCAACACTCAAGCTGCTTTTGTCGATATTGCCTAATGGGTTGAACCAACTGTGAGCAGTTTGCACTGTTTTTTTTTCAATGTTGAATGAAATGAAGTAACCGGTGATAATTTAGGCAACTTTTTCATCAAAATAGAAATAGTTGAAACACTTTCCAAATCGATTTTGCGATATAAATGTGTGCTGAGCCTCATATTTCAACGGTTGAACACAATAGGAGAAAAACCTAATAGAATAAAAATAAACGAATTATTGAATGTTGTTCAATTTTTGGAAATCCATTAGATATCGTACGTTTACGGTTACTTTCGAACGAAGTCGCTTTCCAGATATCTGATTTTAGATTGACTATGATTTTCAAGTAAAACAGAGGATTTCTGATTATTGTAGAGGAATCAAGTAGAAGGTATCAAAACATCGTAGGAGAAGATTCATGAGTTTTATTTGTCCTTTCTTTTTTAATATAAATGGACCGTACATGCGTGTATACAAATTTTGTATGGATCGTCACGTTTTCCTAGCCCTTTTCCATCAGCAAATCAAGTCATAATTTATGGACATTCCCTGAGTTTGTGCTAGCGCTGTCAAGGCCTTCCTACTTATCCACCACTTAACTAGATTTTGATGACACCAACAAGAATATCGTCATCCTTCCCATTTTCCGCCGATTATACCAACAACAGCCAACAAAGCCAGAAGCCACGAACTAGCAAGTGGAACAATTTCCATATTTTAGATGGCTGACACTCTTGACAGTATTTTAATTGAATTACTACCGCATCATCAACGTTTGGCCCGATGCTAATGAATGCCGTCGACGTCGTCGTCATCGTCGTCGGTGGCCGGGATAGGATTGAGGCCGACTCCCCGGCATGGTAGATGGGGTGTATTAAAGTAACGCCACGCGAGCTCAAAGCTCGCAAGCTCAGTGAGATGACTAATAACTCTCCACCCGGTCTTGGCCGTCGTCAAACATCAGTTACTCAGATAGTACCTACTGCGCCAATTCAGCGTGAACATACGGAGCCGGTGAGGTGACGAATATGGTGTTTTTCATTTTAAGAGCCCCCGCGCCATCATCAGCCGTCTGCCACCAGACGGAATGTAAAATCGCGATCCGACTTCTCCTGCCTTGAATTGGTTGGGTGGTGCGCTGCTCGAGCGATGATGAGTGTGCGCCTGAATCTATCCGAAGGGGGTTGTTGAGAGGTGAAGCGACAAGAGGTGTGGGTGTTGTACCGATATTTGCAAGTGAAATTAGTGTTAATGAAAAAGATGGATGGAGAGATGAAGGCTTGAACGGAATGATGATGAGTGACACCAAGGGGTGATTCATTGACTGTTTGACTTGAATGAGGAAGATACTGCTGAAATGATGGCAGTTTGATTGTCTGTTGATGTCGAAAGTTATTGAGGCTAGACGTGGTAGTCTGCCTCTGAACAGAGCACTCCGTTCGAGAAAAGTCATGGACAATCCATCATGCAGCCATCCTGCCTTTCTCGCGCTTCTATTTTCAAAATTTTTGGTTTTGTTTGTAATTACGTCAAATAAAATTGCTTGGTTAAACATTACCATTTCATAGAGTTCGATGGACGGGAAGAAAAAAATAAGTCCGAAGAACGTACCAAGAATGGGAAAAGTCTTTCCTTTGCTGGCAATCTGAAGCTTTCACTATTAAGGTAAATTTTGACGTAGGAGTACGTCCTTCGGGAAAATAGGGAGATCATTCTGCAGATTCAAATTTGAGACCGTCACGAAAAGTGATCAGGAAGTATGGGCTCATAATTTTTGGTAACAACCGATCGACGAACACTTAAAAATTTTGACCAACTATTGAAAAAAATGGCCGCTATTAAATTTCGCTCCCAAGCACAGACATCAAAATCGTTACTTACTTACGTGTAGGGCTCTAACCCTCAGTTCAATCTTGGAGAACGGACACGAGAGCCGCACAGCAGCACTCAGTAGTCTCAAAAATGACGCCGAAAGCAGTGGTATCAGTAAAAACTAAATCATCGAGTGGTACTGAAATATCATCACGGAGGTAAAACGATAGACTTCTAATTTACTCAAAGTACACAATACTTTAAACTAAGCTCTACATTCTGAAATGTTTGCGTCATTTTTTTTGTAACGTAATGTAGGTCTCACTTTTCACTTTACACTTCTTAATTCTAACTTCACAATTCTAACTGTACCAATTGGGAAGTTTGAAATGATAAACGAGAAGTTAAACGTCTCACATCTATTTTTTTTCTCAGTTACTATACACTTTGATTTTTACACTTCTCACAGTGAGATATGAGAATAAAAAATGAATATGAAAACTTTATCTTGTACATAATATACATGACGATCGATAAATCAAAGCCAATTGAATTCTGCCCTCCATAACCAGCCCAGTGTGATAAGGGCTGCGGGACAAAAAAATTAATAGGACAAAACGTCAAATGAACAAATTTTAAAATCTTTAATGCAATCTACCTGATCGAAACAAAATGCAGAATAATATGTTAAGAATATGCATCCCAACTAAAATCTAGAGGTTCGGATGTTTCCATTTTAAAAGCATGAAGTCTTTTTACCAAAAAGGTCTATGGCTTCGTAGCAACAAGATTGAAATCCTCCTTCTACGCTTCTATGAAGTCTCCTTTCAAGAGGCGCGCAAACCTCCTTTCAAGAGGCCCGGACGCACATAACATATATGCGTCATTGCTTTGAAATATGGTTCATCTTCGATTTTGGAACACAAGCGAACCTACTGGTGGAAGTAAAGCTTTACTGAACAACAAGCATGAGACAGAACAGCAACGCATGCTTTTCTGTCGTTTTCTTTCACCTTGGATATACGGGCCTTCCCGTTCGTCGGTTGTTAGTACTGTTGATACACAGTGAGATAATTTTGCAAAAGGAAATTTGTTCTATGTTGTCTATTTGTTTTGTGCCCGGAAACCTCCCTTCAAGAGGCCCGGAAGCCTTCTTTCAAGAGGCCCGGAAGACTCCTTTCAAGTGGCCCGGAATCCTCCTTTCAAGAGGCCCGGAATCCTCCTTTCAAGAGGCCCGGAATCCTCCTTTCAAGAGGCCCGGAATCCTCCTTTCAAAAGGCCCGGAAGCCTCATTTCAAGAGGCTCGGAAGCCTCCTTTCAAGAGGCTCGGAAGCCTCCTTTCAAGAGGCCCGGAATCCTCCTTTCAAGAGGCCCGAATCCTCCTTTCAAAAGGCCCGGAAGCCTCCTTTCAAGAGCCCGGAAGCCTCCTTTCAAGAGGCTCAGAGCCTCCTTTCAAGAGGCTCCAGGAAGCCTCCTTTCAAGAGGCTCAGGGCCTCCTTTCAAGAGGCTCAGAAGCCTCCTTTCAAGAGGCTTGGAAGCCTCCTTTCAAGAGGCCTCAGGGCCTCCTTTCAAGAGGCCCGCTCAGAGCCTCCTTTCAAGAGGCTCAGAGCCTCCTTTCAAGAGGCTCAGAGCCTCCTTTCAAGAGGCTCAGAAGCCTCCTTTCAAGAGGCTCAGAAGCCTCCTTTCAAGAGGCTCAGAAGCCTCCTTTCAAGAGGCTCAGGAAGCCTCCTTTCAAGAGGCTCAGAGCCTCCTTTCAAGAGCTCAGAAGCCTCCTTTCAAGAGGCTCAGAGCCTCCTTTCAAGAGGCTCCGGAAGCCTCCTTTCAAGAGGCTCAGAGCCTCCTTTCAAGAGGCTCAGAAGCCTCCTTTCAAGAGGCTCAGGAAGCCTCCTTTCAAGAGGCTCAGAAGCCTCCTTTCAAGAGGCTCAGAAGCCTCCTTTCAAGAGGCTCAGAGCCTCCTTTCAAGAGGCTCAGAAGCCTCCTTTCAAGAGGCTCAGAAGCCTCCTTTCAAGAGGCCAGAAGCCTCCTTTCAAGAGGCCCGGAAGCCTCCTTTCAAGAGGCTCAGAAGCCTCCTTTCAAGAGGCCAGAAGCCTCCTTTCAAGAGGCCCGGAAGCCTCCTTTCAAGAGGCCCTGGAAGCCTCCTTTCAAGAGGCCCGGAAGCCTCCTTTCAAAGGCCTGGGCCAGGCCTCCTTTCAGAGAGGCCCAGAAGCCTCCTTTCAAGAGGCCCAGAAGCCTCCTTTCAAGAGGCCCGGAAGCCTCCTTTCAAGAGGCCAGAAGCCTCCTTTCAAGAGGCTCAGGCCTCCTTTCAAGAGGCCCGGAAGCCTCCTTTCAAGAGGCCAGAAGCCTCCTTTCAAGAGGCCCAGAGCCTCCTTTCAAGAGGCCAGAAGCCTCCTTTCAAGAGGCCAGGCCTCCTTTCAAGAGGCCCAGAAGCCTCCTTTCAAGAGGCCCAGGCCTCCTTTCAAGAGGCCAGGCCTCCTTTCAAGAGGCCCTGGAAGCCTCCTTTCAAGAGGCCCAGCCTCCTTTCAAGAGGCCCCAAAAGCCTCCTTTCAAGAGGCCCAGCCTCCTTTCAAGAGGCCCGAAGCCTCCTTTCCAAGAGGCCAGAAGCCTCCTTTCAAGAGGCCCGGAAGCCTCCTTTCAAGAGGGCAGAGCCTCCTTCAAGAGGCCTGGAAGCCTCCTTTCCAAGAGGCCCGAAGCCTCCTTTCAAGAGGCCCGGAAGCCTCCTTTCAAGAGGCCAGAAGCCTCCTTTCAAGAGGCCTGGAAGCCTCCTTTCAAGAGGCCCGGAAGCCTCCTTTCAAGAGGCCCAGAAGCCTCCTTTCAAGAGGCCAGGAAGCCTCCTTTCAAGAGGCCCGGAAGTCCGCTTTCAAGAGGCCCGGAAGCCTCCTTTCAAGAGGGCCCAGAAGCCTCCTTTCAAGAGGCCAGGCCTCCTTTCAAGAGGCCCGGAAGCCTCCTTTCAAGAGGCCTGGAAGCCTCCTTTCAAGAGGCCCGGAAGCCTCCTTTCAAGAGGCCCGGAAGCCTCTCTTCAAGAGGCCCGGAAGCCTATTTTTAAGAGGCCTGGAAGCCTCCTTTCAAGAGGCCCAGAAGCCTCCTTTAAAGAAGCCCAGAAGCCTCCTTTACAGATGTCCGGAAGCCTCCTTTCAAGAGGTCCGGAAGCCTCCTTTCAAGAGGCCCGGAAGCCTCCTTTCAAGAGGCCCGGAAGCCTCCTTTCAAGAGGCCCAGAAGCCTCCTTTCAAGAAGCCCGGAAGCCTCCTTTCAAGAGGCTCGGAAGCCTCTTTTCAAGAGGCCCATGAGCCTCCTTTAAAGAGGCCCGGAAGCCTTCTTTCAAGAGGCCAGAAGCCTCCTTTCAAGAGGCCCGGAAGCCTCCTTTCAAGAGGCCCAGGCCTCCTTTCAAGAGGCCCGGAAGCCTCCTTTCAAGAGGCCTGGAAGCCTCCTTTCAAGAGGCCCGGAAGCCTCCTTTCAAGAGGCCCGGAAGCCTTTTTTCAAGAGGCCCATGAGCCTCCTTTAAAGAGGTCCGGAAGCCTTCTTTCAAGAGGCCCGGAAGCCTCCTTGCAAGTGGTTTGTAAGCCTCATTCCAAGGGGCTCGGAAGCCTTCTTTCAAAAGGCCGGAAGCCTCCTTTCAAGAGGCCTGGAAGCCTCCTTTCAAGAGGCCCGGAAGCCTCCTTTCAAGAGGCCCAGGCCTCCTTTCAAGAGGCCTGGAAGCCTCCTTTCAAGAGGCCTGGAAGCCTCCTTTCAAGAGGCCCAGGCCTCCTTTCAAGAGGCCCGGAAGCCTCCTTTCAAGAGGCCCAGAAGCCTCCTTTCAAGAGGCCCGAGCCTCCTTTCAAGAGGCCAGGAAGCCTCCTTTCAAGAGGCCAGAAGCCTCCTTTCAAGAGGCCTGGAAGCCTCCTTTCAAGAGGCCCAGAAGCCTCCTTTCAAGAGGCCCGGAAGCCTCCTTTCAAGAGGCCCAGGCCTCCTTTCAAGAGGCCCGGAAGCCTCCTTTCAAGAGGCCCGGAAGCCTCCTTTCAAGAGGCCCGGAAGCCTCCTTTCAAGAGGCCCGGAAGCCTCCTTTCAAGAGGCCCGGAAGCCTCCTTTCAAGAGGCCCGAAGGCCTCCTTTCAAGAGGCCCGGAAGCCTCCTTTCAAGAGGCCCGGAAGCCTCCTTTCAAGAGGCCCGGAAGCCTCCTTTCAAGAGGCCCGGAAGCCTCCTTTCAAGAGGCCCGGAAGCCTCCTTTCAAGAGGCCCGGAAGCCGCCTTTCAAGAGGCCCGGAAGCCTCCTTTCAAGAGGCCCGGAAGCCTCCTTTCAAGAGGCCCGGAAGCCTCCTTTCAAGAGGCCCGGAAGCATCCTTTCAAGAGGCCCGAAAGCCTCCTTTCAAGAGGCCCGGAAGCCTCCTGTCAAGAGGCTCAGAAACCACCTTTCAAGAGGCTCGGAAGCCTCCTTTCAAGAGGCCCGGAAGCCTCCTTTCAAGAGGCGCGCAAACCTCCTTTCAAGAGGACCGGACGCACATAACATATATGCGTCATTGCTTTGAAATATGGTTCATCTTCGATTTTGGAACACACTGGTGGAAGTAAAGCTTTACTGAACAACAAGCATGAGACAGAACAGCAGCGCATGCTTTTCTGTCGTTTTCTTTCACCTTGGATATACGGGCCTTCCCGTTCGTCGGTTGTTAGTACTGTTGATACACGGTGAATTGATTTTGCAAAAGGAAATTTATTCTATGTTGACTATTTGTTTTGTGCCCGGAAACCTCCCTTCAAGAGGCCCGGAAGCATCCTTTCAAGAGGCCCGGAAGACTCCTTTCAAGTGGCCCGGAATCCTCCTTTCAAGAGGCCCGGAATCCTCCTTTCAAGAGGCCCGGAATCCTCCTTTCAAGAGGCCCGGAATCCTCCTTTCAAGAGGCCCGGAATCCTCCTTTCAAGAGGCCCGGAATCCTCCTTTCAAGAGGCCCGGAATCCTCCTTTCAAAAAGCCCGGAAGCCTCCTTTCAAGAGGCTCGGAAGCCTCCTTTCAAGAGGCCTCAGGCCTCCTTTCAAGAGGCTCAAGCCTCCTTTCAAGAGGCCTGAAGCCTCCTTTCAAGAGGCGGAAGCCTCCTTTCAAGAGGCCCAGAGCCTCCTTTCAAGAGGCCCGGAGGCCTGCTTGCAAGAGGCCTGGAAGCCTCCTTTCAAGAGGCCCAGGAAGCCTCCTTTCAAGAGGCCCAGAAGCCTCCTTTCAAGAGGCCCAGGCCTCCTTTCAAGAGGCCTGGAAGCCTCCTTTCAAGAGGCCCGGAAGCCTCCTTTCAAGAGGCTCAGAAGCCTCCTTTCAAGAGGCCCGGAAGCCTCCTTTCAAGAGGCTCGAAGCCTCCTTTCAAGAGGCCAGGAAGCCTCCTTTCAAGAGGCTCCAGCCTCCTTTCAAGAGGCCTGAAGCCTCCTTTCAAGAGGTTCAGAAGCCTCCTTTCAAGAGGCCCGGAAGCCTCCTTTCAAGAGGCTCAGGAAGCCTCCTTTCAAGAGGCCTGGAAGCCTCCTTTCAAGAGGCCTGGAAGCCTCCTTTCAAGAGGCCTCGGAAGCCTCCTTTCAAGAGGCCTGGAAGCCTCCTTTCAAGAGGCCTGAAGCCTCCTTTCAAGAGGCCCAGAAGCCTCCTTTCAAGAGGCCTCAAGCCTCCTTTCAAGAGGCCTGGAAGCCTCCTTTCAAGAGGCCCGAAGCCTCCTTTCAAGAGGCCCAAGTCTCCTTTCAAGAGGCCCGGAAACGTCCTTTGAAGAGGCACGGAAGCCTCCTTTCAAGAGCCCCGGAAGCCTCCATTCAAGAGGCCAGAAAGCCTCCTTTCAAGAGGCCCGGAAGCCTCCTGTCAAGAGGCTCAGAACCTCCTTTCAAGAGGCTGGGAAGCCTCCTTTCAAGAGGCCCGGAAGCCTCCTTTCAAGAGGCCCGGAAGCCTCCTTTCAAGAGGCCCGAAGCCTCCTTTCAAGAGGCCCGGACGCCTCCTTTCAAGAGGCCAGGAAGCCTCCTTTCAAGAGGCCAGAAGCCTCCTTTCAAGAGGCCCAAGCCTCCTTTCAAGAGGCTCAGGAAGCCTCCTTTCAAGAGGCCGGAAGCCTCCTTTTCAGAGGCCCGGAAGCCTCCTTTCCAGAGGCCCGGAAGCCTCCTTTCAAGAGGCCCGGAAGCCTCCTTTCAAGAGGCCCGGAAGCCTCCTTTCAAGAGGCCTGGAAGCCTCCTTTCAAGAGGCCAAGCCTCCTTTCAAGAGGCCCGGAAGCCTCCTTTCAAGAGGCCAAGCCTCCTTTCAAGAGGCCCAGCAAGCCTCCTTTCAAGAGGCCCGGAAGCCTCCTTTCAAGAGGCCCGGAAGCCTCCTTTCAAGAGGCCCGAAGCCTCCTTTCAAGAGGCCCGGAAGCCTCCTTTCAAGAGGCCCAGAAGCCTCCTTTCAAGAGGCCCGGAAGCCTCCTTTCAAGAGGCCCGGAAGCCTCCTTTCAAGAGGCCCAGGAAGCCTCCTTTCAAGAGGCCCGGAAGCCTCCTTTCAAGAGGCCAGAAGCCTCCTTTCAAGAGGCCAGGAAGCCTCCTTTCAAGAGGCCCAGAAGCCTCCTTTCAAGAGGCCCTGAAGCCTCCTTTCAAGAGGCCTGAAGCCTCCTTTCAAGAGACCCGAAGCCTCCTTTCAAGAGGAGCGGTAGCCTCCTTTCAAGAGGCGCGGAGGCCTCCTTTCAAGAGGCGCGGAAGCCTCCTTTCAAGAGGCGCGGAAGCCTCCTTTCAAGAGGCGCGGAAGCCTCCTTTCAAGAGGCGCGGAAGCCTCCTTTCAAGAGGCGCGGAAGCCTCCTTTCAAGAGGCGCGGGAGCCTCCTTTCAAGAGGCAGGCCTCCTCTCAAGAGGCGCGGAAGCCTCCTTTCAAGAGGCCCGGAAGCCTCCTTTCAAGAGGCCTGGAAGCCTCCTTTCAAGAGGCTCAAGCCTCCTTTCAAGAGGCTCGGAAGCCTCCTTTCAAGAGGCTCGGAAGCCTCCTTTCAAGAGGCTCGGAAGCCTCCTTTCAAGAGACCCGGAAGCCTCCTTTCAAGAGGCCCGGAAGCCTCCTTTCAAGAGGCCCGGAAACCTCCTTCCAAGAGGCCCGGAAGCCTCCTTTTAAGAGGCGCGGAAGCCTCCTTTCAAGAGGCGCGGAAGCCTCCTTTCAAGAGGCGCGGAAGCCTCCTTTCAAGAGGCGCGGAAGCCTCCTTTCAAGAGGCCCGGAAGCCTCCTTTCAAGAGGCCCGGAAGCCTCCTTTCAAGAGGCCTCAAGCCTCCTTTCAAGAGGCCTGGAAGCCTCCTTTCAAGAGGCCTCAAGCCTCCTTTCAAGAGGCTCTGGAAGCCTCCTTTCAAGAGGCTCAAGCCTTCCTTTCAAGAGGCCTGGAAGCCTTCTTTCAAGAGGCTCAGGCCTCCTTTCAAGAGGCCTGGAAGCCTCCTTTCAAGAGGCCTTGAAGCCTCCTTTCAAGAAACCTGGAAGCCTCCTTTCAAGAGGTCCCGAAGCCTCCTTTCAAGGGGCCCGAAAACCTCCTCTCAAGAGACTCGGAAGCCTCCTTTCAAGAGGCACGAAAGCCCTCTCTCAAGAGGCCTGGAAGCCTCCTTTCAAGAGGCCCGGAAGCATCTTTTCAAGAGGCCCGAAGCATCCTTTCAAGAGGCCCAGAAGCCTCCTTTCAAGAGGTCCGGCAGCCTCATTTCAAGAGGCCCAGAAGCCTCCTTTCAAGAGGCCCAAGCCTCCTTTCAAGAGGCCCGGAAGCCTCCTTTCAAGAGGCCCGGAAGCCTCCTTTCAAGAGGCCAGGAAGCCTCCTTTCAAGAGGCCGGAAGCCTCCTTTCAAGAGGCCGGAAGCCTCCTTTCAAGAGGCTGGAAGCCTCCTTTCAAGAGGCCCGGAAGCCTCCTTTCAAGAGGCCCGGAAGCCTCCTTTCAAGAGGCCCGGAAGCCTCCTTTCAAGAGGCCCGGAAGCCTCCTTTCAAGAGGCTCGGAAGCCTCCTTTCAAGAGGCCCGGAAGCATCCTTTCAAGAGGCCCGGAAGCATCCTTTCAAGAGGCCCGGAAGCCTCCTTTCAAGAGGTCCGGCAGCCTCATTTCAAGAGGCCCAGAAGCCTCCTTTCAAGAGGCCCGGAAGCCTCCTTTCAAGAGGCCCGGAAGCCTCCTTTCAAGAGGCCCGGAAGCCTCCTTTCAAGAGGCCCGGAAGCCTCCTTTCAAGAGGCCCGGAAGCCTCCTTTCAAGAGGCCCGGAAGCCTCCTTTCAAGAGGCCCGGAAGCCTCCTTTCAAGAGGCCCAAGCCTCCTTTCAAGAGGCCCGAAGCCTCCTTTCAAGAGGCCCGGAAGCCTCCTTTCAAGAGACCTGAAGCCTCCTTTCAAGAGGCCCAGGCCTCTTTTCAAGAGGCCCGGAAGCCTCCTTTCAAGAGGCCCGGAAGCCGCCTTTCAAGAGGCCCTGAAGCCTCCTTTCAAGAGGCCCGGAAGCCTCCTTTCAAGAGGCCCGGAAGCCTCCTTTCAAGAGGCCCGGAAGCCTCCTTTCAAGAGGCCCGCAAGCCTCCTTTCAAGGGGCCCGGCAGCCTCCTTTCCAGAGGCCCAGGCCTCCTTTCAAGAGGCCCAGAAGCCTCCTTTCAAGAGGCCCAGGCCTCCTTTCACAAGGCCCGGATGCCTCCTTTCAAGAGGCCCGGAAGCCTCCTTTCAAGAGGCCCGGAAGCCTCCTTTCAAGAGGCCCGGAAGCCTCCTTTCAAGAGGCCCAGAGCCTCCTTTCAAGAGGCCCAGGCTCCCTTTCAAGAGGCCCGGAAGCTCCTTTCAAGAGGCCCGGAAGCCTCCTTTCAAGAGGCCCAGAAGCCTCCTTTCAAGAGGCCTGGAAGCCTCCTTTCTAGAGGCCCGGAAGCCTCCTTTCAAGAGGCCCAAGCCTCCTTTCAAGAGGCCCGGAAGCCTCCTTTCAAGAAGCCCAAAGGCCTCGTTTCAAGAGGGCCGGAAGCGTCCTTTCAAGAGGCCCGGAAGCCTCCTTTCAAGAGGCCCGGAAGCCTCCTTTCAAGAGGCCCGGAAGCCTCCTTTCAAGAGACCTGGAAGCTTCCTTTCAAGAGGCCCAGAAGCCTCCTTTCAAGAGGCCCGGAAGCCTCCTTTCAAGAGGCCCGGAAGCCTCCTTTCAAGAGGCCCGGAAGCCTCCTTTCAAGAGGCCCGGAAGCCTCCTTTCAAGAGGCCCGGAAGCATCCTTTCAAGAGGCCCGAAAGCCTCCTTTCAAGAGGCCCGGAAGCCTCCTGTCAAGAGGCTCAGAAACCTCCTTTCAAGAGGCTCGGAAGCCTCCTTTCAAGAGGCCCGGAAGCCTCCTTTCAAGAGGCCCGGAAGCCTCCTTTCAAGAGGCCCGGAAGCCTCCTTTCAAGAGGCCCGGAAGCCTCCTTTCAAGAGAACCGGAAGCCTCCTTTCCAGAGGCCCGGAAGCCTTCTTTCCAGAGGCCCGGAAGCCTTCTTTCAAGAGGCCCGGAAGCCTCCTTTCAAGAGGCCCGGAAGCCTCCTTTCAAGAGGCCCGGAAGCCTACTTTCAAGAGGCCCGGAAGCCTCCTTTCAAGAGGCCCAGAAGCCTCCTTTCAAGAGGCCCGGAAGCCTCCTTTCAAGAGGCTCTGAAGCCTCCTTCAAGAGGCCCGAGCCTCCTTTCAAGAGGCTCGGAAGCCTCCTTTCAAGAGGCCCGGCAGCCTCCTTTCAAGAGGCCCGGAAGCCTCCTTTTAAGAGGCCCGGCAGCCTCCTTTCAAGAGGCCCGGAAGCCTCCTTTCAAGAGGCCCGGAAGCCTCCTTTCAAGAGGCCCGGAAGCCTCCTTTCAAGAGGCCCGGAAGCCTCCTTTCAGGAGACCCCCCGGAAGCCTCCTTTCAAGAGGCTTGGAAGCCTCCTTTCAAAAGGCCCGCAAACCTTCTTTCAAAAGGCCCACAAGCCCTTTCAAGAGGCTTGGAAGCCTCCATTCAAGAGACCCTAAAGCCTCCTTTCAAGAGGCCCGGAAGCCTCCTTTCAAGAGGCCCGGAAGCCTCCTTTCAAGAGGCCCGGAAGCCTCCTTTCAAGAGGCGCGGAAGCCTCCTTTCAAGAGGCGCGGAAGCCTCCTTTCAAGAGGCGCGGAAGCCTCCTTTCAAGAGGCCCGGAAGCCTCCTTTCAAGAGGCCCGGAAGCCTCCTTTCAAGGGGCCCGGAAGCCTCCTTTCAAGAGGCTCGGAAGCCTCCTTTCAAGAGACCCGGAAGCCTCCTTTAAAGAGGCCCGGAAGCCTCCTTTCAAGAGGCCCGGAAGCCTCCTTTCAAGGGGCCCGGAAGCCTCCTTTCAAGAGGCTCGGAAGCCTCCTTTCAAGAGACCCGGAAGCCTCCTTTCAAGAGGCCCGGAAGCCTCCTTTCAAGAGGCGCGGAAGCCTCCTTTCAAGAGGCGCGGAAGCCTCCTTTCAAGAGGCGCGGAAGCCTCCTTTCAAGAGGCGCCGAAGCCTCCTTTCAAGAGGCCCGGAAGCCTCCTTTCAAGAGGCTCGGAAGCCTCCTTTCAAGAGGCCCGGAAGCCTCCTTTCAAGAGGCCCGGAAGCCTCCTTTCAAGAGGCTCTGGAAGCCTCCTTCAAGAGGCCTCAGGCCTCCTTTCAAGAGGCTCAGAGCCTCCTTTCAAGAGGCTCAGAGCCTCCCCTTTCAAGAGGCTCAGAGCCTCCCTTTCAAGAGGCTCCAGGCCTCCTTCAAGAGGCCTCAGGCCTCCTTTCAAGAGGCTGGAAGCCTCCTTTCAAGAGGCTCAGGCCTCCTTTCAAGAGGCTCAAAGCCTCCTTTCAAGAGGCCTCAGGCCTCCTTTCAAGAGGCCTGGAAGCCTCCTTTCAAGAGGCCTGGAAGCCTCCTTTCAAGAGGCTCAGAGCCTCCTTTCAAGAGGCTCAGAGCCTCCTTTCAAGAGGCCTGGAAGCCTCCTTTCAAGAGGCTCAAGGCCTCCTTTCAAGAGGCCCTCAAGCCTCCTTCAAGAGGCCTCAGGCCTCCTTTCAAGAGGCCTGGAAGCCTCCTTTCAAGAGGCCTGGAAGCCTCCTTTCAAGAGGCTCAGGAAGCCTCCTTTCAAGAGGCCTCAAGCCTACTTTCAAGAGGCCTGGAAGCCTCCTTTCAAGAGGCCTGGAAGCCTCCTTTCAAGAGACCAGGAAGCCTCCTTTCAAGAGGCCTAGTAGCCTCCTTTCAAGAGGCCTGGAAGCCTCCTTTCAAGAGACCAGGAAGCCTCCTTTCAAGAGGCCCTGAAGCCTCCTTTCAAGAGGCCAGGAGCCTCCTTTCAAGAGGCCCGGGAGCCTCCTTTCAAGAGGCCTGGAGCCTCCTTTCAAGAGGCCTCAAGCCTCCTTTCAAGAGGCCCGGAAGCCTCCTTTCAAGAGGCCCTGAAGCCTCCTTTCAAGAGGCCCGGAAGCCTCCTTTCAAGAGGCCCAGAGCCTCCTTTCAAGAGGCCTGGAAGCCTCCTTTCAAGAGGCCCAAGCCCCCTTTCAAGAGGCCCGAAGCCTCCTTTCAAGAGGCCCGGAAGCCCCCTTCAAGAGGCCCGGAAGCCTCCTTTCAAGAGGCCCGGAAGCCTCCTTTCAAGAGGCCCGGATGCCTCCTTTCAAGAGGTCTGGAAGCCTCGAAAGCCTCCTTTCAAGAGACCTGAAAGCCTCGGAAGCATCCTTTCAAGAGGCCTGAAAGCCTCGGAAGCATCCTTTCAAGAGGCCCGGAAGCCTCCTTTCAAGAGGCCTGAAAGCCTCCTTTCAAGAGGCCCGAAAGCCTCCTTTCAAGAGGCCCGGAAGCCTCCTTTGAAGAGGCTCGAAACCTCCTTTCAAGAGGCCCGGAAGCCTCCTGTCAAGAGGCCCGGAAGAGTCCTTTCAAGAGGATCGGAAGCCTCCTTTCAAGAGGCCCGTAAGCCTCCTTTCAAGAGGCCCGGAAGCCTCCTTTCAAGAGGTACCAACTTTACGGGAGAAGTGGGGGGTTTATCGAGATGTAGAAGCAAAAAGTGTGTATATTAGAGTGATTCAAATTTTGACTTTTTTGCCCCCCGATGCTTAAACGATTGCATTTGCCTTTTTATTAACCCACCTAAATTTTTAGCTAATTTGGATGTAAATTGAGTGTGCACGCGGGGTTTGAAGTTTGTATGAAAATTGCTATGAAAACAGTAACTTTCATGGAAAACCGTTCCCCAACGCTTCCCTTTAAGCTCTAACAACATATAAATACATCGGCAACATAAGAAATATTACAAGGAAACAGGCCGTCTTTGTTGCGAAACGATTTGATGCTCGCAAGAAAAGTTATTAAGGAAATACTGAATCGTGGGAAATTCAATTTAACACGTAAAAGAATAACATCAATATCAATAATGAGCATTTTTGTTTTCTTCATAACTTTGCTTCCAAACGAGAAATCGCTTCGCAACAGCAACTGCCTTTCAGCTTGAGAAGTATTCTGTGTAGGCAATGTGTTGATTATATTTAAATAGTTCATGGGCCACCTCACGGAACGGTCTTCCACATAAGGGGCAGTTTTCACAGTAATTCAAACTTTAAATGACGTGTGCACAGTCAAATTACATCCAAAATTGTTAAAAATTTAGGAGGATTATTAAAATGGCAAATGCAATCGTTTAAGCATCGGGGGGCAAAAAAGTCAAAATTTGAATCACTCTAGTGTATATCGATAGGGCCAAGAAAACCATCGACTTAAGGGTCGAACACAATGCTGCGTCATCGCAGACTTCAACTTCATCGCATATGGACTCGGCCATATGCGATGAAGTTGAAGTCTGCGATGACGCAGCATTGTGTTCGCCCCATTAGGGAGAGATATCGAGATATCGAACATCGAGATATCGAACATCGAGATGTATAGAGTAGACTGTAGTTGGATCGTTCAGCAAGACGAGCCCATGCCATGCAAGCCTTACGATCAGAACCCGACAACTCTGTGGATAATGTAAAATACCATGAAATGCAATTTCCAGCGATCCTGAATGTGATTTAAAAGCAGCTCAGTACTTACAGTTGGGACGTGAAGTAATGTCATGCATCAAAAAAGCGAACGCTAAAGATATTTTTGTAGAGTCCTTTTCACCAATTTACATAAATAAAGTTTAAAAATCCTTTTCACCAAATCCACAACCGGAACAATGCCGTTTATCGACGGATCAAGGCATTAACAATTTGTAGAAATATTCAGTATACTGATAAGCCGCTCAGATGCTGATAATTATTTTATTCCCCTGTTCTGTTGATTTTGCACTCAAATTTAATTTACATGAGCTTCAACGCGAGTTTACTTTCGCTTTAATCATCCAATAAGAGCTGCTGATTGGTTGATCATAAGGCAGGCCTCCTGTGCCATCGTCGGATGATGATGATGATATAGTCGCGTAAATTTTCCCCTCATTTGCTTTTTTTTTTGCATTTCCACACAAAACTAAATAACCCGTATCACCTGTAGTGGCGGCTGCGACAGTGCTCAAGCCGCTGAGTAATTGTCCTTCCTCATTGCGCAGCATCAGCAATTGAGAGTGAAAGTTGACCACTTGTCGTCGTTTGTCAAACGAGTTTCCTGCCAGGGCACGCAACACCACCACCACGACCGGGTCTTGTACTTGCTGATGAGATTTCAAATGAAGCTCTCAATGATCCACTCGAGAGCATCTTCCTTGACGATTACACACACGCTGCTTCTTGTTGGTGCTGTTTTGCACGAAAGTGCTTGTTTTTCAAACTGGACTCACTGGGGGGAGGCCTCCGGGCGATGACGACGACGACGAAGTTCAAAGAAAGAAAAATCCAATCAAGCAAAACTCGTACTTCAACTCGCTAGGTGAATCCATAAACATGTCCCAGATTGAGCGCGCGGCAATCGCTTACCAACCGGATTGATCTTATTTCTCCCGGTTCAATGGGTATGGTGCAAGAAAGAATATCGTGATGGAACCGCCGGGCGGGGTGTGAATTCGACTCCGTGGGACATCTATCGGGTATTCCTTGTGAGTTGTTTGTCGTTGACGAGGTTGCAAGTATGCATGACAAACAGGTACCTACATACCGACCGACCGAGTGAGGTGGTGGAAACCAGCCATAAACGAAAATGAAACCAAATTGCGATCCGCGCCCTGCATAAGCCGGGAATGGAACAAGGATATAACAATGTTTCTGGGTTATGTACTTGGAGAGTTTTAGAATTGGGAACGAAAGATGGGGCGGTTGCGATAAGATTGCGGACGTTTCTTCCTTTATTCGAGTTTTTTTTTTCATCGAGAATCGAGAAAAGTGCATCGGTGTCTGCACGGTGAGGCAATGTGTCGAGTTGCACAAACAAAACGGAATTGATAAGGAATGTGTACCCAGCTGTAGTAGCTTAAGTTTCTCGTTTACACAGTATAAGACGTGATTGGAGATCTGCTTATTCTTTTGAAAATTTTATGAAACTGAATGGGATCAAAAAACTTATTTCCTTATTATAGCCACCTTAAAACAGTGCAGTGAATTCGGTTTTTACTCGGATGATACATTTTTTAATCTTTCGGATTGATAAAACACCATTACATGAACTTCAGGGCTTTATGTTCTTTTCGTAAATAATTGCATTTCAAATAAATTCATAAAATTTTCTTAAACTTCCTTAAAATTTTCACTTGAAATTCCTTTAAATCGATACATTATTGAACTATTTGTTAAAAAAAACTTTTATAAGGGTTTTGTTTTAGATTTTTTTTAGATTTTTTAGGTTTTGAAATAGTTTTAGAAGAAAGTCTGTGGTTTCACAAAGCAATACTTTCATCTCCTTTTTGAATACAATAATTGAAAGGAAGAAGTTTTTTGAATACCATTTTTTTTAACTTAAACTTGAATATAAACTCCAAAACACAAAACCCTTCAGAAAAATCCTTTCAGAAATATTTGAATCTATTGACTTGGTTATATCACTAACTGACATACACACGTAAATAAAGCGTTCACGAATTCGTAAACTAACAACTTTACGGTGTATTTTGAATCATGGTTTTGGGAACAACAGTCACTTTTTCTGAAACGTTCTGAAAGACATAGCTGGTGCTCCCGAATCTGTGAGTTTTCTGGGTCATGAATACGAGAGCATTTTTTCACGTGCATATTATAAAATACATCTTATAGCTCTCATTTCCTCCAAATACCAAAAATCTAATAATAAATATATTTATTTTTATACTACATCCTCATTGCTCGACACGACACCAAAATAGCGTGGATATGTTTGATGAGGTTCCACAAAAATAACGGTCAACTACATCAGTTTCCCTTCCAGCGTAAATTATTTTCCCACTCCATTCAGCATCAAACTTGTTACACTCCTACCTCCAACAAATGCACAATTAAACCCGAATGGGTCATTCCACCTTTTATTATTCTATTACCCAGCAATTCCTCATCCAAATCCGATACAACTTGTTAGCTCGTTACTCCGGACGGCAAATCCCCATCAAACATACGGAAACACCAAACAAAACTCATCAAGCGGCAAATTTTATGATCCCCATCCCCATCCCCGCCTCCAAGAAAAGTGATTCCCTATGACCCCTCCCCGCGCGGTCACAACAATGCGTTGACACTCTGGTACGGTTGTCTTTACTCATGACTCGACTTTTATCGCTTCATCATTGTCGTCGTCGTCATCATCATCATCATCATGTCCATCACCATCGTCGTCATCCCGAGTTCTTCCGGTTCTTCCGCGAACCGGGCAATCGCGGAAGGAGGTTTTTAGTGCAAGTGCCTCCCTACTTTCATCTTTTATAGCGACTTCGGGGCCGGTAATTTTGGCCCGGGGTCGTAAATTTTGGCTTTCATGGATAAATCTCAACTCCGGGTCGAGTTCCGAAGCCCGAAAGACAAACGATAGGCCATAATAAACGCAATCGGATCGGCGGTGGTTGGAGGACGTGTAATTCGCTCGAATGTCTTGTACTTATGTTGCTTGGACGAAACGGTTTTGCGGTATGTGGTGGCGCCGTCTGTGGGCGTCGTTTTGTTTATACGAAGCGTCAAGTCACCCACGGGGAAGACGTGTAATGGCCATGAAGTGGATTATAAATAAATTAGAATCAATGAGCGGACTTTATTAACGACTGGCTAATTAATCATTTTTATTGTTTCCATCTCCGCAGTTGCAGTACGTGTTGCGTGTCATTTGTATGTTCGTCGTTAAATTAACAATGAGTGAGACGAGCAGAATTTCTACACACCTGCCCTACTTTAATATTGGGCAGAAAAATTAAACCAATGATTGTTTTAGGATCATCTTTAATATGTTCAATTGAGTAGATGTAGATAATAAGGAAAGTTGTGGCCAACCAAACTGTAATCATGGGTAGATAAAAAATCACAATCTTCAGATATTTTCAGTACACGTGCAATTTCGATAAATTCATCCAACTGCCAGTTTGAAAAACAATCTTTCCAACTTTCGAATTCAACAGACATGACTCAAATCGAAGATACAAATCCGCCTTCACTCAAATGCAGCTAAAGAAACTCTCATTCAATTTCTAAATGATAAATCAATTCAATGCTTTTTTTAAGCACTTCCAGTGTAAGCAAATCGATTTTTTTCTATTCGACAAACACTGCAATCAAACGCACATTTGTTAACCTAATCTAATTAGCGATCGGCACGCAAATTACCAAATACAACGCATCAGTTGGTACGCTCTCAGTGCCTTCCCCTTGCCTTCTTGGTCGGAGAGATTGCGTTTGTACGACGGCGGATTCGGAACCGTCCTCTGCGGTGTAATGAATTGTTAATCAGTGAGGCGTGCGTGTGGTGGTATGCTGATGGGTGTTTGACTTTCGATGGTGGCGCGCCGCGCGGGCACAAGCAGTGCAATCTGCGTGCAATTGGGCAATAAGTATGAATGTTTACGCCGCCGTCGCAACACCGCGGACAGCGATGAGCGATGGTGATATGTATTGGGTTTATCGGGTATGTACTTAAGGTGACCCTGACCGAGGAGCTGCTGCGCGACTTGGCCCGGAAAGCGATGGAAAGGATGGGCATTAAGACCTTCCCCCGTACATACTAACTACTGGAAGGCCTCTTCGTTTACTAGAAGATAAAGCATGAGAATTTATTGGATGGTAGTTTATAGAAAACACGCTTGCCGTTGGACTTGTAAAGATTATTAACGGTGTTGATTTATCAGATGATTTGAGTTATGATGACATCAACATCGCGCCATCCAGGAAGAGACCAATAAGGATCGTAGCTAGACGTGGTATTGAATCGTAATGAAGAGATTAATTTATCGTCTTTGGTGTGGAATAATTTACTTGAGACAATAGTTGTCAATGTATTCTTTTAACATCAAACACAAAAGGGTATCGGTCATTTTGGGCAACACCCCTATTTCCTTCCGCAACTACTTACTTTATACTTGATGGGCTACAGCTCTTCCTCGATGAACCTACGCCGAATGGAGTATCTCCACTGGACTCCATCCTGGGCCAATCGCTTCCTGTCGCCCTGAACGCTGAACGCCCTCAGGTTCTCTTTAACTGCAAAAAGTCATCATGTAAGCGGCCTTCCAAGAAACCTCTTTTGGGTTCTCTACTGAATCATATCTTCGCTTGCGGACACATGTAGCTTTTTGTAGAGGTTTAATAGAGCCCACTGCTAAACTCTACCACGTCCTAGGCAGGTCCCATAACTTGGGGTCGTCAGGAGGGGTAATAAAGCCCTTGGACATTTTTTATCCTGTTCGGGTGTGCCACTGCGACCAGTTATTAGATCTATTGTATCATTCCATGTATCCTTAGTGTTTAAGTGCATGTCGAATAACTCCATTACTATTGAGAAGCAATGAAGTATCGGTTTCGATACAGTTCTTGTTTTGTTTTCCCAAGAGTATATGACACGGTCCCGCTATTTAGACCCTTCACAGAGAGCAATCTTATTGAAGGCGCGCCCCTTATCAAATCTTTCCTTGAGAAAACAGAACAGTAATACTGTTAATTGGCCATGCATCGGAGCCCTAGTCACATCCTTGTCTTGCTTCTAGAATATCACCAGTAAAGTTACAATCCCGGGATTTAGCTTTATCTACAAGACCATTTCAATCTAGAGAAGTTGTTCAATAACAAGAATTTCCGTATGTTCCTCTAACTACCATTGTTTACCAGTTCATGAAGAGTTAGTACATCCATAGAACCCTAACTCGAACTTTTTCCAGCAGTTAGTTCAGTCTAGGTCGATGGGCCTTGGTTTTATAACTAATTGCTAGAAAATCTGTTTCTGCTGCAAACAATTTAGCCTCAAACGAGAGGAATTTGAGTCTTTCAACCATGTGTAGGGTAAAGTTAATTTTGTTATAATTCAAAAACTGCAAATGGTAGAGAGAACTAAATACGATAAATCCTTGAAATACCACAACTTATTGCCCTAGCTTAAAAAATGGATTAAGCTAGGGCTCGGTTTGGTAGATCTTACAACGTAAAACACTACGTAGAAATGATCTACCAGCTTTACGGGAGAGCCCTTGGACATAGTTCCTGCCGCCTAGACATGTGCAATGTAAGTGCTACTGATGGCCATCCCTCTGGCAGCAGCCAAATTTACTAGCCATAGGCCGTTGTCATTGGTAGCGGAGTGAAGGCTCCTGGCATTCCAGGTACCGAATTTCCAATCATAGTCCTTATTTCGTTGCAGGGTTGGTTGCCAAAAATAACGTTCTCTTTTTCTTCTATCTCCTTACCGGGGTCGCGTTACCTACATCACGCTGGTGGGCTGCCACCTTAGGAGCCGCATACACGCTCCAACATGTTGTACAACTCCCCAGGAAATTTAAAATTGGATTTGATATCTGATATCAGCAGGGCAGCAGTGCCCAGGCTGCACTACCAGCTAAGTACGCAACCCTTAGCAGCCGGTTGTGTCATCGGTCGATCCGTGGAAGCGTGAGATAGGAACTTGTTAGAGACCGGAGCTCTGTTGGGCCCTCCTTTCTTGATGTCAACCCACCATTTTGCAGTCCGCAACTACACGGGCGCATTATAACCTAATTGCTTGGTCTTAAATGCATGACTGTTCAGTTTTCCACCATATTCTAAACATATTTGAACATATTCTAAACGCGAAACAAAGAAATACATCTAGGTCGTTAACATGCGTGCTCACTGCTGAAAAACCTACAAAAATGAGAATCAAATCCAATTCACATGTTTTCCCAAGTAGTTGGGAGCATAGAATGGATAGCCACTGGAATGGTCATCCTGGAACAGGTTCCCATGGGGGCTATGAGTATAAGCATAATTGACCGCCCACGGTTGCTACTCCGTTTTTGCCAGGTCAATTGTAGTTACACAGCGAACCAGCAGATGATGTTTGGGACTAACATCATCTTCAATGTTTGAGAACTGGTGACCCAAAATTAAGCAATAGCAGCGCCGACCGTGTCCGAATGCAGGTCAATTACGGAATGGGAAGAAAAATGTTGACGTGATTCTCGCTTTGATGGATGCCGACGAGTCATCTGCACTTCCACGATAAATCACTGGAATGTTTTATATTTGGGGTAGGGAGTGTAGCAGGGTGTAGCGAAATGGTAGTCCGAAGCACCTTCTTTCCCCGCAAAAATATCCACAAGGCCACATAGAGAACACCTAACCAAGAAACGGAAAACCAAATCGACCACGTTCTAATTGACGGTAAATTCTTCTCCGACATCACGAACGTCCGCACTTACCGCAGTGCGAATATTGAATCCGACCACTACCTCGTTGCAGTATGCCTGCGCTCAAAACTCTCGACGGTGTATAACACGCGTCGAAGTCGGACGCCGCGGCTTAACATTGGGCGACTACAAGACGGTAGACTAGCCCAAGAATACGCACAGCATCTGGAAGTAGCACTCCCATCGGAAGAGCAGCTAGGCGCAGCGTCTCTTGAAGGTGGCTGGAGAGATATTCGATCCGCTATTGGTAGCATCGCAACAGCTGCACTTGGTACGGAGCCCCCGGATCAGAGAAACGACTGGTATGACGGAGAATTTGAGCAGTTAGTGGAAGAGAAGAATGCAGCATGGGCGAGATTGCACGAGGGCAAACGAGGCACGATATAAACGGGCGCGGAACAGACAAAATCCGATTTTCCGGAGGAAAAAGCGCCAGCAGGAAGATCGAGACCGTAAAGAGACGGAGCAACTGTACCGCGCTAATAACACACGAAAGTTCTATGAGAAGTTAAACCACGTGCCATAGCCTGATATGTGTAATAACATAAACGGGAACCTTCTTACGAACGAGCGTGAGCTGATCCAAAGGTGGCGGCAGCACTACGAAGAACACCTGAATGGCGATGTGGCAGACGAAGATGGCGGTATGGTGATGGACCTGGGAGAACGCGCGCAGGACATAATTCTACCGGCCCCGGATCTCCAAGGAATCCAGGAGGAGATTGGCCGGCTGAAGAACAACAAAGCCCCTGGAGTTGACCAACTACCAGGAGAGCTATTTAAACACGGTGGTGAGGCACTGGCTAGAGCGCTGCACTGGGTCATTACCAAGATTTGAGAGGAGGAAGTTTTGCCGCAGGAGTGGATGGAAGGTGTCGTGTGTCCCATCTACAAAAAGGGCGATAAGCTGGATTGTAGCAACTACCGCGCAATCACACTGCTGAACGCCGCCTACAAGGTACTCTCCCAAATTTTATGCCGTCGACTAGCACCAATTGCAAGGGAGTTCGTGGGGCAGTAACAGGCGGGTTTTATGGGCGAACGCTCCACCACGGACCAGGTGTTTGCCATTCGCCAAGTACTGCAGAAATGCCGCGAATACAACGTGCCCACACATCATCTATTCATCGACTTCAAAGCCGCATATGATACAATCGGTCGGGACCAGCTATGGCAGCTAATGCACGAACACGGATTTCCGGATAAACTGACACGGTTGATCAAAGCGACGATGGATCGGGTGATGTGCGTAGTTCGAGTTTCAGGGGCATTCTCGAGTCCCTTCGAAACCCGCAGAGGGTTACGGCAAGGTGATGGTCTTTCGTGTTTGCTATTCAACATCGCTTTGGAAGGTGTAATACGAAGAGCAGGGATTAACACGAGTGGTACAATTTTCAATAAGTCCGTCCAGCTATTTGGTTTCGCCGACGACATAGATATTATGGCACGTAACTTTGAGAAGATGGAGGAAGCCTACATCAGACTGAAGAGGGAAGCTAAGCGGATCGAACTAGTCATCAGCACGTCGAAGACGAAGTACATGATAGGAAGAGGTTCAAGAGAAGACAATGTGAGCCACCCACCGCGAGTTTGCATCGGTGGTGACGAAATCGAGGTGGTAGAAGAATTTGTGTACTTGGGCTCACTGGTGACTGCCGAAAATGACACCAGCAGAGAAATTCGGAGACGCATAGTGGCTGGAAATCGTACGTACTTTGGACTCCGCAAGACGCTCCGATCGAATAGAGTTCGCCGCCGTACCAAACTGACAATCTACAAAACGCTAATTAGACCGGTAGTCCTCTACGGACACGAGACCTGGACGATGCTCGTGGAGGACCAACGCGCACTTGGAGTTTTCGAAAGGAAAGTGCTGCGTACCATCTATGGTGGGGTGCAGATGGCGGACGGTACGTGGAGGAGGCGAATGAACCACGAATTGCATCAGCTGTTGGGAGAACCATCCATCGTTCGCACCGCGAAAATCGGACGACTGCGATGGGCCGGGCACGTAGCCAGAATGTCGGACAGTAACCCGGTGAAAATGGTTCTCGACAACGATCCGACGGGCACAAGAAGGCGAGGTGCGCAGCGGGCAAGGTGGATCGATCAGGTGGAAGATGACTTGCGGACCCTCCGTAGACTGCGTGGTTGGCGACGTGTAGCCATGGACCGAGCCGAATGGAGAAGATTCTTATATACCGCACAGGCCACTTCGGCCTTAGTCTGAATAAATAATAATATAAATTGCGTTTTGAACAACACGCAAAACTATCATCCGAAATATTTTGATCTCTTTTGTGCGACCGGTATGTTAATTATTCGTGGTTTTGATTGGTACCCCAGTTCGATAAGAAGAAACGTGAGTAAAACATTTTAAATACATGTTTATACATCCCATCCCACAGATTGCATCACTTAGTGAATCCAGATAAACGATCGTTTGCATCTAACACTACACTTTTTCCCAAGACAATCGTGGAGATGCATGGTATACTCTGTCTCTAGTAGCAACGAGAATTGGACTCATGCCAAAACGAGCATCAGCTCATTTTTTTCGAAAATGACCTCAAACCTGTTGATAATCGGCAACACCTGCCTTATGTAATCGTGGGAGGAAGGATCCACAACTGGACAATTACGTGGACGAAAATCGCTCAATAACACAGGCCCTCTAAAGGCTTCTATGGACATCATGGGTTGCTCTCGGTTTTTGAACCAAGCGTAATTGACCTAGTAGACTAAGGATCTGAACTCCAGAATAGTTTAGAGAACTGTGGGGTTTGAGTAAGTTATCATCAGCGTGTGATTATACATCAACACCTCAGCGTATCGATCAGTGCACAGCAAGCCATGAGACTCGACCTCTTCTGGTCAGCCCTCCGTGGCGAGCACACGCACCCACAGAGAGCTGCTGTCATAACAATTCGCTCCGGCATTTTGGGGCCACACATTTTGGCGATCCTGCCAGGAGATTTGTTGGACCCTGACGCTGATTTCAAAAGGTGAGTTGAATTCAATTGTTAATGTGCTAATGTGTTAAAATGTGTTAAAATTTGATAATTAAAAAAACACAAGGCAATTGGTTTGTTATTGCTACAAAGCGCGTCGGGAGGACCGCTTAAAATGGATTGTGGTTTGGCGCGTCTGGAAGACCGCTGGAAAATGGATTGTGGATTGGAAAATCACAAAGCGTGTCTGGAAGACCGCTGGAAAATGGATTGTAATTGGAAAAGCACAAAGCGCGTCGGCTGGAAAATGGATTGTGGTTTGGAAAATCACAAAAGCGTCTGGAAAATGCATTGTTAGATTGAACAAACCATTATGAATTGCTTCATATCCCATCATTATATTACTTTGAATGGATTGGAAATGATTTGGAATTCGAACGGATTTAGATAGGATTTGGATTGGATTTTGGTTGGATTTGGATTTGATTGGAATGGATTTAAATTGGATATGGATTGGATTTGGAATGGATTTGAAACGGATTTGGATTAGATTTTGGTTGGATTTAGATTGGATTTGGACTGGATTTGGACTGGATTTGGATTGGATTTGATTTAGATTTGGATTAGAATTGCATTTGATTGGATTTGGATTTGGAACGGATTTGGATAAGATTTTGATTGGATTGGATTTGGAATGGATGTGGAACGGATTTGGATTGAATGTGGAATGGATTTGGATTGGATTTGAATTGAATTTAGATTGGATTGGGATTGGATGTTGATTGGAGTTGGATTGAATGTGGCTTGGATTTTTATTGGAATTGGATTTGAATTGTTTAGATTCCATTATATTTGACAAAAACCTCAATTTTTTTTGTTCTCCATAGATCTACATAGATCTAAATTTAATGGCTGTTATAGATTTGTGGGACAATATAGGGAGAAAAGTATGAATCAAGATTCGTGTCTCGAAACCCATCATTGATCAGCCCACGACCTCCATGGGAGTCACGGTCTACAGTTTGGGAACACATGGTCTAAGCGGTTGTTAGCAAGTTATATTACAGAGATCAATACCATAACACTAGGTACCAATTTAGTTTAACATTTAAATGATACAACCTATTGACTTGTATTTCGTTGATATGTGATTGAAAACCACGATGATCGGACGAGTTTATTTTGGAATTCAGTTTTCAAAGGAAATTATCGGTTTCTCAAAAGCAATATGTTCATCTTCGTCTCGCGTAAATAACTTTTAAAAAAATCTTTGCGTTCTATGCTAGAGTATTTTTTTGCCTTTTTTAATGAGAGAAGAAGGGAAATGTGGGGTTTGAGTAAGTTATCATCAGCGTGTGATTATACATTAACACCTCAGCGTATCGATCAGTGCACAGCAAGCCATGACTCGGCCTCTTCAAGTCAGCCCTACGTGGCGAGCACACGCACCCACAGAGAGCTGCTGTCATAACAATTCACTCCGGCCATTTGGGGCCACACGATCCGGCCAAGAACCTAGAACATCTGCAGAAACGATGACTGCATTACGTTTTCCATCATCTCTGAAACAGTTTTTGGCACATTTTGAGAAGAAACAGTAATAAAATCTTTGTAGCGCAATATTAATGGGAATTTTCTTAGGAAGGTTAAATTTTTTGAGATTTGATTTGAATTTGAAATTTTGATTTGATTCCAATTTCGAAACTAGCAGAATAATTCTTCTTCTCAACATACTAGATATGTTCTTCACTTGTTGCAGAAGAAATCTTCGCCAGAATTTAAAGTAAAAATCAAGACGTAAGTTCATTAAAGATTCTCACTTAATTCCAGCACAAATCCTCGCATTATCACATATTCATGGTTACTACTCCGTGATTAGTCTGAATCATTTATAATCCACAATGAATCAACTGAACGGCCGAGACGAGTGCCAATCGTAATCACTGTTTCAGCGATGGAGAGATAACAGGGATATAACGGATAATAGATAACAGCGCTGTCCACATCCTCACTGTCAGTATGGAAGAAAAAGGGATATTAGTAGGCCCTGTTTGCTATTCAATTTCAAATCTTGGCAGTTGAAATCAATTCTGTGACGGCGAGAGCCCCTAAACGCGATCTCATCAAAATGTTCAACTGCCGACTGCCACGACTTCACTGACGGCTAATGATAGAAACCCCGCCACGACGGAGAAGAATGTAAAAAGAAGTAGGATGTAAATATTGTTTATCAGGCAGAATTAGATGCCGTGATAGCACACATGTAATCTAGCTTGGGTTTATCTATTCCCAATACCATAAATCCATTCCAAATTAAATAATTATAAACTATTAGTGATTGGTAAAATTCCGCAGCAAGTATAATAATGATAATGATGTCTACTATCATAAGCTACAAACCTAACCTGAATTTGTTTAAAACTAAGGGAGGTAGTATCGAAGGAACTGATAAAAATTGAAAGTGCTAATTGGATTTTTATGACTTATAAACTTTAAATACAATATATTTCTACAGCTGAAGCTGTTCCCAATCCTAGTTTGGACTTTTTCCTGGGACGCTAGAGGAAATCGGTTCACTGATTAAACTTCTGGTAGAAGAACACAATAAAAACAGCACTTTTGACTACGGTGGGCTGGACGCGTTGTTCGTATGCCGGGAGAACGTCAACCAAAGATAATATTAAATGGAGAATCCGGAAGAGGCCGTAGGCTTCGGGTAAGACCGCGTACACGATGGCGTTCTGCAGTTGAAGAGGACCTGTGGGCGCTCAATGTTCAGAGCGATACTCCATTTGGCATAGGTTCATCGAAGAGCTGTAGCCCATCATCAAGTAAGTAAACAAAAATCCTAGGAACTCTCGAAAAAAATTACAAATTTGAAAAATATTAGAATAAATCAAAGGTTTAGATAAGGAATTCATAGCAGAAAAAAGTGCTCATACTGTATTTTCTTCCTAGATTTAAGCCTCACTTAGTTTAAGCAAAATAAAGCTATAGATTTCAGACATACATTAGAACATTAAATGCTTCCCAAGGTTCTAAATAACTGGTCGTCAAAGTTAAGTGTTCTTCCATATTTTGTTGTATTTATATCCTTTGTGCTTAAGACTTCCAATGACATAACTGACTCAAGTATTAAACGTCTACAACATCAAAAGTCGAACATCAAAAATAGCGAGTTATCTTTCAAACATCTAGCAGATGAGATCTCAGAAGAGTAAACATACTTCTAATTTGAGCAAAGCACCATCTTGACCAAGAATGAGAGGTGCTTCAGATCTCATACATCACTTGCAAAGCAAATCACTCAGGTGATGTTATCCATCATGCCACTCCATAGCGCGAAACTATGAAGCGCGTAGACACATGAATGACACTAAAGTGTAATTTAGAGTGGAACCAAAATGACATTAAACAACATTCATTTTCTCCGTTTTGCACCTCTTCCTATCCATTAGCAGGACGGTAACGTTTAATGTTGTAGGTGCCCACTTTCCAAGAGTGCTCACTCGCTCGTAAAGCTCATCCGCTGACGTGTGTCATTCCACGAGATTCATAACTGGGTACGGGAATCAGAAACTCTGTGCATTTGAAACTGAAATGGGACCACGAGTCTGCCCATAAATGGATAACAGTCCCATGTTTGCTTGATTTCCTATCTACATGGGACAGTTGTGTATTTATGGACAGGAGTGAGGTTTGTTGGACGTCTTGTTGACAATCAGTGCTAATCGTGCCAACATTCCACACATCTTTCAGTGAGGTGCTAACAAAATTACCGTCGCCGCCGACTGTTTATGACGTGCGCCTTATCAGGAAGCGATGAACAACTGCTTATCAGAACGTATGATTAATGTCTTCCCAGAATTTAAACTGACCTTGTTTTGTGAGGCAAATTTAGTGATAATCACCAATGATAGAGTTAAATCGCGAAACCTACCTTTGGATCCAGCAATGCCCGTTCCAAGCTATCCTCTCGTTGGCTGCTTCCGTTGGCACCGGCCTCCTGCCGGAGCCGAGCTCTTTCGACCCGGGCCAACGTGGGACTGTCCATTATGGACGGAGTCCGACTCGGTGGCCCGGATCCACCGTTCTCCGGTATGTTTACCGGCGGCATCTTAGCTGCTGCCCCCTTGAACGACACTTTGAGGCTGTTTTATGTATTCTCCGTTGACCCTCACTAACCCCAAACCCGAGACTCCAATAAAGAGTGGGTTGCTTCTCTGACTTCACTCGAGCGGCCTTAAAAACCTTTTTCTTCTTATATCGAATTGTTCAACTTTTATGAACAATAAATCTTAATTAGCGCAATAGTCGCCTTTCACAGACAACCGCATGAATCGCACTTGCGGGAGATGCGGGAGACTAGACGTTTTGGAGGTTTCTACTATTTTATTGGAATCACTCACTGAAAGCGCTTCTTTGCTGGCTACCACTTCGAATCAACTCCGGTTTTTCTCCAAATCTTTTACGGACAAAAAACCCGAAAAAATATTATAAATCAACACTTTCTCATCACTTGAAGCGTAAATTGCGTATATCTTTACACACTGCTGCCGTTGTTGGGGCTATTGCAACCGGGGCCATCCCGGGCCCGGGCCATTCCGCACTTTCCGCGTTCCACGTCTAGCCCGGACCGAATTCGTGGAAGAACCGCCGCCGGCCACGCGCAGTCAGCCAACCGTAAGCAATCTTTCACTTTTCCTTTCCTATTTTCGTTACAGCGATATTCATTTATTTTTCATTCAACTCTTCGTCTGAATTTCCAATCCCGAGACGCACATCAACGTCGATATCTACGACGTATTTGAGCCGCGTGCAGTGCGAGCAACGAAGGCACAAAACCCCCGAGAGTGTGATTTATTTTCCTCTTTCACGTGGTTGTCGTTGTTGGTGTTGCTGTTGTTGGGGCTGCAACGCAAGACATCACCTCACCAGCTTCTTAGTAGCAGTTACCAAATGTGGTGGCTACGGCGGCGACGATGCGAGAAGCATATCTCCATTTCGCATCGACAGTTGTTATGGAATAATCAGCTGCTCTTGGAAATTGCGAATCGAGTGATCGTTAAATTATGAGCTCTCACGAGATGTTGGCTGGTACGAGGTGTAGTATTTCGGTTTATTTTTTCCTTTTCCTCTGATGACGGTGAGGCTCTTGAACCATCCAACGAGTCGGGCCCCGGGATTTTCCACCCGTACTTAATGTTTTGCGCTGATACAGCTTCTTTGATGTATCTCACGGTTGGCGAAGTTGAGCGGTGAGTGCTGTAACGAATTGAAACAGGAACTTTCATTATGATAAAGATAAAAATTAAGCTCATTCTTAAGATAATAAAATCAGTAGTAATAAAGTGGCATAATTATCTTTCGTAAAGTCAATGTTATATAGTTGGTACCCATTTGCAAATGACAGCACATTGGCACTTTGAAAGTATTTATGGCACATGAATTAAAATATTTTAATAGATCAATTGTTTGAATCGGATGACGAAAAAATAGAACTTTCGTATAAGCGCTTGATAATTTCTTTTAGAAACGGCAGCAATGCATGTAAATGAATGCAAATACATATAAATTGATAAAAAAAAATTGAATCTATCCCCTCAGAAGTGTTTTTTTTACCTTTCTAATGGGATTTTTCGATATATTTTATAGTACACAAGAAAGGCATCATCACAGCTAGGTGGATTAATCTGGGGTTTGATTCAATTCTGCCAAGCTTTACATTTAATTTCGATTCTAATTCCGAACGCCACCTTAAATCCAATAAAATTCAAGAGTTCAACGTCATTCAATTCACTATGGTCCTGGAAACAGAGTTACGCGAAACGATGCATTTGACGCCAAAACTTTATTTTTAGAATAAAATTTTTACACTGCAATGTTTTACAAAATTGTAGGGCAGCTTATTCCTATAAATTGCTTCCTTATTAAGGATTTTGCGATTTCGGCGTCACGCCGGCGGCGTGAATCGGCGCACAGAAGGACCAATCTTCAAGACGGTCAAAAACCACTTTTTCAAAGTGATCCTAATTAATAACTTGAGTCACGGATTGTAAAACTAATAAAGTCATGCTTGAACGTTCGCAAATTATTTTTGATCGCGCAGAAAGTACTCGGTCTTTATTATGTATAGAATTATTATTGTATTATCGTCTTGCTGTTTTAATTGTAAAATTCAAAAGGGTACCCATCGGTACTCATCAATGAAATTCACACTGTAGCTTCATTTTTTTTGTCAGGAATCCAATCCTGCAGAATTTAGCTTCCGCCACCCTCCGCCCGCTTAGATATTTTGGTTTTACTGACGGTGGTCCTTTCGGTCTTGCTAATCAGTGTTGATAAGTACAGCAACGCACAATATGTTTTCACTTCTCCTTATACTTTTTATTTGCCCCAAGGCAATGGTGCGACATCAGCCGAAAATTGTCTATGGGTCGTACACTTATTACGTAAGCATTTTTCCTAGGGTTTTTGACTCCCTCTCCCCTTATGTAAGATTTCTTTCATACAAATGATTTTTTATTTATATGGTGCATAAGAAAACGACAACCCCGCCCTTCCCTAAAATGCTTACGTAATATGTGTATGGCGCCTAGCACCATTTGTTCCTGTCTCACGTATACTTTTGTTAAAGAAATCTCACGTGATCATGAGTTCTTACATGTTCCAACGCTCTGCGATTTTGAAAATATTGACAAAGAGAGTAGGTCGTAGGACAAACTATCAAGTCAAGTCATGTCTAGTCGCAATGGATGATTTCGGGAGAGGATTTTATTTTATCCATTACTTCTAATTTTCCTAACTTTCTCTTTAAAAAGATCATGGGTTTTTCACATAAATCGCAATATCAAGTAACGATTTGCGTCTCTACAGCTTTACTTTGTTTAGGGACTAAACAAAACCTATTCCCTATGTTTACAATTTCTAATAATGAAATACTTTTTTTGTTAGCACTGCAGTGAGGCGGCTGAAATCGGTATTTAAGGTGAAGGTGGGTTGAGTACCAAAACAAAGATTTGAAAGTGTTGGTACAATAAAAACTGTCATATACTGTAGTAGTATTGGTTTCGTATTTATAAAAAACAAAGAATATTAGTAGGGTGGTTCAAAAAACAACCCAGCTCCACCACGCTCAATCGATTCCATTCCATGCTCCGGGTGTCCTCCAAAAGCCGATTTGAACAAAAACTGATTGAGCACAAGCCGGTTAAAGTTTGTATGAAAGCTAGTAAGGGAAACTAAACCTTTCATTACACTGGCTACAGTGCCTCTCCTCCAAACGCTGGCGAAAATGGTACCCACATAGCTGAGTGAAAACCGCACCTTGGGAAAGATCCATTGATTACGTAACGCGAAAATAGCATTTTATACCCCGCTTACTCCCATGTCACACTTTTTGTATGAAGTATCTGCTCCTGGTGCGATAGATATTACAGACAAATTATTGCTATTTTGTTGAATTACACGTTTCACTGATGCTTCCTGAGATGCCTAATGATCATGCTAAGGATTCGCAACCTCGATTAGAATCGACTCCCAACTATCGGAACGACCATTCATTATGCATTGTCTATGGAGCCAAAGCTCTTGAATATTTCATCCAGTCATATGGTCTCCCCCTCTCCAGGGCCCAATGACGAAGCGCCACAATCAGAATAATGTAAAATTCATCCTCGCCATATCAACTCTCATACAAACCTGAAACGATCTGTGCACGGTAAGCTCCTATTCAAACTAGCCCAAAACATCGGAAGACACCCAGAATATGAAACATATTCGACTGAGCGTGACGGAGCAAAATAATTTTTGGGCCACCCTACATATTAGTTTGCTCCTGAAAACGAAGTGTGCCATGGTTGGGACCGGTCGCTTTTTTTTTGCGGCTAACAAGTGTGTCATATTTTTGCCTTTCTCGTATACTAAGTATACGTAAAGGCTATATGTTCACTCCAAAAACAAACTTTTTATAGAAGGCTCGGAGACCCATAGTGTTATATACCAATCGACTCAGCTCGACGAATTGAGGTGATGTCTGTGTGTGTGTGCGTGTGTGTGTGTGTGTATGTGTGTGTGTATGTGCGCACCAAAAGAGCAAAAAGTTTAGCTCACTTTTTTTGCACTTACCCTCAACCAATTTAATCGCAACAGATTGCATTCGTCGCAGTATACTGCCCCATTGTTTCCTATTGAAAATTGGCCGGATCGGACTATGGGCTTGGAAGTTATGGCCAAAATACTTTTCCTCATAAAAAAGCGCGTAAAAAAGTCTAGCTCAATTTTAATGCGCTTACCCTAAACGGATTCCCTCACAACAGGCTGCATTCGACTCCATTGTTTCCTATTGAAAATTGGACGGATCGGACAATGGGTTTGGTAGTTATGGCCAAAATACTTTTCCTCATAAAAAAGCGCGTAAAAAAGTCTAGCTCATTTTTAATGCACTTACCCTAAACGGATTCCCTCACAACAGGCTGCATTCGACGCAGTATACTGCCCCATTGTTTCCTATTGAAAATTGGACGGATCGGACAATAGGCTTGGTAGTTATGGCCAAAATACTATTTTTTACCGCACGAGAAAGGCATCATCACCGCTAGGTGGATTAATCTGGGTTTTTCGTTCAATTTTCGCTTTTGATTTTGAGTAAATTGATTCCGGATCTTTCATAACCGCGTTTATTAAAGACGATTGTGTGACTATGTTATAACAGTGTTAATTATCGACAACAAGAACCAGTTATTCTTGCTCAAGCGTGAAGCCGGTCTCCGGGTATGAGCGAATTTGGTGAGATTGTTTCAAAATGTATTCATGTATATTTTTAATGACTAAAATTAAATACGCGCTGGATTGCTTAATCCAGAAGTTTGTTTATGGATCCATTATCCAATTGATAATGGTAGCATAAACAAGCGGGGCTTATTGTTAGCAAAAGTGACCTCGGACTGGTCATGAAATACCAGGCAGTCTGAAATGGGTCACTGGAGCTGCAGTAGAGCTAGCACTTTCTAACTCCCGGACTAAATCTGACTGTAAAAATATGTAAAACAGTCAGCTTTCTTCCATAACATCGCTGCCAGACAGTGGGGGTTAGTTTGTACACACACACACACACCCTACATATTAGTTTGCTGCTGCCGGTCCCGGTGTTTACATAGTCAAAAATAGCAGTTTTTATTAAGTTTTCGCTTCAAACAAGTGACTGATTTCAAAAACATTTTGGGCTGCTCATGTGTGGAAAAGTGTGTCAAAACTTGATTTTTTCAATGCCCTTTGAGAAGAAGTGAAATGCAGTGATAAGCCCACCACATCGCGAACGGCTATTAAAACTAAACTAACTAAACTAAACTAAACTAAACTGCTATTAAAACGGCACAAAACTGCTGATTTAAATATGCTAAAATTCATGCCCAAATGCATAGGACTCTTTGAAAAAACAAAAACGAATGTTGGTGGGAGAGGAGTGCGGGAGGTGTGGTATTGACCCGTGGAAGGTTCGGTGCCATATTGACTGCTATCGTGGTACTCTTCCAACTATGTCCTTAAAGGTAGCAGTTAAGACCTGTAGAAGTGCTCATAGAAATAGAACATTGGCGGCGCCAGCCATTGATATTGGATGGGACATCGCTTGGTGCAAGCACGTTGTCTTTGAGAACTATAGCGTGCTTGCGACGACTGGTGCCACACTTCTCGCTCCGGTAGTGGAACTCTAGCTTACGAGTAGTTGATGTCGAGAAGATGAACCATCTTTTCAATGAAATATCGCAGTATGTGGCCTGCTCGACCATTTCATTCACTTTAAACATTGTTGACCGTCCTTTTTGGAATTGGTCCCACTGTGCGGTGTGGCGATTTTTTTCATTGCGTTCGTTTCTTGAATATTTTTTTCTGGATTTTTTCGGGACATTTTCAAGGCATTACCGGGAGAATTTTATGAACTTCTCCAAAAAAATCTCTTAGTTTTTCCAAAATACTTATATGAAAATTATTTTCGGATTTTCCACGGGAACTACTTTAAAGTTTTAATGAGAGTTTCTTTGGACTTTCAAATTGTAGGTGTTTGGAATTTTCAAGGAAAATTGTTTTGGACATTCTTCAGGAAATTGTTTTGAATTATTTCAAATATGCACGGAACGTTTTTCGGAATTCCTGTTGATTGCTCTTCAAAATTTACACAGAAAATTCTTCGAAGTATCCGTATCAGTAATCTTCATGAACTTACCACGGAAAATTCTACAGAACTCAAAATAGGGATTTTAACAAAAAAATATGTTGAACGGAACATGATTCAGAATTTCGATACGAAATTCTTTGAATTTAGCACGTTTTTGCCTTTCTCGTACAACTAAAAAAGGCTATCATTTCACTCCGAAAACGAACTTTTTATAGAAGCCTCTGAGACCCATAGTATTATATACCAATCGACTCAGCTCGACGAGCTAAGCACATGTCTGTCTGTCCGTGTGTATGTATGTGTGTATGTGTGTGTGTATGTGTGTGCACAAAAGCTATAAAAAACATTAGACAACTTTTCGTATAGTAATCCTTAACCGATTTTTTCGCAACAAGTTTCATTCGACAGGGGACAAAGCAGAGCATTAATGATTAATCATAGATTTAATCATGATTAATGAATAATGTGTTATTTAATCATTATTCATTAATCATAATAATCCAAAAAATATGATTTAATCATTAGTCACTAATCGTCAATCATATAATTTTACATTCAATCATTAATCACTAATCATATTCATAATTGTTTTGAGTTTATTCATTAATCATCAATTTTAATCATTGCATACATTGCTTTTATTTATTAATCTTTAATCATAATCATATAATGTTATACCTTTCAATAACCCAATTTGAAAGAAAGGTTTCTTGACTATTGCAAATCAATCAATTTTATTATTCATTATCACTATTCATTAATCATATCGATCGTTAATCATTAATCATACACATATTCTGTCAACATTTAATCACGATTGGTAATCGTTAATCATACTTCAAACGTTTTATTCATTAATCTTAATCGTTAATCATCGTAAAAAAATATTTTATTCTTTATTCATAATCTTTTATCATTGTCAAAAATGAATAAATCATCAATCATAATCGTTAATCATAGAGTTAAATGATTTAATCATTACCAATTTAATCATTCATTGGAAGCTTTATTCATTAACGCTCTGGGACAAAGCCTTGTTGATCACTATTGAATTTCATAACGATCGGTCATTGCGTTTGAAAGTTATGAAGAAAATGGTAGTTCGGACTAGCAACCCTATAACCAGAGACCGGCGGAGTGAAAAACTGTCGAAATGGCAACGTATGAAATCGTAACAATGATACTGGCAGCACTTGAAATTTTTGCTTTCTTCTTGTGGATGCAAAAAGTAAACAAGTAGAAATGGAACCGCTTTTGACGGTTCAATTGGAAACAAGATGGCGTCTTCGCCGATCTCTTATTCTAGTATTTCTAGATCGGACCTGGGACGGGACTTGCAAAGAGGAAAAAATGTAACTTCAGCTGCTGCCAGTCAACTGCTGTCACGAACTGTCAGGTGCAACCAGCAGCTTTTTGAGTGAAAGTATTGGTATCCCAAATAAAATATTCCACATCATTTTTGTTTTACGAAGACTTTTTTACTTTAACGAGTATTCCAAACCATCCGTTTAGCTTGTTAATAATCAGTAATAAACCTATGTTTTGTTCCCGGTATAAAAATCCTTATGAAAATGAATTTACTATTTCGTGAATTGGATACACTTTTATTGTGCTCAGAAGGGTCCACCTGGGGCTTAGGTGAAACAGTCAAGTAAACAGTTGAAACTCGATGGTCAACTGTGATGAAAAGAAGAACAAGTGTCAAAACAAGAGAAAAGAAGCAGCGTCTTTGCAGGTCTCGTCTCAGGATCGGACCATAGAAACCCCATATAAGGTTGACGTCTGCGATGCTAAATGCGAGAAAGGCACCACCAACGCTAGGTGGATTAATCTGGGTTTTTTTAAATTCCTTCGAAAATTATTTGGAATTTTCCGGTAATGCTACTAAAACTTCAGAATTTCTACGTGAAATTCTAAAATTTTCACGGAAAACTTTTCGGTATTTGAACGTAAAATTTTTCGGACTTTTTATTGTCCATGAGTTGTTTTTGCAATTCCATGGGAAATTATTAAATAGAAGGAAGGGTCATTTGACAAAATCTTTCGGTGGAAATCCACTTGATCGAATTACGTGTTAAGCCGAAAGTCATCGACCCGAAATGAACGTTCGGACGAAAGGGATATTAAACTGAAAACAGAAAATTTCATTTGACCAAAGCGTTTACGCTAATTGATCATTTGGCCAAAATTGTAGTTTGACCGAATAAGTCATCTGACCGAAAAGCCATTTGGTAGAAAATGCCATTTGTTCGAACGGGAACGGGTGTTCCCGGACAGAAGTCATGAACTGATTAAGAAAACATCATATGAACTCGATTGGTATAAGACATAAAAGAACATGCAACAATGTCACAAATTTGCACCGCAAAATCATTTTAATACCAAGATATGCTATTGATAAAAACAAACCAGTAGCTCGAGATATTGATCACTTCTTACAAATATCATAACCTGATATATTCGTGACATTTCAGTGCAAAACATTGATATTATCATCTGATCTTTTATCCTATATATCAATCAAGTCCATATCTTATTTTGCCATCGAATCACGATTTATTATTGTGCTATTTTCTTCTGCGTAGTTTATGGTCGAAAATGTCGACCTGTTTAGCCAGAGGACGATTTTGGCAATCGGCATTTTCGATCAAATTACCTATTTGTTCTAACGAATTTTCTTCCAAATGACCATCCAAACGATATTTTCGATCGCATGCCCATTTTTTTAATTGGTATGCCAATTTCGGTTATACAACATTTTCGACCAGATAGGTATAGGCCGAAATATATATTCCGCCAAAAAAATTTTGGCCTTGTGACCTCCGCCTTATTGTCACTTACCGTCGTTTGGTCGAATGACTAAATGACATTTTCGGCCAAACCATTTCCTAAGAACCGTTTCGGACAAATGGAATTCGGCTACATGACTTTCAGCTTAACGTGCTATCGGCCAATTATGATTCGAACAAATGGCTTTCCGCCAAATGCCTTTCGTCCAAACGGTGGTAATTTGGTCATGAAAGTTGTTCGCTCTCACAGGTCATTTAACTTAAAAATGCCGTTTACCCGAAATAATCGTTTGATCGAACAGATCATTTGGTTGAAAATGTCGTTTGGTAGAAATAATGTTTTGGCAGAAAGAGTCATTTGGCCCGAAAATGTTAACGAAAATGCTAAACAACTTTTTCGAAAAAATGTCGATTCAACCGAACTACACTTTCTGTCATTTGAGGTTGCATCGCTGTATTTACTTTTTCGGTACGCAGTGAATGATTCGCGGTGACATAATAGGGTGTCTACTCATCTGCAAAAACAAAATTCCCTGATTTTTCCAGGTTTTTTCTCCAGATGTTTTACGTTAATTTTCAGGTAAAAACTAATAGATTTTAGCAGCAAAAAATGGATCAAACAAGTAAGTACTACGAAAAACAATTTAAAAAAAATTCTTGGTTGTCTCACAAAAACAATTTTGTAATTATTACTTAAGAAATTCTTCAAGGAATTCCTTCGCAAGTTCACCCAGAAATTACTTCAGCCATTCAATCAAAAATTCCTTCAGGAATCGCATAGGAAATTCCTCCAGGATTCATTTGAAAATTTCTTCTTAGATTCCATTGGAAAATCCTCAGAATGATTACAGAAATTCCTTCAAACTAAGAATTAAGCTTCAAAATTTCCCTTAGAATTTCCTCCAGGATTTCATTTGAAAATTTCTTTGTAAAAATCCTTAGAAAATATCTCAAGGAATGGCTCCGGAAATTGCTTTAGAGATGCATTTGGCAATTCTTTTACGATATTTTTAAATTTCTTCCTTGGAAATTTGGTTAAAAATTATTTCGGAAATTTCTTTGAATTTTATTTCATCTATTTTTTAAAAAGAATCTTAAGGAATTGTTCCGGAAATATGTTTGGGAATTTCCTCTGGAATTCCTTCAGAACTTCATACGAAAACTACTTCAAGAAAGGTGTTGATGCAAAAATATGAGATTGCTGGATCCATGACGTTAGGCTTAAGGACGTTAGGCATAATACCTCCTTAATGTCGTGGGCTGTTTTTGGGGCATTTAATACTTAACATCCTTTATGCCTAACATACTCATGCCAAACGTCCTTATACCTGTTCACGTGACCAACATCTAGTTTGCTTGGATCTAGCAGCCAAGGTACCGGTACTATAAGTGTCAAACGGCCAAGTTATAGCCTATTCAGATTACACTATTTATGATCATAAATATCATGATAAGCTGATGCCATCCCCATACATTCAATTTTCTTTCTCAGCTTTCACACGATATTTATTACGATAAATTATTTATCTAATCGTAATATTAGGCTTATTGAAGCATACTTTAGCAGAATAATTTCAATGCTTACAGCGCCACTAGTGTTCTATTACTGCATTACTGTAAAAACCGTCGGAAAATGCTTCGGATATTCTTTAGAAATTCCTTGGGATTTTTTTAGGAACTCATTCAGAAGAACCTTAAGGAAAACTTTAGAAAACACCTAGAAGAGATTTTCCGTATATATTGCTTTTAAGAATTCTTTGGAAATTCTTCAAGAATAGCTTTAGAAACTCCTTTGAAAATCCATTCGGGATTCCTTCGGCTATTCTTTCAAGTATTCCTTTCAAGTAAATCTTTCATAAATCACTTTACAAATCATAAATTTCTTAAAGAAACCATACGAAAAATCGTCCGGAAATTCATCCAGAAATAATTTACAAAATTGCTAATCTTTCTTATGGACACTTTTTTAGCGATTTCTTTCTTGGAAAAATGATCTACAAATTCCTTCGGAAGTTCCTCAAGGAATTTCTTTGAAAAATCCTAATTATTTTGTATTTTTAAATATATTCCTAAAGAATTTCCGAGGGAAAACTCAAAAGAATTTACAAAGCAATCCTTAATTGATTTCCCGAATAAATTCCTAGATTTTACCGGAAATTCTCCAGGAATTCTTTTGAAGATGGCAAAACTAAGGCATTGCTCCTACTAGAATTTCTTTCATATTTCTGTCCGAAATTATTTCATAACTTTAATTAGAATTTGTTTTAAAATTCAAAAATATTTCCTCTGGAAATTCCTTATGAACCTCATTTGAAAAAAAAACTTATTATTTTATTTCTTATAATTTCTCCAAAATTTATTTCAGATTCCTAAAAGAGTATTCCTACGAGAATTTCTCCAGGATATGTATCGGAAAACCAATCAAGAATTTATCCAAAAAAAACTCATGGGACTCAAGCCAGGAACTCCATCTCGAATTTCTTCAAGAATTACTTTAGAAAATTCTGGGAATGAGAACTCCTTCAGATACTCGCACAAGAACTCCTTTGGAAATTCTTCCTGGAAATTTTCGGGGTAACTTATGAAGAGATTTCAGAAGGAGTTCTTGAAGTAATTTTTGAAGAATTCATGGAGGAATTTCTGAAAAGAAAAAAAAGTGGGAGAGTTTCTAGAATTTCCGGGCTCATTGTTGCAAGATTTTGCTGTGAAATCCTGGATTTTGAAAATTTCGCAAGATCTTTCGGAGAATTTCCTCGATAATTTCCAGAGGAATTCCAGGGGGATTTTTTGGAGGTAGTTCTGAAAAAGTTTTGACGAAATTTACGGAAATATATCTGGAGATGCCAGATGAATTTGCAGACGAATTTCTCACGGAATTTCCGAGAGAATTACCAAAGCAAAAATCCCTGAACAATTTTCCGGGAGGGAGAAATTTTCGAATGAATTTCTGGGGCTGTCGTGTACTTCCACATAAGCTTCTAGTCTAGTCTAGTCTAGACTACACATACACGAGTGCTTTGAATTTTAAAAAATGAGAAATTTTAAAAAATAGCCTTTTTCACGAGAAATCCTCTGGAGTTTCAACGGGATTGCCATAAACTGTCGGCGGCGACGGCGCACACCTCGGTGTGGGAAATCTGGAGAAACCCAAAAAATGGAAACACCAAGATTTTTCTGATGCAATTTGTTTTTGCATTATTAGTATGCACTTAATGTTGTGGCTTATACATGCTGTGGCCTTCCGAAAATTCCGGAACATCCGTGAAATAAAACATTTGACATTCTAACAACGGAATTTATTTCATTTGATTCATTCAAACTAAGGCCTCTGCAGTATATAAAATTCGTCTACATTCAGCTCGGTCAGTATTTAGGGGACATCAAATCGAACCACCTTGCTCTCTGTGCACCTCGCTTTCTTGTCCCCTGCGGATCTCTATCGGTAACCATTTTCACCGGGTTATTGTCCGACATTTTGAGCATGACATTGTGCATGGATCACCTTGGCCACCGAGTGATTCTTTAGAAAATTAAAATGTTCATTTCATAATTAAGGAAAGATCCATTAATTAAGTAACGCCAAAAATGGCCATTTCCAATCCCCCTCCCCCTATGTCACACTTTTTGTATGAGGTATCTAAACAATTTTTATGGATTGTCGCCCTTCAGGGAACCCCTAAGCGTTACGTAATTAATGGATGTTCCCTCCACACAAGGAATTTTTGTTGTTACTATGCGTGCACCAGTTCCAGTGTTTGAATCTATACATGGAGCACTGTTGGCAAAATAACCATTTTTGCCTTTCTCGTACACTAAGTGTACGCAAAGGCTATAATATTGCTTCAAAAATAAAATTTTGATAGGAGGCCGATTTTTATATACCGATCGGCTCAGCTCGACGAATTGAGGTGATGTCTGTATGTGTGTATGTATGTATGTGTGTGTGTGTATGTGTGTATGTGTACAAATTTTGTAGACACACTTTTTGGAACTTAGCATTATCCGATTTACTCGCAACAAGTTGCATTCGACGGGGAATGCGGTCCCATTGTTTGCTATTGAAATTTGGCTCGATCGGACACTGCATTTCGGAATTATTGAAAAATCATTGTTTTTTCCCAAGGGTCCCCCCTTGGAAAAAAAATTCAAAATCGAGAAAAATTTTTTTTCCGAAAATGGTGGCAATACATTTTAACTAATGCAAAAACATGCAAAATGATCGAAAAAATGTGATCTATTCTCCTAAAGAGCTTTTTTGACCTTTCTAATGTGATTCTTTCAATATATTTTATAATGCACGAGAAAGGCATCATCACTGCTAGGTGGATTAATCTGGGTTTTTCATATAAATATTGAGGCTGTTCACAAAGTCGAAACGCTGCACAGTGGGCAAAACCGGACCCAAATTCCCACATAATTAATCCCGCTACAACAAATCAGTAATATATATGTCCCCTTGCACAAAACCTTCGTAGAAATCGATTGGTGGAGGATTCAAGCTCCGGAGAAATAAAAAAAGTATCATTTTCTGTGTGTTTGTCTTATCTTGTATCAGAAATGTCTATCCTGCATTACAATAAAACACTAATTCATCAATAACATTCCAATGCATGATTCAAAAAGGCTGAAATTTTCACAGAAAATGTATTCGTTAGCACTCATCATTCCTGCAAAATTTCATCAATTATATGCCAAATGGCCAATCGAATCACCGCCAACCAAGTTCATATCGATAAAGCATATTCATATGATACGATAACACTTTTGATTTCCTCCCAAACAAGCAAAGCATAATTGTAAAAATTGATTTTGCTTAATTTTTGACGTCCTTTGCACCAGTTGTGGCACTAGTGGTCCCTATTTGGCCAGTCCCATAAGAAAACAATGGGATTTGCCAAATAAGGAACCAAAATTAAGAATAGTGCCACAACTGGTGCATGCGTTCCTATTATGGATTAATCAATTTTGAGGATAATAAAAAATTTTATTGTGGTTTTCACAGCGGTACTAAGGAGCAGGAAGTAAAATCTTTCGCTTGATATATAAAGTCCACCCACATGCCTTTTACTTATTTTTTTAAAAATAGTTGTTCTTATGTATGGCGACAATTGGTACACCCACCCTATGTTACCATTTTTACCCAACTGCAGCATAATAAATTTGCACTACATTAATATTCATTATAATACTGAAGGCTTTATAATGAATGCGCATCTATAAAACACAAATTGTCGGATGGTGATTTGATGATGTTGGGCTACATACAAATGCGTAAATGGTAACATCAACATGACTTGGAAGGATCGAAGTTTATAACTGCGGATACCTCAAATGAATACTATGCTGCAAGGCTATCGTTAAGTAACACAAATCTACTACTAATTTATATTTTATTTTTCTTTATTATAGAAATAACGGAGAAACGCGGAGTTCAGTATTTTCTATTATTATGTAAATAATTATGCACAGTTTTCGCTGTCATAGTCGTCGCTTTCATCTTCTGTATCCGTATCATCCATTTTTTCACTGTTCGTACTACTACTATCTAAAAGGTCAATTTCGTGTGTATTACAATGGTCGCTGTAGTAAAATTTCATTTGATGATCAAAGTCGTTATCTTTCAATCTGCTTTTATAATTTTTTTCCGATCGAATCCAACTATCCGACATTTTTGGATCTGACCATGCTAAGGATAATCGCATCATGTAGGTCAAATTGTCTTCCGGAGTCATTTTTCTGGCGAGTTGTGATCGAGCATGCTTGTACCGCTTGTGGCATGTTTCTCAGATTGTTCGTCATAAAAACTCAAAGGGTAGGGCTGCAAAATATTTTTAATTGAATGCATAATTGAGAACAATATATCTATTAGGATGATTTTTATATAAAATACAATATGGCTTATTAAAAATGCAATAATCTCAAAATCACAAGAACAAATTAAAAGATATGAATACATTCACTTGATACAAATGTTTTTTTTTATATGGTTCACTGTTTCCCACTCGAAAACATCTTAGACCGGACCAACATCGAATTCTGGATTATCAATACTACGCTTTTGTTCGCAAGGCTGACTGGAGAGTTAGCTTAGTAAAAAAGCATTAAATGTACACAAATATGAGCAGTAAAAATATTTGCATATTTTATGAGCCATACTGTATTTGCTAAATCCATGCTTAATTAGTATACGTTTCAAAATATGTGTCTAGTGTAGCGTTTATTTAAGTTTTAAGTTTAATATTCTTGATGTTTTTTATGTTCATTCAGATGTTTATTACAAATTGATTAATATTGCTCATAATTGAAAATATGAAATAGTTTCTGCTTTCAGGTTCATACTTGAGAACAACTTTTAGGAAAGACGTCTGTGAAATTATGAATAGCTTACCATTTCTGCTATCAGCTCCGGTATGTGACTGTATTTATGGATACATGGTGGTAAACGCCGCATGAAGGGAAACTCTTCTTTTATAATGCTTTCTATGTTTATATGCAGCTGTTCTACTTCATTTGCATCGAGCATATGAGATTAAATTGCCAGACAACTTATAACCCTGATATTGCTGATGAGAATTACGCGTACACCAAGAACTTTTGCGAAGCTTTCAGGGTCAGCTAATAATTTCCGAGCCATATTACCGTTGATGCTACTGCCGCAACCACCAATTTTGGGACGATTTATATTAACTTTACATACAGCTTCCAACTGATCCGCTATTGCTCTAGCTTTATTTTTAACCACAGGGTGAGATTGCGCTGGATTCCCTTCGACTTGCTTCTGCGAGGATACGCGCATAAGCCATTCGACCGTATTTAGCCGCGAATGAAAAAACGATGGACCAATTCGTTTATCAGCATCCACACAAATCGGGCAGGCATGGGTATTTTTGTTGTCAACTATGGCGTTAACCACCTTCCCATCGATTAAAGTACACTTTGCCAATAATGTAACATTTAGTGCAATGTTGTTTGACACTATAATTATCGGGTGATTTTCAATTTCATTTACTTCTGCATAAAACTTGATATAAAGGCTCTTTGTGAGCCTGTCTGTTTCTTTCACCCAAGTCATTGAACTTGCCCGAGAGAATGTGTCCGACTGAGAATTCGGATTAATCCATAATTTTTAGTCATTGGCTGTTGAACTTTGCAAATATATTCAGCACATGTTATGTGATAGTGATTAATTGGGTTTTCAAGGTAGAAATTAAAAAATAAAGCTTTTGGAGAAATAAGCGAAAACAACACAAAATCCTATTTTTTTATTTTATAGTTATAACTTTAATTACTCAATTGATTTTGATGAAATTTTGCAGGAGTGATAAGTGCTAGCGAATACATTTTCTGTGAAAATTTCAGCCTTTTTGAACCATGCATTGGAATGTTATTGATGAATTAGTGCTTTATTATAATGCAGGATAGACATTTCTGATACAAGATAAGCCAAACACACAGAAAATGATACTTATTGACGTAAACTACGTCTAAGGGGAAGACTCTGATACAGGGTGTAAAACGGAAATTTCCAAATTCGAGACCGTCACAAAATTAGGATAGATTTCAAACGCTAATAGCTCCTTTATCTTTCAATGGATTTTCGAGATTTTATTATCAATCGAATCGGCAACTCTCCAGCAATTTTTTAAGCCTATTGGAACTATTAATTATCAACGTGAAAACATTAAAAATTCCAAATCTTTACCAACCTAGTAAAATTTCACAGTTTCGTTACGACCGCCTACTGCGGTTGGTTCTTGCGCTCTACTTTTGTGCGGTGATTCACACAAAAAGTACAAAATAGAACCAGAGCAATGACCGCGGCCGGAGCAAAAAAAGTAGTGTTTATGAAAAAGTGCTACATATGCTGGACATGTTCATGTTAGCAAGAGGTGAATATTAAAATTGATTATCAACTTTAAACAAGGTTACTGTTGCGGGAGTGACAAATTAGCAAGATCCAATTCAGTAATTTATTCTACGAGATGAGATTAATTACAAAATTCCTGTAAAGACATATCATTAGAGTCGAAGCCCGCATAAAACATGTATCGGTCTTACTATTTGTGATCTCACTGCAATCGAATTCTCTCGCAACTATCTTTCTGCTAGGTTTGGGAACCACTGTACCTATACTTGCATTGAACGGGAATACTGAGCACCAACTGTATGAGCCATAAGAAATTGATTCTTACCTTCGAACTAACTACCGCTACTATATACTGGCAATCGGAATTCGGCAATCGGACTTAGTATTAAACGGTTCCTGGTCTGACTGGAATAGTTCGAATAATATAGGGTCCTATACATAAGCCATCTATCACCTACCTGTTGGTGCAATATGGTGAATATAATTCTAAGTCAATAGATATGTCTCTAAGCCTCTAATTCACAAACGGTAATAATAAACCTAGAATATATCTGAATTCAATAAAGTTCATCTAATAAATTAAGCTAATATACAAACTTTGCAATTACTTGAGCTATCACAAAAAGAGAGCTAGGAATTTATCAGGGCACTATGATGGGATTTGTTGTGTGGTTTCGGTCTGTTTACAATGGGCATTAGTGATATTTCTGCCTGAGCTGTTAGTATCAGACATTCTGTTGGCGCTGTGTGTGTTACGTAGTGATGCGGAGCTGGGTGGGACTTTCGGTATGCTGGTGTTAGACGAGGCGCATTTAACAGTTACACTCTAACTGTTTTGACGGGAATTGAGTAAAATTTCTGTGGGATAGAAAGAGAGAGCAATGCAATTTTACTCAGTAACTGAGTAGGTGAAAGTTAGCGTGTATCCTACTATTTCGGCAGCATTCCTTTAAAATATCACTCCAAACAATTAATCGCCATTTAATAGGCAATTAACTATTAAATGCATTAATCACTCTAAGTCGAATAACAATCGCAGAAAGGCATCATCACCACTGTGGAATAATAAATTTGGGGTTTTAAAATGAAAATTTTTAAATTGTCATATCCAACCATTTTCATATATAGTGAGTTATGCCACACAGATAGAAAAAGTTGTTGAAATTTACACGAAAGTAATGCACATAAAGGGAATGCCAAAAAGAGTGTAAATTTAAACGATTTTATCGCCTGAATGTATGCAATTTCTATTGCATTATGTCACTTTTTATATGACTTATTCTATAGAAATTGACATAACGCTTTAGAAATTGCATACATTTAGGGCGAACTTGTTGGAAAAGAACCATGTACGCCCAGAATAGTGTAATTTTCCGCGTTTTTATTATTTACGCGCTTTGTAGTTTTCATTATTTTTTTCTGTGCAATTTTGTTCGAAACATAAATGGATTGGTCTGCGATCGAACATGATTTGCAGAAAAACTACACATTACACGAGGCGAAACGTTTACCAAAACAAGCCTCACTACCTCCCGACCCCATATATCCAACATCCCAATGGTTGTAATTTGACACGCGCGGTTTGAAGTTTGTATGATAATTACTATGAGAACAGTAGATTTTTCGGAAAACCGTTTTGCAACGTTGGTCATTAATATCTAAAAATATATGAATACATTGGCAACATAGGAAACTTAGCAAGTGAATAAATCGCCTTTATTGCCAAACAATTCGCTGCTTGCAAGAAAAATTATTAAGGAAATATCAAATCGTGTGAAAAATGAAAAATCGTGAAAATTGAGCACGTAAAAGAATAACAATAATGAGCATTTTTATTTTCTTTATACTTTGCTTACGAAAATCCGATCGGTTCGCAACAACAATCGTCTTACAGATTTAGAAATATTCTACGGGTTGATTATATTTAGGGGGAAATCCTCCAGTGCCGGACACACAAGCCATTTAACAAAAAAAACTTTAACTATCCGGATTATGTTTCCATTTATATCATACTAGCAGAACGTACCCGGGTTGCTCGGGTTTTTACGTTTAACGTTCGAAATGTCATTTTCTGCGTTGATTGCGACGCCGCACTCTAGATCATTTTTCGAGCGATCGCATTAGGGTTTCTCCAAACTCGCCCTAATATTGTATTTTGACAATTTTCCCACATTTTCCTTTAAAATTTATTAATCTTTTGCATATAGAAACACAGCTGATCCCAATACGAATCGATTAGTGAGGAAATCTCGCAAATCGGTCATCCTCTTTGTGAGTTATATTGCTTCAAAGGAAGAATAGATAGAAGAAAGAAACACAAAATATGACTATTGACCATTGATGATTCACACAAACTATATTTGATCATTTGAACACGTTTTTCAACGATGAATTTTGGTGAAAAATTTTACGATTCAGGAAGATGTCTCCTAGTACCGTACACTATTGCATCATGTTCAAATGTGACTAAGTTCCTGTTACATGAGTAAAGACATCATTCAGAATAGTAAATTATTCGCGTGCTTTAAGTTGTAAATATTAAAAATTGTTAGTGGAGCTTATTTGACTCTTCAGCTAAATTTTTTACATCCTAATCCAAATTCCCACCTTTTTCAATGTCCTCTTCAATTTTTGTTTCTGCTAATTTCTGTGGCTTTCTCAGCAAGAAGAAACAATTGAATTGAAGTAAGTGTAACAAAACAGCACAGAAAAAAATGCTGAAAACTAATAAGCGCGTAATTAATATAGACGCGGAAAATTACACTATTCCGGGCGGACATGGATCGTTTCCATCAAGTCCGCCCTAAATGTATGCAATTTCTATAGCATTATGTCAATTGCTATAGCATAAATCAAATAAAAACTGACATATTGCAATGGAACTTGCATATATTCAGGCGATAATATCGTTTAAATTTACGCTATTTTTAGTGTTCCTTTTATGTGCATTACTTTTCGTGTAAATTTCAACGACTTTTTCTATCTGTGAGGTGTGAAGACTTTTTATTCAACTTCAAGTTTTGTACAAAGTTTATCACATGAAGATCTGATATTCCTTGCCGTTAGAAGCCTTTTCAATAGCTTCCGTTTGTACTTAATAAGATGAAGGAGGAACCTCTGCAAGTAGTGTCCGGTATTGGGAGGTGTCCGGCGTTGGGAGATCTCCCCCTAAATAGTTAATGATCCGCCTCACGAAACGATCTCTCACATACGGGGCGATTTCTATAGTAATTTTCATAAAAACTTCAAACTGCTCGTACTCAGTTATATTATAACCAATTCAGTTGAAAACTTAGGAGGTTCAAAAAAACAGCAAATGTTATCGTTCAAGCATAAGGGAGCGCAAAAGTCAAAATTTCAATCACTTTAGGCTCTAACCAAAATAATTATCTTATGATCTATTTTACGTAGTTTACGTCGGGCGGTCGTATCTTGTATATAACCCTTCTGATTTTTTTATTTCTCCGGAGCTTGAATCCTCCACCAAACGTTTTCTACAAAGTTTTTGTGCAAGGGGACATATATATTACTGATTTGTTGTAGGGGGATTAATTGTGTGGGAATTTGGGTCCGTTTTTGCCCACTGTGCGCTGGAAGGAGGGGCAGCCGGTCAGACCGTGCGTTACGATTCATACAAACAAATTAAACCTTCCATACAAAAAGCATTACGAGGGGGAGGATGGAGGTTCAAAATCGTCAAATTTACCGTTACGTAATTTGTGAACGAACCCATTCCGGATATTCCAGAGGACCATTTGGTAGCATGAGTCACAATGTCAATGCTGTACTCAGAATATACATACGAATGCTTAAAAAAATATCGGTGCTTTGAATTGAAATTCATAAATTGGCCATTTTTATGAATGTTCTTGATTTCCGTTCCCTTAGGGTTTTTTTTTCACAAAATTCGTAACGCTGAATTTGATAATTTTGATACCCCACTCTCCCTCTCGCAACCCTTTTTTATGGAAGGTTTAATTTTTTTGTACGGACCGTAACGCTTGGTCTGACTTCCTCCCCTTAGGAAAGCGAGAAAGGCACTATCATTACTAGGTGTCTTGCACATATTGGATACGTTACGGATTCTCACTGATAATACATATTTATATTTTTGTAAGATGGGTAAAAACATTACTCCGGATAATCGAGCCTCCGGTTAATCGAGCCTCCAGATAATCGAGTCCGGCCTGTATAGAAAAAAACAGACATAGTCCCACGTCAAAAACATGCTTTACCATTTTAAACAGGCTCCATTCAGGATTCCTGATAGTATCTAAAAAACGTACTGTAATTACAAAAGAATTTATAAGAATCCAAAAGAAGTTCACATTAAGTTTTTCCTAAGAATTTTGGGAGGATGAAGTAAAGATATATTACATAAGTAATAAAAATAATTATTTTAGAATTAAAGAAATCAAATTTCACGAATACATGATGACATCAAACCTGGTTTATTTACGACCCATTCTAGCAACTTAAGTTTGAGACTTGTATTTTGTATTATTTTTTACTGAGAATGCGTTTGTAAAATCAGTTACAATTAAAACAATGTCTTGATAAATTCCCATTCTCTTTTCCCGGAATCAGATCGGTTAGGAATTTCTCCCAAGTTCATCACGTTCCGAATTGCAGTCTCGTGCGCTTAACTGCTCTTTATGGCCACTGCAATTAATTGCAGCTCATTTCTTCGGAGCATTAAAATTATCTTCTTCTGTTTCCAGTCCGACACCGAACCGAGAAGAAGCTTGTTAAGATAAAAAAAAAGGGAAAAAGACTGTCAAAATAACGTGCTGCAAATTAGTCCAAATTAATCCCGCTGCAGCAATTCTTGACTCGATGGGTCGTAACTCTCGTCGAACCCGTCCGTGGTGCTGTTGGGGTGCCTGTTGAACATCCCCGAGCAGCTCCATCCGAGAAGCATCGTTCGTAACAGCATGCAGAATATCATATTTTTCTGCTCCAGACAGTTACCCACCCGCCATGATGACGTTGGTTGGTTGGTTATGGACTGAGGAGAGCCCCGGTAGCGTTCGCTGCTCAAGCTGATGATGAGTATGGCCCTCGGCGTCGTCGGTCTGCCAGTCGAATGCTCACTTGCTTGCTTGCTTGATTGCAGCACCTAACGATATTACTGTATACATTAACCAACAAACCATGCGGTGTGGGAGCATTTCGACAAATTTCATGATTTGAACTAATGTATGGAAAATAATGAACCGAAAGCACGGAAAGTAGTCGTCCGCAGAACGCACTAATGCACTCCAATCCAGCGGATAGCTGGCGCAACAAACTGAAATTGTGTTTAATCAGACTATGTGTGTACCAAGTGTAGGAATCTATCACCGACTGTTGTTGTGTGGTCGGATAATTCACCGCCGAACCCGTCATCATTGCCATCTAATAACTGCTCGTCGGAGGCGGCGGTGGTTGCCATCATCATGAAAGTAGCCCACTAACGGATGCAATTTTCTTCGCGCCACAGCAGCATCCAATTACAACCGGGTAGCACCGCCCGCAACATAGTGGCGAAGAATTGAGCTATTTCACACGAAGATGAAGCCGTACGAATTGTTTGTTTTTGGTTGGTGATCGACTTGAAGTGTTTTATGTTTTCATTGGGGCGATCGTGAGGCATTCGGCTCAGATGGAAGCAAATAATGCGATTTCAAATCTCAAAATAAGAAAACAAGAAAAAATGAGACAAGACGGAAAGAAGACATGACGACAAGAAGATAAGAAGACAAGCAGACAAGAGGACAAATAGACAAAAAAAATAAAAACAAAACAAGAAGACAGGAAAGAAAGAAGACAAGCAGAAAAGAAAATAAGAAGAAAAGAAGACAAAAAGGCAAAAAGACAAAAAGACAAAAGTACAAAAAAACAGATAAAAAGATAAGAAAACGAGAAGACAAAAAACATTTTGAAAGAAATTCGTGTCAAGTACGATACACTGTAGACGGCCTTACAGTTAAGGTCGAAATACGTATCTGTAAAGATTACAGTGTGGTGGAATTGAATGGAGTTGTACTAAACTCGTCTAATGACAGGTTGATGTAAATAAATTTATATTGAGAGAATGACGTTGGTTAAGACCATTCGTTTATTTTTGTTTCTATTCCACTCATATTTCATTAGGTGGTTTCCAAAAACAAAGAAACCACCTCAGCCACAACAACCACTGTTGAAAACTAGGTCAAACCATTTCTCTAACATCAACACAACTTCCTACTAAACAATAACAACGAACAGCAGCACATCGTTCGTTGGTCGGTACAAAACAGAAGCAAGAGCAAGTAACAATCCCCTATGCAATAGACAATAACAATTTACCTCGATTTTGTTCATCACATCGTTGCTTTCTTCACTTCCACCGGAGTCCGGATCGGACCGGACTACTTGGCACGGCATAGGTTGCGAAGGTTGATCAGCAGCGGGAAGTGCCACTTAAAACTGCTGCGCGCTTCCAAGTCTAAACAACCGAGGAGCGAGCAAGGCAATCGAAACAAAGCCAAGGCAAGCCAGCGGGCATGAACAGCGAAACCAGCTAAATCGTCGTGCAGCATCTTTTTTGATTTATCACATTCACAAAAAGTAATCCCATCTGGGGGTATGCAGGTCTCCATGCGGGATCTAACCTCGCTCGCCTAGCAAGAGTTTGATTAAAGAAGTTCTTTTTCCCAAGACTTCGATTGGGACAGTGATTCATTTGCGCAAGTTATTAAACCGAGCTATCTATGTGTTCTGTTGCATTGAATCAACCAGTCATCGAATGGTGCTCTAAACAATTTTAGATAATATTTACACGTTTTATACAATTTATTCGCATTTTTTAATATTGAATGAACTACGCTTTTTAACTGTATGAAGCTTTCAATAATTCAATAAAGTTCAAATTAAATATCTATGTTTCTACAGAAGAAAATTTAGAACGCAATACGTCCATAGAACACACACAAATTTGTCCGAAATACGTGGAAAATTCTTAAATTTTAGTTTTAGCCATTCAAACTCCCATTATAACGAAGTGGGCTGCGGGCGCAGGACGGCGAATGATCATCGCACACGCGGACTGCGAAGTCGTGAGCTGCAGAGCGGCCATTCAACAATATCGCTGTTTGAATTCGAAGGCCGCCCAATCACCGCAGCCGGAGAGGCTGATTTCATTTCAATTGGATAAAACTTTGAACTTCGCGCTCCGAAACTGGGTTCGACAGTTGTGAGAGAATCGTATAGATTCGGTTCCATTAAAAGTAAGTCATAAGACATAGTTGAAGGCGGAAGGAAAAGTGAAACACAAGTTAACGGGGTTTGAGTTTTCATTTTCCATTTTTGTTCGCGTTTGTCGGAACGCAAGACAGATGGAAGTACAAAAAAGCCCGAGCAGCGAGAAAAAAATAAGTTTCAAAGCGTTTCTTATGTCTAAATACATTTTGGATAACAAAGAGATGAAGTATTGCAAAATAACTGCACGTGCACCAAAAAGTGAGAAAACTTTCATTGACGGTGACGGACCATTGATGGGTGAAATCATGTTGGAAGTGTTATTTAATCAACAACTGCTAGCAAATAATATTATTGAAGGGTTCATTATTGATTGTTCGATCGTCTAATTTTTCTTTATTTTATTGTCAAGTAAATTAATATTCTAGCTTGAATATTTGATTCACAGAACAAATCCCGATGAAATACCTATAAATATATATTTATACAAAATTTTAAGGAAGCCCAAGTTTAAATAATTATCCATTCAAGCTCATCAAATTGAGAACGGAAGAAAACAATGATAGAACTATCTTTCGATTTGTACACGTGATGTTTTTGTTCTGCAGCGATCTGTAGTTCGAAAGTACTAAGCGAATATGAACGGTTGCACAAGTCAATATCTCCATATAAAATAAATTGTAAGCATTGTCCTCATAAGAATTAACTCGTACCTAAACACAAATAAAAATGTGAACATTGCCTTCGTATGGTGTCATATGACGTTACGTTTCAGTTTCCGTGATGAACTTTGATAAAATATTAAAAATCACGTAAAATAAAGTCATAAAAAATCATCTAGCTTAGTTTATTTCTATTCGAGTTTACGCAAGACTGTCACGCCGGAAAGCTAGCACTTCGTTGATCTTCCTATTTGTCAGAATCTGGGAAACTAAACAGCTACCAACGGAATGGAAGAAAGGGGTAATATGCCCCATTTACAAGAAAGGCGACAAGCTGGAGTGTGAGAACTTTCGAGCGATCACCATTCTTAATGCCGTCTACAAAGTTTCGTCGTCTATCACCAATGGTAAATGAGTTCGTAGGAAGTTATCAAGCCGGCTTCGTTGACGGCCGCTCAACGACGAACCAGATCTTTACTGTACAGCAAATCCTCCAAAAAATCCGTGAATACCAGGTCCCAACGCAACTTCTTTTTACCGATTTCAAGGCGGCATACGACAGTATTGGCCGCATAGAGCTATGGAAAATTATGGACGAGAAGAGCTTTCTTGGAAAGCTTATCAAACTGATCAAAGCAACGGTGGATGGTGTGCAAAACTGTGCGAAGATTTCGTGCGAACACTCCAGTTCGTTCGAATCGCGCCGGGGACTAAGACAAGGTGATGGACTTTCGTGCCTGTTGTTCAACATTGCGCTAGAAGGTGTCATGCGAGCCGGGTGTAACAGCCGGGGTACGATTTTCAACAGATCCAGTCAATTTATTTGCTTCGCGGATGACATGGACATTGTCGGCCGAACATTTTCAAAGGTGGCAGAACTGTACACCCGCCTGAAACGTGAAGCAACAAAAGTTGGGCTGGTGGTAAATGCGTCAAAGACAAAGTACATGCTTGTGGGCGGAACCGAGCGCGACAGGACCCGCCTGGGAAGCAGTGTTACGATAGACGGGGATACCTTCGAGGTGGTCGAGGAATTCGTCTACCTCGGATCCTTGCTAACGGCTGACAACAACGTTAGTCGTGAAATACGAAGGCGCATCATCTGTGCAAGTCGGGCCTACTACGGGCTCCAGAAGAAACTGCGGTCAAAAAAGATTCCCCACTGCACCAAATGTGTCATGTACAAGACGCTAGTAAGACTGGTTGCGCTCTACGGACATGAAACATGGACAATGCTCGAGGAGGACTTGCAAGCACTCGGAGTATTCGAGAGACGGGTGCTTAGGACCATCTTTGGCGGTGTGCAAGAAGACGGTGAGTGGCGGCGAAGAATAAACCATGAGCTCGCCGAAATCTACGGCGAACCCAGTATCCAGAAGGTAGCTAAAGCCGGAAGGGTACGATGGGCAGGACATGTTGCAAGAATGCCGGACAGCAACCCTGCAAAGGTGGTGTTCGCTTCCGATCCGAAAGGAACATGACGGCGTGAAGCGCAGCGAGCGAGGTGGGCAGACCAGGTGCAAAACGACTTGGCGAGCGTGGGGCGTATTCGAGGATGAAGAGATGCGGCTCGAACCGTGTATTGTGACTTCAAATTGTTGATTCAGTGTTATCTGTTTAGATGCAGACTAAATGAATGAAATGTGGGAGATATTGATTTGAAAAATGTGTTGGAGGTAACCACTTTCCCTTCGATGGGACACGAACCCACAAACACTCGAACTCATATTCACATAGGATGAGTTTTCATTACATTGTAAACTAAATGATTCAAAATTAATGATTTTGTGTGTGTTACTTCTACGTGAAGTTAAACGATTTACAATGATATGGAAATGCTAATATCATCTTCCAAACTTAGACGTACATGTTCATGATAGAATTAGAGGCGAAAGTATAGAATTGATAGTTCCGTTAGGATATGGCAGGCATGAAGAATGTTTTTATTGAAGTCGATGAAAGCGAGCGGAGGGCAATATTTGTCTAAGTTTGGAAGATGATATTAGCATTTCCATATCATTGTAAAATGATTCTGTTTTGAGGCGTTGAGGGTTCGCCTTAGGCGACACACCTTGCCCCATCCTACCTTACTTAGATTTATTTTTACACTTTTTGATTCTCAAAAATGCAAATGGTAAATAAGGTAAACCAGGACATTCAACCAAGTATAGAATAGCTAGGTGACATAATTCAAATTGAATATTCTAGGTTTTCAATCATAATCAAGATTAAAATAGACTTGTCGTTCATCTAACGGTTAAACGCTTACGTATGCCATAATAATAGCTCTCCTAAATTTTGAGCTAGTTTGTTTACAGTTTTGTCACATCAAAATTGTCCATGTTGGCTAGTTATCTATAAGCATCATCTTTTCTAAAAAAATATTTTCGTAGTAATTATCATATAAGTTTCAAACTGCGTATTTTCAGTCAAGCTACACGGAATTTCGCGGAATTTGAGCAATGCGAAATCTTATTTCTCGATTTCGTTTCGTAAAATTTTCGCTAGAAAAAACTAGCTCTTAACGAAGTTTAACGGAATTCCGCGGAATTTCGTAACAAATTCAGGCTTAAACCATACTGTCTCGTACGGTCATATAAAAAAATAATCTGCGCTGCTGAATATTAGTTATATATAAAGGTGTTATACAAATTTTCCTTATAATCCCATTCTGAGTTGAGGAATACGTATTTAGTTTTCTTCTATAAAACGTCTTGACTGTTAGAAATCAATACCAAATTTGCAAAACGACTTGTCTGCTTTTGCAAAGATTCAAACGTCGATTTGACGAATCTGATAGCACTCCCACGCAAACCAACACGATCAATACGTAGACAAAGGCTCCGGCTACATGTTGAAGGTGTAGGTTTGCGTGAGAGTGCAATCAGATTCGTCAACTGAATGTTTGAATCTTTGTTTACAAAAGCACATAAGTCGTTTTGAAAATTTGGCATTCAAATTTTCAACAGTAAACGAAAAGTACACAGTAAAATATTCGGAAACAGAATGTGTACCAGTTCATAACTTTAAGTTGGCTGTCAAAACAAATCGAAACGAACTTCACTGCATTTCATGCAAACCGCAGCTGGCACCTATTTTATTCATATAAGCATCAACTTATGAAAACAAAGCAGCCTTTATGATGCTACATTTCATCGCTGTAAGTGTATGTTTCTTACTTCTTCTGACGAGAAATCTGTGATGCGAACTCAATCTTCAACAATTCTGTCTCGAAAGAGATTCCGTGTCATGTAAACGTAAGCTATCGTTTATTCTGAAGAAGAGTAATTGAACCATCACGCTTAATCAGTTATACCTAGTTTGGCACACCTTCAAGAAGTAGAATTACTCGAGTGGCGAACAAGATAGGCGGTCACTCTGCGGACCGAGGTTCGATTCCCTGTGATGGCCCTATTTTTTATTTCCTATTATGAACTACGAAATTACAGCACGTGTAAATTTAAATCAACCTATAACTTTATGTTGTTGAACTCGGAGGTCAATTTGTTAAATCGTCTTGAACGGAAATTTACAGGTTTTGTTCAATCTGTGTATCTTTAACTATTCTATCCTATTTTTTAAAAGTGAAATAAATGTAATCAGACATGAGTCAAATCAGTATAACTTTATCAAAGAGGCAAAGGCGTGGATTCCTAGGGCCCTTTTGAAGTCTTTTTAGAGCGCCTCTTTCTTATTAAAGGCCGATTTCTTCACCTCTGCGGCCTCAAACCAGGTTTAAGCGCAACATTATTATTAAACGAAGCATTGACTTTGCGTTTGATTGATTTGAAACACGGTTTTCGTCTTCAAGTCTTCAACATAACTTCGTTTACAGCAAATATATAGTTGCTTATCAAGGTGGCTTCACATGAACTACCCTTTCAACTAAGCAACGATTTCTTTCTCGTGGCGCTCACGGAGATGCAGAGCATTCCTCGATCTCTTATAATAATGAGTGTCAAACTCTTTTCCTGGATTGACTGTAAGGGCGTGATCGGCTCATACTGTCCATAGCAGCTTCTACATACGGCATCCATATACAGATGTGCTGAAGATTTTGAAATTGGTGGGCGAAAACTAAGGTGAGAGCGATTTCTGGGTGTCTTACCCTATTTTTATATACTTACTGAACTGATTTAAAATTGAACAGATTCGGGAGCACACACTCCACGATGAACTCTTTTGAAAGTGGCGTAAATGCTGGGGTATTGCTTTATCGCCAATGTAAACGGGAACGCGACGATTTATCACAGACTGCTTCTTCTGTTACTATAACTCTATTGGCCGCAAAGCAGTTATTTAACTTTGGAAAAATGAAATCAGAATTGCGTACATAATGTAAAGCCAATTTAATAAAAATTTCGTTTCGTTTTGTTAGGAAAAAGTTTGTTATCGCAAACCCTTAGGTATATTTTGGATAGCTATTAACTAACTTGTCCAACTCTTACAGAAATACTTCAAACTGACTCCAATGATCTTGTTTTGCAAAATCATGCAGTTTGAGATGTCGCAAGCAGGGCTTTATAAATGATAAAAAACTGGTCATGGAGGAGCACTATTTCGAAAAACTCCGGAACATGTAAAACTTGTCCAGTAACCCTTCAAATGAGCTCCATTGATCTTGTTTTGCAAAATCATGAAGTAATCATCATGAATTCAGTTTTGATTGAGTTTTCATGATGGTCTCCACTGAACTAGACCTGTGCGCCGAAATATTTGTGAATATTTTTACATCGGCCATCCTCCACTAGGACATTGCCGCATCACAGCACATAAGTTCATTGGAAAGTACTTCGGATATAATTCCAGAAACTCATTTAGAAATTGCACAAGATTTTTTTTTTTTATTCCTTTATTTATTTGGTAGGCACTCTGTGTTATTTAACCGCTACTGTGCCGTGATCTACTGTGGTATTCTGCTGCCAGAATCCACACAGAATCTATTTTTAGATTTTCCATTATTCATTGTTGTTGTCGTTGCTGGTCCATCTCACCGTGAGTCCATTGTGTCCATTTGTCCGTGTCGTGAATTCAATGATCGTTGCGCATTGTTCGGTTACCATTTATCCGGGTACGTTGGAGGAATGCCTCCGAGAAGAACAATTTGTCAGTCGTCATCAGGCAGTCGTAACGGCAAGGGCGCTCCCCAATACGCCACCGTATAAGGCTGCGCATCCGGCGACTGACGAAGGTTTTGGTGGAGGGGCTGGGAATCGAACCCATGACCATTCGCTTGTAAGGCGAACGTGTAGCCAACTACGCTACCGGACCCCCCTAAATTGCACAAGATATTCCTCAGAATATTCGAAAAATGAGTTCTAAGAATAAATTTAGAATTTCCCTTATGAACTCCTCCAAGAATTCCCTTGCAAATTTATTTGGGTACAAGCAGACCTAACGAACTTCGTTTCGCCTCGAATCATCTTAAGAACCTTTCCCGGCCCTAAAAACCTCAGCATACAAATTCTCACGCCGATCGGTTCAGTAGTTTCCGAGTCTATAAGGGTCAGACAGACAGAAACTCATTTTTATGTATATAGATTTCTTCGGAAATTCTTTCAAAATTTTTTCATTGGAAATTACTTTAGGGATTGCTTCGGAAATTCATTTGAATACTTTTTTAGGAATTCCTTTGAAAATTTCTTCAAGATTTCTTTAGAAATTACCCCTGGAAAATCATTCAAGAATTTATATAGGAAGACCTATGGACACTGTTTTAAAAATACATTCGGAAATCCATTTAAGAAAAGTCCTTCGGAATTTGATTTGTGTTTTTTAGAATTTCTTCTAGGAATTTCTAATAGAAATTCTTCCAGTAATTCCTCAAAAAATTTCTTTGAAAACTCTAGGGAAATATTTTCGGTATTCTTTCGAAATTTTCCTCTGGAATTTATTTAGAACTTTCTCCAGGAATACTTTCCGAATATCCTATAGAGATTCCTTCGGACATCCTCCGGAAATTCTTTTCGCAACTCTTTCAGAAATTCCTGTAGACCTTCGAAAATTTGTTTTAAATTTCATTTAACCGTAGTGTGGCCGGCAAAAAAACACCCTTAACAGGCCGGCAGGGTACCCGGGTACCCACGAAACTGAAATGCTTACATCTCTGCAAATTTACAACCGATTTCAACAATTTTGGGCTTATTCGATTCAGAATTTCTATAAATATGTTGTCAGGATGAACCGATCCGGTCAATTCAATGCCTGGAAAATCCAGATTTCCAGGAACATGTCCTGCATAAATGATACTGATCGTGGATTTCGGTAGCTAATCAGCTATATGGCAATCACACTTCTTGAAATTTCATCACTAGATTGATTTTTATCGATTTGGGTCCATCAGAAGTGCAGACTTTCGATTGGCCATTCCAGAACAGGTTCCTCGAGGGGTCCTAGGTGGCCATGAATATAGTTTATTTGTTTATTTGTTTATTTGGAGCAATGGAACATCAACAATATGGGTATCAAACTTCATGAAATTACCTCTTGCGTATGTTCTTCATGATCCTAGGCTCACCAGACAAGTTGACTCCGGAGTGGCCATTCTGGAACACGTTCCCCGGGAGCCGGGTTCGACGAAAAACATTTCTCATTGGAACCCCAACATTATGGGTGTCAAACTTCTTGAAATTGTCTCAAGCGTTTATGTCTGATCTATTTGGGTTCATCAAACAAGTTCACCCCGGATTGCCAATTCCGGAATAGGTTCCCTGAGGAGTCAGAAATGATCATAAAAATTTTAAGAGCCGCATTTTGTTTTAAATCAATTTATCTAGCAATGTGAGTGCAAAATCAATGCAAGGACCACTCTTTGACGCCGGGTAACCAGCCGGAGACCCACCATAAGATTCCAGACACTCGGAGATATGATCGATTCCAGAAATTCTTCTAGGCAGATGTGACTTTTCATAAACCGTTTGTTTTAACATTGTCACATAAAAACCAATACATGCACTACTCTTCGATACTAGGTGGCCTCCATCTGATACTACGAAAGTTTGTTCTAGAAATTTGCGCCTTTTTTTATATACAACCCGTTGTAAAGTAATGTCCAGGGCCATCAATTGATTCCAGATGGACACTAAGTTATCTTTGGGTAGCTCCGAATCATCCGAAGCAATAGTTAATTATTTAAATACGTCATTTGTTGTGAAAGCAAAATTAATGCAAGGGCTACCTGGTGGTCCCCAACTGGTGCTCCAGAAGTGCAGGGACATCCAGAGCAGTGGTCAATTATTGCAGTTCGTTCTAGAAACTTTCGAAAATCGTTTGTAATAGCAGTACAGAAGTCTTTGCTCGCGCTTAGAATCATAGGAGCGTAACTGTATTGATCGATTTCTCTTCATCGATTTTATATTTACTTCAGGCAGAAGATGCAATCATCCTTCATTACAACCATGAACTCGTCGAAGATAAATCGATCAAAACAGTTACGCCCTTATGATTCTAAGCGCGAGATTGCGAATATCATTTATGGATCCCGAGTGGCCACCAAGAAGTCCTACTGAAATACCGGAAATACCGAAGCAATCGTCATTTCTTACATTTTGTTTTCCACAGTTGCGTAATCGTGAACATTTTCTTTGTAACAAAGTAAAAAGAGAAGGAGAAGAGAGCGGGCTTGGTAGTCATAAGGCTACTGCTTCTGCCTCATACGCGGGAGGTCGTGGGTTCAATCCAAGGTCCGTTCCATTCTCCTACTTTGTATCTTTCTTTATATTTATCTCTAGCAATCGCTAGAACTGGAAATGGACTTCCATACCATTTCCATTTCTATTCCTATACCTTCAACTTTTCAACAAGATTTTATTCATTAAGACAATGTTTTGTCAGATGAATTTAAAAGCAAACAATAAACAATAAACAATAAACTTGACTATTGAAATTAACTAAAGAGCTCGTTTCCTACATCCAATTAGAAATTCCATCAGTTGCTTTATATCTATAACATTGGCAGTTCGTTAACCAAGACGGACCTCTGTCTCTCGAACCCTGACCCAGAAATTCCAATAAAATCCGTACGAACTCGTGGCAAGTGCAGAGGTATATTCGGCTTGCAGTGGGCGAGTGATTGCATCATCATTTCATCCCCCTTCTCTACATTGACTTGCATTCTGAATCCACTGATAATCTGTGTGAAAAAAAATCTGTAACTAGATGCGCTCCCTCAGTAGATGAAGAAACTGGCTAGTCTTATCAGTTTCTTCGTTCTAGTTTTAAAATCTACCTGTCTGGCCGTGAAGGCCCATCAACGACGGATGAGATGTACAGCCTGAAGATGATCCTTTATGAATTTCGGGAGTACAACTTGCAGACTCACCATCTGTCTATTGATTTCAAAGCAGCGTACGATTCAGTGAAAAGAAATTAGCTGTGGTAAATAATGTCTGAACATGGTTCTCCGGCGAAGCTGATTACGATGATACGTGCAACGCTTGATGACTCGAAATAAAGTATTCGGGTTGCAGACGACGTATCAACCGCGTTTGTGACCGTGGAGAGATTGAAGCATAGTGATGCGCTTTCAAATTTATTGTAAACTAGCAGAATTTTAGGCGAAACTTCGAAACGAAACTTTTTCATTGATTTACGTTTTATTGGTATGTATCACAGTCAAAAAATCCTGAAAAATCACCCTAGCGGCAATAGTGCCTTTCTCGTTCATTTCAAAAAATAATATTTTGGCCATAAATTTTGATCCATTGTGGTCCGATCTGACCAATTTTCAATAGGAAACAATGGGAAAGCATTCCCCGTCGAATGCAACTTGTTGCAAGCAAATCGGTCAACGCTTTGTTCCAAAAAGTGTGTGTATAATGACTAGACATGCCCAAAGAACAAAAATATTAAATAAACTCATTATTTCGAACAATTTTGTCAAAATAATTATAAAAACTGCCTTAAAACGCTATTAAAAACAAGTTAAGGGACAAGTAAAACGATTTTGAATGATTTATCAATAAAATGAGGGTGCCCATAACCGAACCAATAAAGGTGCCCACAACCGAATTTCGCAGCCTTTTTGGAACGAGAAGAAAAAAAAAATCGCGCAAAAATTTTGATAGCAATCGACATTGGGCCTCAAAATAGATTAAATTTACTGTGTAAATACGCATTAGAACTCACTTTTTGAATTAAATCCTTTAATTTATGACACTTTGAAAAAGGCAAAAAAAAACTTTCGTGTTGTTTTTCTTGTACGAAAAATTTATTTGTTTCTAGTTCAAAGTAGAGATGCCCATCCGGTTTGATATTGAGCACAAAACATCATGCTATTATAGCAAACAAATGACGGTTGTCAGAATGACAGCATCTCTTATCTGTCAAAAGATACATAGGGGTGCCCATAACCGAACGGTGCCCACAACCGAACCTCCTCCTCTATTGCTGCTGCAAATAGGGGCTTCCTCGAATATTGGAAACGAAAGTTGCTCTGATTCGTAAGGATGTAAAAAGAGGCGGACAGGAAAGCTTTTGATGTTTTCGAGCGAAAAGTGCTACGTACAATTCTTGATGGAAAACTAGAAAAAGATGTGTGGCGCAGACGTATGAATCACGAGCTGTATCAAGTGTATAAAGAAGAAAATATTGTTAATCGTATAAAATACGGCAAACTCCAGTGGGCCGGTCACTCAGTGTGAATGTCGGAAGAAAGAATAGCAAAAACAATATTCACCAGAGATCCGGATTGAGGCCAGTGACTTCGCTAAAGACCACGAACACGCTTGCTGCTGCACGCTGTGGAATCAGACCTGGGAACCCTAAACGTTTATGAAAACTGGTGGAACATCACCCAAGATAGACAATTGTGGAGCTCTACCAGACGTCAGTCAAAGGTTGTTTAGAGCTTCAAGTGAAGTGTCTTCACTTGTCATAATACGATTTCGTACTATCCCATTTTATTCCATCACTTGAAGTGAACGAACGATTTATTGAAAGTCGCAGCATTATTGGATGTATTGTGGCTATCCGCTTAGATTGCATCAATTATGCTCTCACATTTCTCAACAAGCGATTTCTAAAAACTCACAACTTTCTAGGACGACTTAAAAATTGGCACAACATCGAAAGTTCCGAAGCTTCCAGATGCTCACCTAAAGGCCACACGTTGTCAATGAATAATACTCCAATTGTTTTTATCGCACACAGCTACTAGGGCGAGTTTCTAGAATTGATTACCTTTTCGGCTATTCCGGAGCTTCTGGAGCACCACTTAGTGGCCTCCCGGGGTCAACGTTCGGTTCTTGAAATGATATTGGTCTCATTTGGATGCATAAATCGTTTTGTGAAACAGTACGGTTTACGAGGATGAATTTAAAAATTAGCCCTTTTCTCAGAAAATTCCGGAGTTCCCGGAGGACCATTTAGCGGAGTTTTGCTCTCACATTCATAACAAACCATGTCCCTATGTGTCCCTATTGTGGATATGACAGAGTTTCAACCTCCTACTATGAAAATTAATTTAGATATCGCGAATTGAATTCCAAAAAGGTACCCAGCCGGCCACACAAGGGTTAAGAATTCTTTTGGGAATCGCTTCAGAAATTATTTCGAGAAATATTTGGAAATTTCGTTTTTAAATTCCTTCATTTTTTTAAACCGTTGTTTAGGTGTTTTTTTTATTGAGAATTAGTTTAACACTCAAAAAGCTTTGGAAATTTCTTCGAAAACTCCTTAAGAAAATCCTCCAAATTAGAATTCTTTGCGGGATTATTCCTACAGGAATTTGGTGTGGTTTAGTGAAGGAATTTTCTAAGGACTTCCTGGAGGAAGTTCCAAAGGAATTTCTGAAAAAAATTACAAAAGCCTTTCCGGAGGGTTTTCTGAAGAAATCCCTGGACGAATGTCCAAATTAATTCCTGGTGGGTTTTCTAAGGAGAATTTCGAAGAAATTGCTTGTGGAGATTCGACTCAATTCTTGAAGGAAAAATCGAAAGAGAACTTGAAAAGATTCTCCAACTAAATCTTTAAATGAATTTCTAAAAGAATAGGGTAAGGGAGGTATTTTGGACCACCAGTTCAACGGCTCATATTTTGGACCACTGAGTGCAAATTCCTCTTGGTGGTCCAAAATAAGAAACTCCGTAAGAGTGATCCAAACTACATCCTTTACCCTATGCGAAGATATCCTGAAAGGAATTTACGAAGAAATTTTTAATTGAATATCCTAACAAATAGCTATTAGAATTTACAATGAAAATCCTATTATTATCCAGGAATTTCTGTGAAATTCCGGATAGTTGTAAATAAACTAGTTTTGACTATTCTCAAGAATTCCTAGGGAATCACTGCAAAAGTGCCTTCGAAAATTTCTATAAATTTTTATTATAAATGGTTTAAATAATTCCCTAGGAAATACATTCAGGAATTATTTCGGTAAGTTATCATGAAACTCCTTCAAGAATTCGATCGAGAATTACTCCAGGCATTCCTTGAAAAAACCTCCACAAATGAAACCAGGTTTTTCTTTGAAATTTTCCCCAGGAATTGCCTCGGAACTTCTTAGGTCTATCTTAGGTAATTCTACTGGAAGTTCCTTCAAATATTCTTCTAAGATTAATTCTAACAATTCCATCAGGAATTCTCTCAGAAATTCTTTATGTAATACCTACAAAACTTTTTTTAAATAAACTTTTCTATGTAGATGGATACACCTTTCCACAGTTGTAATGGATTTGACGAGCAACTTGCACAATTTCCAAAAGAACTCCTGAAAGAATTACCGATATTCTTAAATTTCTTCGAAACCCCCAACTAAATTCACCAAATGGGACACTGGCTTTCTCGCATTTTGCAAAGACACCAATCTTATATGGTGCTGACATGGTTCGATGTACCATCTTTTTCATAACTTTTAAACGCAACGGTCGATCCTCATCAAATTAAATAGTGATCAACTAGGCTTTGCCCTCTGTCAAATGAAATTTTATTCGCCGAAATTTTATCAATACCTCTTAAAGATGATTAAAATTGGGTTCCATTCCACTTTTATTTCAAAATTGTCGTGGCTCAATTTGGAGAAAAAATATTACAGCATTAATTTCAGAAAAATGTGTATCTTAAAGTAATATTTAAGTTTGATCAGAAATAGATTTTTTTTTAAATATTCAGTCATTTGAAAATTGCATTCTCTCGTTTATTTTCATTATATCATTACCGTCTACCCAGCAACCCACATGCATTATACAAGGCCCATTCTACAAAATTCAAACTTTATTCTCAAAATGAGGAGCCGTTTTGCAGAGGAGAGAAACCAAATTTCTATGGAAAGACGTACTTTTGTGAATTAAATTCCGTTTTTCACAACAAATGAACGCGCCAAATGAAATCCAGCAACCCGCATGCATTCTACAAGGCCCATTCTACAAAATTCAAACTTTATTCTGAAAGTGAGGAGTCGAAATTCAGCTTTGCAGAGGAGAGATACTAAATTTCTATGAAAAGACGTAGGGGAACATACGGCTTTGACAGGTTTTGTTCTATTATTGCCAGGGGGGTATTTGTTGACCGAATTTTATGAAATTTGGCCACAATATTTTTTGATATGCAAAGAATGTTTAGGCCAAATTTGAGCAAAATCAGTCATTAAAAACCCCCCTGCCAATAATAGAACAAAACCTGCCAAAGCCGTCATTCCCCCTACTTTTATGAATTAAATTCCGTTTTTCACAACAAATGAACGTGCCAAATGAAATCCAACAACCCACATGTATTCTACAAGGCCCATTCTACAAAATTCATACTTTATTCTAAAAATGAGGAGCCGAAATTCAGCTTTGTAGAGGAGAGAAAACAAATTTCTATGAAAAGACGTACTTTTGTGAATTAAATTCCGTTTTTCACAACAAATGAACTAGCCAAATGAAATCCAACAACCCAAATGCATTCTACAAGACCCATTTCACCAAATTCAAACTTTATTCTAAAAGTAAGGAGCCGAAATTCAGCTTTGCAGAGGAGAGAAACCAAATTTCTTTGAAAATACGTATTTTGTGAAATAAATTCCGTTTTTCACAACAAATGAACGTGTCAAATAAAATTCAACAACTTATTTAGATTTTGTACGATTTCGTCAATATAATTCAAACCTCTTTTAAAAAGTTATAACCGAAAACCAGCTTTACAGAACAGAGAAACCAAATTCCCATAAGTTCCGTAGTTCTGTGAATTTAAACCCGTTTTTCTCAAAAACTGGACGTGTTACAAAAAATCTGAATAGGGTAAAGTACCCAATAGTGGACCTCCAACCAATAGTGGACCCTCTATCCATTTTTGCATTATTACAGCACAATGTAAACATTTTGCTATGAAATTCCATCGAGAGAACCTACCTTACAATCCTATGATTTCATTACATGCATTGGAAATGCTATGGAAAGTGAAATTAGATGATTTTTCACAATTCTATAAAAAAATAAACACGAGAGTGTCCATTATAGGAATATTTTGGGGGGTCCATAATAGAGAAGAAGAACGTCCCGAAATGGAACATAAAAATCAAATGAACTGTCGACTATAGGGAAGCAAATTCCTATAGGGCGAATTCAATCAGACTTTAAAATGTTAATTTCAAAGAATAACGTCGTGTATTTGAGTGTTTTATGCATGTATCGTGGAGAGGAGATGCAGAACTTGGTATTATATGTCAAGCAGAAGTAATATGTTGAAAATTTCTACTCCTTTTGACAAAAAGAGCAAAATTTCGCTACTAAGGGGTCCACTATTGGGCATTTTACCCTACATGACTGAATTCAGCGAAGAAAAATCTTTCAAGTACACTGAGAATGGTTGAAGGGAGTAAAACACTGTTGACTAGTATCACCCCTCACAGGGGGTGACATTGGGCCAAGTACAATAAAGTTCAGCAGTGACGATGCAACGATTCAATCGTTAATTAAAAATAATTGCCTACATTAAGGCTCTTACCAACTATGTATGGCAAATCAACCATAGGCTTGGCCCAATCTCACCCCTTTTTAGCGTGCATTGCTCGATGCTACGAAAAACCAGAACCGCTATATAGGGGAACTGGGGGTACGTTAAGGAAAATGCCATTTTTATCAATGAAAACCACCATTTCAGCCAGTTTTCATCAGCGCATACTGAAGAACAGCATATCTGCGACTGACTACCGATAACAGATATCTAATTGTCCATTTTATTGCACAGAAATTTGATTTTTAAAAAGCACCCGAAAAAAAACCATGCGGGGTGAGATGCGCCAGTGGATGGGTTAAAACGCGCATGTGCTTATCGTACTGATTTTCATTTTAATTGCCTACATTAAGGCAATTAACCGAATGTTTCAGCTGTTTCGGTCATACGAAATGAGCATGGGCGTAATGCCCCACACCGACCTCAGAAGTTTGAAGGCCCATAAAATCGTTTTAAAACCATTTTTGACGACGATTTCGTGTGGAACATAAAGAACACGAGTAAGCAGCATGGCTCATGGCTCAATTATTAATTTATCAATGTATAACAGCGAAAGAAAGACTAAATTCCACCGAACTAGAATTGCATCAAAACACGCAAAAATCGTTTTTTCGAGTTTTTCATGTATAAATAGAGAAAAATCATGAAATATATGTATCCAATGGCAATATTTTTCATTGCTTTATCGTATAGACTATTGAAAATAATCAAAATGGGGATATTTAACCTTATTCAGGGGTGGCGCGTTTTAACCCCTATGGGCGTGCTACCCCCACTTCCCCTAAATATTCATAAAATTCGATAAAACAACAACAGATTATCGTAACATGATAACCAGGTATCCATCGATCTAAAAACTAGTTATGTAATAGATTTGTGGGGCATTACTGACACTATTTTAATACGAATTCATTCGATCAATAGTTTTACATTCAAATTCCAAGCATTATGGTACGAGCACAATTAGTTCTTAGAATTTGTTTTGTGATTTCCTAGACGTGAATTTTACTATAATTTTGAACCGTTTGAAGTTTTGATCAAAATTCGTAACAGTTTCTGAGATATTAGGAGTTGAAACATTTTTCGTTTTTGGCCCAATCTTACCCCCCCCAGTGTCACCCCGAACGACGGTATATCAGAAAGTTGAATCGACAACACCTCGACAAGTGTAAATTATTATACATTAATAATTATATAATATGTGAAATTGAAAAAAAATGATAAGCGAGGAAATATTTATAATATTGAACTCTTGGGTTAAATAAAATAATAATTTTACTGATTTAATTTATTGTATGTACCTACATAACTTACCTAATATGTCGTTATGTAAGAAACACAAATGACCGAATTATTCGCTGTTTGTTTTCACACGATCTTCAAGCTTACATCAAACTGGCTTCGATTCAAATTCCAAATTCTTTCACGACCCCAGAACTGTTATTGAATTGAAACTGATATAACGAAATACCGCCAACACGCAAACATCAGCCAGTTACTTTTGTTCACCAGGCAAGCACATATTCTTCCCGATCGAATCACGAACCATCGCCTTCTTTCTACGGGCAACCAGCATTTATAGTGGCAATCAATCAATTATCAGTGATCGATCTCTTCCGACAGTACGTGAATTACCAAACACTTCAAACTACTGTTGGAATGTACGATTTGAACACTTTGACGAAGAGCACACCACTAGACGACACCTAAGTGGAGGTCAGCTTTCCACTTAGCAAACCATCGAAAATTGTACAAACTCGTCACATCAACGCACTAATGGAAGCATCTTTCCTCAAACAACGGGTTGAATCTTTTCTATAGCCACTTGTGATCTTTCCGCGAAGGAGATTCTTTTCGAATCACTTCTTTAAGGTTTTGCTTCGCACTTGATTCCTCTTCTCACTCGAATGCACTTTTTTCCCTTTTTTCATTTTTGTTCTTCGAGATTTTCTTCACGCCACATTCATTCGTCTCAAAACGGAAAGTATCGGAATGTACCCAAAATGATATGCACGCACACAGTCTTTAAGCGCGGCGAGGTCTTCCCTTGAGTCACGACTGGCGATTGCCCAATCAGATTACATCGCATCACAGTCAACAGCGATGGAAGAGATTTCCTCCCAACTGATAACACATTCACCCAAACAGAACACCTTCCGGAGCGTACACAATGCTGCACTATAGCTGGAGCGCATTTCTTCGCCACGCTTCTTCACACACTACCTGATGACATCAACCATCAACACATCACTCACAACGGAGAACCACCAATCTCGACAGACGGCACAAAGAGCGTGGACGTAGCTGACTGCACACTGGTACGAGTTGAACACAACTGAGCGTCCACTGCCGGAGAGCTTGTTTTGAACCCAACCAACGCTGGCAGCATAAAAGCATCTGATGGTCTCGGTCTGTCTGGACATGGAAGTGCATCTCGTGGCGGTGCCTGCCGCTAGGAGGCCGAAACGAACGAACGATAAGCGCGACCCGAAGGCGCCGACGATGGAAAGTGCAACAACCAGTCGGGTGAACTTCGGCTAGCACGAGTGCAGACACGAGTGCCGAAGTAGAATGTAAACAAGTGGTTCATTTTGGTTCGGAACGGGCGAAATGTGCGTAGTTCTGGTGGATTTGCTAGCGCTGGAAGGTTGGTGGTCCTGCAGTCGTTCGGGTTCATTGGATAGTAGGCGAAAATTGAGCTAATTCCATTCGATTGTGATTTTTCTGTGATTTTGTTGCATTTAACATGCATATCTACTTATTCAGAATGGAATATAATCGAATAGTACATAACTTTCGTTAAAGACGAAAAATTCGAATAAGATTTAGGTATTGGCTCTGAGGCAACGCATTTGTTCGTTTGCGGGAACATAAAATGTAAATAAGCCAATTAAATTTGGTAAAGTTTAAATTAAAATTTTATGCTGTTTGCGGTAAATTATTGATGTAACGATGATAATATTATTATAACTCTTTTTATGATAAAGGTTATTGTATTTTGTAGAGCAGAAAGTGACTTTTTTCGTCCATTCCTAAAGCGAGTTTTTCATAGCAAAAAAAGTAATCAATTGTTTGAACTTTGAACAAAATAATGATTTATTCTTCTATGTAATACTAGAAATGTAACATTCAAAACATAAACCTTCTAGGAACTTATCAAAAATGCCCTTTCAATTTTGTTTATTTTAGGCACATTCATTGGATATTAGCGACATCATCAGCCATACAGCCAGAGGATCCGAGCTCATAGTTAAGGGAGAAAAATCAGAAGGGTTATATACGACCGCCCGACGTAAACTACGTAAAGTAGATCATAAGATAATAGTTAACTTGCTTAGAACTTAGAGTGATTGGAATTTTGACTTTTTTGCTCCCCTATGCTTGAACGATAACATTTGCTGTTTTGATGAACCTCCTAAATTTTCAACTGATTTGGTTGTAATTTAACTGAGTACGAGCAGTTTGAAGTTTGTATGGAAATCGCCCCGTATGTGAAAGATCTTTACGTGAGGCGGCTCATTAACTATTTAGGGGGAGATCCCCCAGCGCATGACACCTCCCAATACTGGACACTTCTTAAAAGGTCACTTGCAGAGCTCCCTCCTTCAGCTTATTAAGTACAAAAGGAAGCTATTGAAACGGCTTTTAACGGCATGGGATATCAGATCTTCATGTGGCAAGCTTTGTACAAAATTTGAAATTGAATAAAAATGCTTAAAATTTTGATGTTTCGCTTTATTTTAGAAGGTTTGAACCAACAATATTAAAATCAATCTAATGCATTTGTAATGTAAAGTAAAGATGGTATGTAAAGATGGTCCAAATTGGTCCATATTAGCCATATTTTAAATAATAATGATGATTTGTTAGATGTACCATGTAATTCTGGTGTTCGGACATTGAGATTTTTCATAGCCATTTTTTACACCTGTTTTGTTACACTTGCTTCAATTCAATTGTTTCTTCTTGCTGAGAAACCCACAGAAATTAGCAGAAACAAAAATTGAAGAAGACGTTCAAAAGGTGAGAATTTGGATCAGGATGTAAAAAATTTAGCTGAAGAGTCAAATAAGCTCTACTAACAATTTTTAACATTTACAGCTTGAAGCAAAATATGATTATTCTGAATGATGTCTTTACTCATGTAACAGGAACTTAGTCACATTTCAACAATATTTGAACATTTGATGCAATAGTGGCCGGTACTAGGAGACATTTTTCTGTACCGTGAAATTTTTCTCCAAAATTCATAGTCGTAAAACGTGTTCAAGTGATCAAATATAGCTTGTATGAATAATCAATGGCCATATTTTATGTATAAGATATAAAAGGAAACATAATCCGGATTGCGAGTTTTTTTGTCAAATGGCTTATGTGTCCGGCACTGGAGGATCTCCCCCTAAATATAATCAACCCGAAAACTTTAATTTTTCTTAATCTGTAAGACGGTTGTTGTTGCGAACCGATCGAACTTCCGTAAGCAAAGTTATAGAGAAAACAAAAATGCTCATTATTGATATGTTATTCTTTTACGTACTCAATTGAATTTCCCACGATTTAGTATTTCCTTAATAATTTTTCTTGCAAGCAGCAAATTGTTTCGCAACAAAAACGATTTATTCACTCGTTAAATTTCCTATGTTGCCAACGTACTTATATATTTTAGGTTATTAATGAGCAACATTGCAAAACGGTTTTCCAAAAAAGTTACTGTTTTCATAGTAATTCTCAAACTTCAAATCGCGCGTGCTAAGTCAAATTACAACCAAATCTACTTAAAATTAGGGAAGTTCTATAAAGACAACTGATACCACCGTTTAAGCATAGGGGAGCGAAAAAGTCAAAATTTGAACCACTCTTATGAGCATGATTGACTGTCACGGTTGTTACTCTGTTTTTGCCAGGCCAGATGTAATTACAAAGAAAACCAACAGATGATATTTGAGACTAATATAACCTTCAAAGTGTAAAAACGGGTGACCCAAATTTAAGTAATACCGGCGCCGGTCCGAATGCGGGCCAATTAATGAATGAGTAGGAATATAATACGTGATATTCGAATTATTAGAGGCCGACGAGTCATCTGTACTTCCACGAGTAACCATTGGGATGTTGGATATATGGGGTCGGGAGGTAGTGAGGTTCGTTTTGGTAAACGTTTTGCCGCGTGTAATGTGTAGTTTTTCCGCAAATCATGTTCGATCGCAAAATTAGCGTAACTCAATACATGAAAATGGTTGGATATGACAATTTAAAATTTTCATTTAAAAACCCCAAATTTATTATTCCGCAGTAGTGATGATGCCTTTCCTTTCTCCGACTGATCACCTCTTGCTTACATCAACATGTCCAGCATCTGTAGCACTTTTTCATAAACACTACTTTTTTGCTCCAACCGCGGTCATTGCTCTGGTTCTATTGTTGTACTTTTTGTGCGAATCACCGCACAAAAGTAGAGCGCAAGAACCAACGGCACTAGACGGCGGTCGTAACGAAACTCTGAAATTTTACTGAGTTGGAAAAGAATTGAAATTTTCAATGTTTTTACGTTGATAATCAATAGTTCCAATAGCCTTAAAAATTGCTGGAGAGTTTCCGATTCGATTGATAATAAAATCTCGAAAATCCAATGAAATATAAAGGAGCTATTAACGTTTGAAATCTTACATGATTTCGTGACGGTCTCGAATTTGGAAATTTTCATTTGCCACCCTGTATCCGAGTCTTCCCCTTAGACGTAGTTTACGTCAAAAGTCTACCAGGCGAATCATTTGCTGCTAGTAGGTGTGAAAACTGTGTATGGCGATAGGGGCACCGAGTTCTGAGCCACACAAAATCAACATTATAACGAAATCTTCATTCGAAGAGGAGCAAACAAAATGCATAGTTTCTTAATTTTCATTCAGATGTCCTTCCGGTCACTGACGTGCAGCAAAATGGGGCAGAGTTGCGCAAAAAGTAGCTAGTGATATGTACAAAGCTACTAAATTGAGTGACTTTTGCAGCAAAACACATGATTTCCAAAAAGTGCCAACGGAACTATGTATTACCACAGATAACAGATATTGAGGCTGGCATCCGATACGTGTGTAAACATCCGCAACTGTTGATTCAAATGAATCCTAAATTGGGACCGCGTTTGGCAATCGATTGGAGATGGCGCAAGGATTATTGTTATTGAAAACGCAGCCCGAATGCGGCTGTCAAATGCATTGGCTGCGTTCGACGGTTGTTTATCAGCTGCGCCCGTATGTACTGCCGCAATCAGTTGAGTAGATGGCAGTAGTGGGCCAACGTATATCAATTCAAAAGTTTACACAGGATTTTCAATAAAATTTGTTCTAGCCTAAATATCTGTTATCTGTGGTATTACAGTCAGGGTTTGCAGAATTGGCGCTCAATAGATAACGAACAACGATGAAAGAGAGGCAAAAACTGTTTCGAATCATTACAAGCCATGAAAACAAATTTATCAAACTTGTATACAAGTGCGAAAAAACTGAATAGTATAGGCAGCCCCCACAGAAAAATGGCGATTCTCGCTTTGTTTTCGCTCTTTTCGTGTTGGTTACTGCACCGCTGTGTAAAACAAATTAAAATGCATCATCAGAACCAGTGCTCCCCGCATTTGGAGCGTTCTAAAAGAAATTTATCATGGGGTATAGCCTCCCGAATCAGTTCTCTATCATGATAGCTTGCGAAAAAAGTCTCTTGCGGTATGCTACATGTCGTATATGTATACAGAGATGATAAATGAGAAGCTTGTTCTTTCTCTTTAGGATTCATTCCCTGATTACAGTTAGCGGTGAAGAGAATTTTTTTTTATATTCCAAAACTCTCCAAAAGCGATTTGTATTATGAAGCATACGGTAGGCCAAAAATGTTGAGAAAAACAGTTCAGATTTGGTTGTTCTTGATAATTTACTTGAGTTTTGGCTCCATAATCGATATCGATTTTTTCTGTGATATCTGTAGAGGAGTCGGAAGAAATCGTTGGCCTTAAGGTTTTTCTACCGAATTCTTTCAAAAATTGTGAGCACTTGCGGTTTTGTGATTCTCCCACATATTCCATGGTTATGATGCTCGCCACACTGTGAAAAGTAATCGAAGTGAAGTGTCCTATGTCTAGGGTGACCATATCCAATTTTTCCAAAGGAGGACAATTTACCCGAAATGAGCGAAAAAGGAGGACATTAAAAATATCAATCGATTTTTAGTTTTTAATATGATTAGGAATATTACATTTGTTATATTTTAACACACTAAAGTTTATTGGAAGAAGTTTTTGTAAGTCGAGGCAAATACAACATCTTCTTCTATTTTATAACCACAACAAATTACTTTATTAACTCCAGATGGAACGTTTCTGACTCTCATTATAGTCTACATAAAGCTCTTTCTAATTATAAACTACCTCAAATTAGTATAAATAATAAATATATAAATTCATTTTTTTTCATTCGGTTCTATTTGATGCCCTGATGCTCTAGACAAAATTTCAGCCAAATCGGTCAACGTTTGGGCGGTGTTAAACTCGTTGGAAGTTGGACGACACAATTTACGATGAAGAACTATGATACTCATACAGATCTTAAAGAATTCAATACAGAATGTTATTCTGAAAACCACGAGCATAAGGCATCAAATAGAACCGAATAAGAGGGTTTTTGAGCCACCTTAACTACCAGCAACATCTTTTAATGGAAAGATTTTAGCTTCAACTAATTTTAAAATCAGTAGTGAACAAATGTCAATTTTATCATGCTTACATTTTCAGCGATATTCCACAGAATTCTAACAAAAATCCTGTTTACAATTCTGAAAAGGTACTTTATTGCAAAAATAGACTACTAACCGAACATTAGGTTCTATAAGGATCGAATTCAAGATACTTAGTTGTCCAGCGATTTTTTTCTTAATTGCCATTGAGAATCGCAATTCAAGGCATATACATAAGAATGATACCGGTCACTGTATGCCCACAAAGTTCTCAATTAAACAAATTCTAAACTATTTAGATTTAGACTAAAGAAGCTCAAAACTGTTCAGATTAGTTTTAGGTAACTATTTCATTCTAGGCATGGCAAGGCGGCTGCCCTTTGCCTCACATATTCAAAAAGCATACCGTGCAATTCGTTTATAAAAGCAACTTGATGGGTATTTACTCGTAGAAAATTTTGGGAAGCATTTGCATTCTTTTTCCTAATCGATTTCTCACAATTCCGATGCTTCTGATATTTTTGACACCTGTATTACTATAACTCACGCATTTCGTTTTCTATTTTTACTTTGATTATAGGGGAACGGTTCGCCACTTCATCTCATAGCTCCTATTTCCATCCCATCAAAAACAAAGCAATGGAAATGAATATGGTTTGTTTATTATTTTTGTGATTTTTTTCAGCAGTGAGCACGCATGTTGACAAAAAGAAGCGACGAATTTGGTGCCGTATTTCTTTGTTTAGCGATGAGATTGATATATGTACAGTGAGATGGAGATCGGAACAGTTTCCCTATTCCAAAACTTAATGCAAGATATTTCAGAATTAAAACCAAAAACGCAAACGTGTGCAATGTTTTATTACAAGTGGACTCCTGTTGTATTTCCAACATTTTCAAAAAGGAGGACATTTTAGCGCAAAAGGAGGACATCTGGTTTTTAATGAAAAAGGAGGACATGTCCTCCTTTAGGATACCATATGGTCACCCTACCTATGTCCAGTATGTATAACTCTCTCTCTCTCTCTCTCTCTCTCTGTGTGAAGTATTGGAAAAGTTAACTTATCGCCCCAAAAATTTTAAACTGTTTAAACGGAACCACCAGTACTATGCACAAGTACAGTTGAATATGTTCATTTTAAAGTGTGCTACTGCGGACTTCGTAATTTATTCTGAAGCTGAAGATAAGTGTCATGTAGAAACAATCGATTTTGATGAAAATTATGTAAGAACGATACTTTTATCATTGAGACGGGTTTATTTTAATGTGTATTTGAAATTCCTATTTTCTACAAACTTCAAGAGTACGATTCGTTAATGTGAGGTATATTCTTGGGTAAATTTGTTTTTAATGCGTTTGAATAACTTTGTGCAACTTATTTTGACGTAAACTACGTCTAAGGGGAAGACTCGGATACAGGGTGTAAAACGAAAATTTCAAAAGTCACGAAATCATGTAAGATTTGTAACATTAATAGGTCCTTTATCTTTCAATGGATTTTAAAGATTTATAGGGGAACGGTTCGCCACTTCATCTCATAGCTCCTATTTCAATCCCATCAAAAACAAAGCAATGAAAAGGTATTTGGTTTGTTTATTATTTTTGTGATTTTTTTCAGCAGTGAGCACGCATGTTGACAAAAAGAAGCGACGAATTTGGTGCCGTATTTCTTTGTTTAGCGATGAGATGGATATATGTACAGTGAGATGGAGATCGGAACATTTCCCCTATATCAATCGATTCGCAAACTCTCCACCAATTTGCCAGTTGTATTGAGTATCAACGCTAGACTATTGAAAATTGTAGTTCTTTCATGCATCATGCATTCCCTAATCAGCGCGTTCCAAGCCTTGATAATTGCCTATTTTTAGGGTATTATCAATTGTTGAACTGGGGGTATGCATGGGGTGGCCCAGCTACTAGAAAGTGGGGTCCCTAATCCCTCACAGAATGGGATATGCTGCTAAAGCTGGGTAGTAGTGTCGGTGGGATAGTTCCTTCTCTAGAGCGGAATAATTGGTTTAGTGTACTATATTTGGTTTTACGTAGTTTACGTCGAGTGGTCGTGTCTTGTATACAACCCTAATTTTTTTTAATTACATTACACTGCTATTACAATACTAATATTATCCAACAAATTTTCCTATATCTCGATCTGTTTGTCTAAACCAGGGTTTGCAGGGTAACGGGATGGGATCACCACTCCCGGCCCACTAAAACCAACTCCTTCCTCTCCAGACATTCCCCCGGCCCGCAATTAAGCAATACTTCGGGGATGACTATTTGGCATGGTGCCCCCTACATGACGTACACAAGTGCACGTATGCGAATCAACTCTTCTGGTACTCCCCATGCACAACCTGTGCATAAGACATACTGGCACCACATGTGCTCCAACACTCACCTGCCTAGGCCGCTCTAATGACATCAAGAGTCGCATAGGTACCCTGCAGGAGGTACCATATGCTGCCATCTCACAGCACAGACAATCCTCATTCAGTATTACTCCTACCAGGCCTAGCGAGACTTCACTCAATCCGTCACTGGCAGCCGGATCACTCTACTGTCTAAGCAGTCACTCTGACTACACGTACCATGCGAGGCTTACTTGTGTGCCTGCTAATACATTCCGTCCCTTTCGCTTGCACCACTTGTGCACCACTCCTCTGACATTCAGTCACTCGCTCCGTGGGAGATGTAATACCTGTAACGGTTTCTCCGGTGGACCACAAATAAACACTGAATTAAACTAACTACTCAGTGAACCGAATCAAAAAAATCTCGTTATAAAAACTTGGCTTAAGCGCCAATCCATAATACGGATTGCCAAGCTTCTGATTATGTTGCCCGGTAACTCGTCGGCGTAGCCGTGAGTCCTAAACCGTTTCACGAAATTTATTCCGTTCACCTTAATTTTCCAAACACCAATCTCAAAATTATAAAACTTCAACAATTTACCATGACTTCAACATTAAAAATCCGAAACTTTATTCAAAAATTCTCACCGCATTTACAAACAATTGTTTGAGATTGGCCAATCACTAATACTTTCAACTAATTTTTCTTCATGCGCATAATCTTCTTCACCCTTGCATGCTTTGGGTACTCACGGTACAGCTACTCCCGATCCAGACGAACTGGTGGTTGAGCTTTCCCCGCAATCCAGCCAGAACCGACCGCTTTGCGCTGCGGAGTAGTATCACAACACACTATTAACACAAGGCGGCCGACGGGTCCTCACATTCAACTTACACCTGTGTTCAGAATAATAGCAGCGGAAGCCGTTTTTCATACAAAATGGTCAGCTTTGACAAGCTGTAACTTTGCACCCCGATGACCGATTGAGCTGAAATTTTGGCTGTGAACTACAAATATGATGAATTTTACACATAGTAAGTATCAACTTTTTCGAATGACGCGTTCAAAAATTACGCACTAG